>NW_025335268.1:88808046-88994940 GCF_004798865.1 Varanus komodoensis
ACCTGTCCCAGGAGACTTTCCCCAGTCTGGCCTTCAGTTGGCCAAAGTTGGCCCTATTGAAGTCCCAGATTCTAGTGCTCAACCTGCTGCACGTCCCCAGTCCCCTGATCTCAAAGCAAAGGATGGAGTGATCACTCGCATCCAGAGCTCCCCTAATCTGTACTTCATCTATCAGCTCCTCCCTATTGGTCAAGACCAAGTCAAGGATGTTCCCCCCCTCGTCACCTCTCGGACCCTCTGTGTGAAAAACGCTCCCTCTATAGCTTCTAGGAAGCGACGTGACCTGGCTGTCACCACTGAGTGAGTCTCCCAAGTAATATCCGGGAGATTGAAATCTCCCACAATTACTGTGTCTCTCCCCCGAGATATTGTTAGAATCTGGCCTGTCAGGACATCATCCAGGGTCTCAAGTTGACCTGGAGGGCGATAACATACCCCCACTGTCAGGTCTCTTTCCCTGTCAAAACTCCTAAGTTTCACCCAGACTGCCTCTACCAAATCCCCATCTGTGCTGCATTCTATCTCACTGCATCCTATCCCTTCCCTGACGTATAAAGCCATGCCCCCACCTCTCTTTCCCTTCCTGTCCTTTCTAAAAAGGTGATATCCTTCTATGTTCACATTGCAGACTTGCCTTTCATCCCACCAAGTTTCTGTGATTCCCACCAGATCATACCCTCCTATTCCCAGGAGAGCTTCAAGCTCTTCCTGCTTATTACCCATGCTCCTGGCATTAGTGTACATGCCTCTCAACTCCTTCCCACTGCTTCCTTTCCTTGGAGTTCCCAGCCTCCTCCTTCCTCCCATCCTCCCTGATACCTGGCCCCTTTCTGTAGGAGTCCTGTCAGTCCCTGCACAGTATCTCTAAAACCCTGCTCCCAGAGCCCTGACCCTCCCCTCACACTTGTCCAGTGCAGACACGTTACTGGGGGGCCTGACCCCCCCCCCCGCCGGCTCAGTTTAAAGTCTTCTGGACGAAGCTCGCTAGAGCATCTCCAAAGGACCTTTTCCCCATACTCGTGAGGTGTAACCCGTCCCTTGCCAGAAGTCCATTGGCAAGAAAATGAGTGCCGTGGTCGAGGAACCCGAAGCGTTCCTTCTGGCACCACACCCTAAGCCAGTCGTTCACCTCGGAGGCCCTCCTGTCCCTTCCTGGCCCAAATCCCCGGACAGGTAAGATTGATGAGAAGGCCACTTGGGCCTTCAGCTCCCTGAGTTTCTTCCCCAAGGCCTCAAAGTTCCTGGTGGTCCCAACCACACCCTGCCTGGCCACATCGTTTGTGCCCACATGGATCACCAGGAGCAGCTGGTGACCCCCGGAGCAAACAAGACGCTCCACTCTGTCCTTCACATGCCGGATGCGTGCGTCCGGCAGGCAGCAAACCTTCCTTGTCTCCAGGTTGGGGCTGCATACTGCCGCCTCAGTGCCCCTCAGCAGGGAGTCCCCAACAAAAATCACCCACCGCCGTACCTTCCCGGTGCTGGCGGGCGGCCGTGCCCTGGCCCTCGCCTCTCCTGCAGCGGCCCCCTTGCCGTCTGACGTCCCCCTGAGGCCTCATCAGCCCCAGCCTCCCCAAGTGGAGAGAACCTGTTTCCCAGCTCCAGATTGGTGCCAGGAGGAGGAGGCCGTGCTGGCCTCCTCCTCTTGTGGGTGACATACCTCCATGTCTCCACAGCTGCTCCTCCCATGGTCTCTCCCTCAACCCTCTGTCTAGAGGGGGGCTGCTCCGGGGGGCCTGGAGAGCTTTCTTGGCCCTCAGGCACCTCACCTCCTCTTCTAGCAGGGTCACCATCTTGCACCGAGGGCAAGTGTATCCCTGCCCCTCCTGGGGGAGAAGGGCAAACATGTCGCAGCTCTCGCAGCAGACAGCAACACCTGTGACTCCCGCCAAGGCCATCTCCTGGTCTGCCATCGGTATCTCTTCCAAGACCTTACCTTGGTCCCCTGCCTTGTTTGTCCTGCAGTTCCTCTCACTCGCCCAGTTCTCCCAGACAAAAACCCACTCGCACACACACACAAGGATAAAATAAACTTAAATTTAAACTGGAAGAAAAACAAAGCACAGCACAGCACAGCACAGCACAGCACAGCACAAACAAAACAAAACAAAACAAAACAAAACAAAACAAAACAAAACAAAAACAATCAAACCTCTGTGTCTCAGGGAAGGGAGTCTCCGGACAGCCCGGGACGCAGCTAAGGTCCGCAGACAAGGGAGGACGCCTTATCAGTCCCTCAGGCCGGTGGCCCCGCCTGTCCACTTCCTCCTGGCCCCTCTAGCCTCTCTGGCCCCGCCCCCTTCCTCTCCACTGCTCCTGGCCCTCTGCTCCCCCGCCCAGCTCCTGCCTTGCCTTCGCCAGTCCCCTGGCCACTCAGCACTCTCCCCCAGCCTGTGCCTCTGCTGCTCTGCCAAGAGGCCAGAGCCAAAAGGGCTTGCAGTGGCTGAGTGCAGCCTTATCAGTCCCTCCGGCCGGTCATATTGTGGACATATTCTGTTTGTCATTCTTGGTAGCCCAGAGATGGGGCAGAACAGCCTGCCCAGAATTCACATTATATGTGTGTATCTTTGGCTGCTCTTTCCAGCATGATCCATACTGTATTTGTTCTTATTGAATTTCCATTAATTGATTCCAGCCCCATTTCCACAGCATATAAAAACAGCATTGCATGTAATTCTTTCCCCGCAAATTGCCTGCAGTCACTCCCAGAGTGGTGCTGCCTACGCATTTGATATACATACTCTGAACTCTGGTGTCCAAGTTGCTAATAAATAATAACTGCATAGAGAGTAGACACAGAAGGAGACCCTGATAGGACCTCACTAAATACCCATCCTTTCAGCCTGACATCTTGAACTGTTAATAACTGCTCTCTACATCTGACATTCTCTGCTAGCTTGTGTCTGTTTTTATAGCATGTGCGCTTTTCTGAACCCTAAACAATATGTTTCAAGGTCTGATTTTTTTCCAATGTTCCATGTCACCTCTGTTTTATTTATCCAAGATGACATGATTTGTTCAAATTGTATTTGGCTTTCAGTGGAGTGTGGGTTTGTAGGAGACTTCCAACTGTATAAGCTTGCAGTCTGAATTCTCATCACAGCTTAGAGTGTAGTGGTATCAACACAGATTGGCTGAGGATGAGTTGATATAGTAATGTAAACAGACCAGATTTCTTCTGTTCACATGATGTCAAAACTGAGATGGGGGACAATTCTTGGAAACACCAGAAATGAAAGACTGCAGTTATTATTCTACTAGATGGTTTGAAGTGGGCAGAGAGTGTTATACTTGCCCACTGTGAATTGCCCATGTCAAATCTTTCATTTTCAGTATTTGATTTGCCCTTCAAAGTCTTATATTACATGTCCTCAACCTAAGATTCTGAGGTGAGGGGTGGTGCAGCACAAATAGCCAAGAACCACATGACACAACTTATTTTGAAATCAAGTAGACTGTATGGTTGCTCATATTTCTTTCCATGTCAAGCACTGAATATTTATAAAATGAAACATCAGAGAAGAATTGGGGTGCTTCCAGATGGATGGCTGCTAGCAGTACCAATCACATATTCTGCAGTGATTCTGTCTTTCCCTGCTTAATCATTTTTTTCCCTGTGGAAACAATAAGAAGAAGAAAGATGAAGGAAGCAGTTGGAAAACACAGGACAATTAAGAAAGGAGAATGTCATTGCCTGCAGCCTATATAAAATTCTGTGAAGAAGGCAAATTGCATAGAGTTTACAATGTTTGGAGTCCTTTTGCTTAGGGGAAAAAGGGTGGAAAAGAGGGACATGACAGAGGTGTCTAAAATTATACCTGGTCTAGAGAAAGTGTATAGGAGGATAGCTTTCTCCTTCTCTCATAATACTAGACCCCGTGGTCATCTCATTAAGCTGATTGGAAGTACATCTTTACACAGTGCATAGGTAAACTGTGGAATTCTCTACCACAGGACAGCATCAAATTGGACAGCTTTAAAGGACTGGAAAGATTCATGCACAACAAGGCCATCAGTGGCTACTAGTTATGATAGCTGTATATTGCTTCTCATACTGGAGGCAGTACGAAGACCATTCAGCAAGAAACAGAAGTAGGGCACAGTCAGAGCAGAATGCTGAACTTGTTAGGATTTTGGTCTGATCCATCCTGGCTCATCTTGGTTCTTGTGTCTGAAAGTATGGATAGGCTTTTGTGAACAATGTTGAGTGATTCTGGATATTGCAATAATCTCTTTGTGTAGTATTTACATGACGGAGGCTTCATCTAAGCAAGACTGGGCTGGCACAAGACATTGTGATTCCCAAGGAGAGTGGGAGTGGCGTTCCCCCCAGCCCTCCCAGTTTGTTTATGTTAGGCTTTCCTGGTGCCTACACTGTTGTTTCCAGTGTTTCCTAGGCCATCTCACCCTTTAATTCCACACTTTGAGGACTAGCTCCTTCCTTGGAGTGAGGCACTAGGGGCTTGGAGAGTGTCTATGCCACTTTGCTTTGGAGAGGGTCTATGCCACTTTGCTTCAATGGCCGCAGGTACTGATTAACATTTGTTAACAGTATTTTTAAGCTGAACCACCTGTAGATGGTACTTGTGGTTGCCACAGCAAATCCATAGCATAGCTCTCTGGGTCTGCTTGCTGTATGAGAGTAGACACCTTTCTCAGAGTGAGGTATGGGGCTGTACTTGAGAAATCTTTGTAGAAGTGCCTCTGATTGCTTTCCTGAAGTAAGAACAGTATGAGTCATGCTTCACAACTGGGTGGGGAGCTGGTTAGCTAGTGAGCAGGAGGGTGGTTGGCACTGGAGGGTGTGGTGGAAATGGCCCGAAAGCACAACCCTGTATGTGGTGAATGGGAAATATGATTCTTTGCCCCTCTTGGTCTGCTGCTCAGGTCATCTGACTCGACACAGTTGCTTGTAGGTCAGAGCCTGGATCAAGAGTCACAAGATGCAGAGTCCATGTCCACACACTCTTGTCTCCCAGTGTCAGTATCATTCATCCCAATTCCCCTGCCCCGCTCCACTGGCAGCCATTCTCCTGTTCTATCGTTCCCCCTTTCTTTTTCTCACTCTTGCCAGTTGCTCCAATGGCAGACCTTACTGGCACAAACCACCTCACATTCTGGAATATTCCTCGGGGTGCCACTGCTTCTTTGAGCTTGCAAGTAGCTGGGGACAGAGGGAAAGGGCAGTTTTGGGGCTTCAAGCGCACATTCTCCTTTCTTTCCATCCCTTTCCCTTCAGGAAGGCTATTATAAGAATTTTATTTTAACTGTATTTTGTTTCCCGCTTCTTGAATATGTGTTGCCAGGGTGGTCAATGGAACTTTGGAATCTCATCCTGGCCATATGATTGTGTGAAGTCAGATGCATTTGGAAAATGCAGAGGTATGGGTTGGGAGTAAGTCTGTCAGACTGGCCATTGAAAACAACCAAGGACCTCTTAGAATTGAAAGGGTTGTGTTGTATGACTTGAGAGCCTCTAGCACAGTCAAACCCAACAGCCCATAAACTTTTAGTGAACTGGTGGGGCCCATAAAGCTAAAGAGGAAAAGTGTAATGGCTTTAAAAATGTGCGAGATACCTTCCACAGAGCAGGACAGCTGAGTGGTATAATTTGGTAGAATCATTGTGGAAGTGGCCAGAGGCCATTTAATTTAACCTCATGTTCATGTCCAAAATGCAGCAATCTAAATAACTGAGGCCAAAGCAAGCTGTAACTGAAGAGCAAGTGCTCAAGATGAAGTTGTCTGCAGAACAAATAGCTCTTGATGATCCAAACAGGTGAACCAAGGCAAGGAGGGGAGCAGGTTCCTAATGTTCCCTCCACATGTGTTATCATGAGCCTGAGCAACCTGAAAAAAAGGAAAAAGAACAAAGAAAAAAACTTTGAAGGGTGGCAGACTGGCATCTGCAGATATCAAATACCTGAAGGTAACTTAAATACATTATCCAAGCCACTGTTCAAATGAAGGCAAAACTCTGCTAGGGCTATGATTAGTTAAGTTAACCTGCAGAAATTTCCTTTACAGCTAATGTGATTAGTGAGATTTTGCACAAGTTAAACATGTCCAGCAAGTCTTCCAACTAGAACTTTTGAGAGAGGGCAGAAATTTGTGTTGCATAGTAGAAGAAATTCTCAAAATCATTAGAAAAGCAGAAAAACTGCCTTGACCTTGTTGATTATTAACAGGAGTAACACAATAGAAAATAACAAGAGATACTTCTTAATTTATCCATGTCTGACAGAGTTCCAGTTTTCTAATCTCACCAACATCTCAGCAGATACCTATTGTATCATACACAGACATTAACTTGCATAACCTTTTCCTGCAAATTGTGTTTTAACAGGTGTTCCTTCAGGGCCTCGCAATGTGATCTCTATTGTCAATGAGACATCAATTATTCTAGAATGGCATCCACCTCGGGAGACGGGAGGCCGTGATGATGTGACCTACAACATCGTCTGCAAGAAGTGTCGGTCAGATCGGCGTAGTTGCTCCCGCTGTGATGACAATGTAGAGTTTGTACCCAGGCAGTTGGGTCTCACAGAAACCCGGGTCTTCATCAGCAACCTATGGGCCCACACTCCATATACATTTGAGATCCAAGCTGTCAATGGAGTTTCCAACAAAAGTCCATTTCCACCACAGCACGTGTCAGTGAACATTACAACCAACCAAGCTGGTAAGTGCCACAGTAGCAGCTCAAAGACTTCTTGTGTGATTTTCTTCAAGCCACAGAGAAGGAAACTTGAGATTGTTTTAAGACAAGAGTGCAGAACCTCAGGCATGTGGACCAAATCTGACTCACATTGGGTCCCAATCCCAGACAGAGAATGAAAAGCCAATTAGTAGCTCTACACTTACTTTAAAACAACCAAATATCCACTACAAATTAAAGAGGGGCATGCCCAGAAGCTCAAGAGGTGTTATTCTGTCATTCTGTGCTCTCTGCACTACACAAATGCATTCTTTAAGAGCTCACTAATTTTAATTGCCTTTCATGTTAGGATTTTTTTTTTTTTTTGGTAGAAAGGCCTATAAGTTTATATATAAAATAAAGTATTTCTAAAGGAACTGTTAACATTAAATTCTCTCAGAAATATGGATAGGCATTTACCCTAAAGCAAGAGTGGAAATATAACTGCTCTCTGCTCTAGACTTTTTCATTCCTGCAATAATTTAAGCTCTGCAATGCTGTAAGTAAGGATCCTTCCTTAGCATATTCCCTGTACCATAGCATAACTGGGAAGCTATCTTTGATAAAGGTAAAACTGCAGAGAGATTCTGTCACTACCTTCTAGTAACAGCACAGGCACTCTTCACTAGACCTCTGACTCACTCACAAAGCCACATTAAACTCAGCTGGGGAAAGAATGCCATCTTTCCAGATAACAAAATCCTGCAGTTAGAGTGCAGGGACTCTGAAATTTCCAGAGCAGACGTGCCACCTTCAGGCTTGACATCTGGATCCTCTATACAACTGGGTGGCTGGTGCATTGAACAACAGCACTGACCTCTGCAAAATCATGTAGGAAGGGCCATGCTTTCTTCTGATGTTAGTATGTATCCTCATCAATTTATCTTTCTCCCTCAGAGATTCATTTTTAATAACCAGGAGCCATCCCAAAACCATGTATTGCTAAGTGAACCTGCTCTGGCAGAGGAATATAGGGGAGGTGGAGTGGGGAGCCAGATGGCGTGGATCTGGGAAAAGCATGAGCAGGTGCACATGTGTTCTGTATGAGAGGTGGGGAAGGGACAGCTACCAGGTGGTGGCCCTGGCCTAAAGCATAATGAAGAGTAGAATTGACAGTAGACAGCAACAATAGATGGCAATCTGTTTTGGCTTGGTTACAGAAGTGGGAATATTTCTGCTTTGTATGGTGCATGTCAAATCCAAAGTGCTTGCTAATTTCACTCCCATGGGAGCATTTGCAACAAAAACCTGGCGTAAATATTTTAGCATCCCATCTACTGGGAATAAAAACTCTGTCAGGTTGTCATGTTAGGTTTGTGCCTGGATGTCATTCCTATCTTTCACCAAGTACGATCCAACCTACCCATGTATTTCTGCTCTTTAGTCTATTCTTCTTGCTTACTCCTCTCCCTCTATGTTGACATCTACCCACCAGCCCATCTGCCCCTCCATTCATCTGTAGCTGCTTCCCCTCAGAAAACAAGATGCCTCATGGCAGCCTCAACACCAGCAGGTCAAACACCTCTTTGGTCTTGACCTGCTCCGGCCATCCTTCCCTTTCTGCAAAGATCCTTTGCTTCATTCTTCTTTTTGGGGTTGTTCCCTGTCCTTTTTGTGCTTGCCTGTCAGTCAGTTTCCCATCTGCCCATTGCCTTTTTTCTTCCCCCCTATTTCTGCCACAAAGCCATGATGATTATTAAATCTTGGTATGTTGGACTTGCTCTGTAATTATCCAGCTGAAACATGTTTGCTCTCCAGCACATTAAGGACGTGAACAGTGTTTGAAAGGCTGTGAAGATAAAATACATATTTGGCAGATATGAGGTGTTAGCATTCAGCACTTGCTTAAGCAGGTTGAAATGAGGTGCCAACCAGTGAAGGCGAGGTTAATGGGAATGCACAGGTGGAATAGATTGTGCAGATTTGGCACCAGCTCAGACACTGATGCTTAACAGTTTAGTTTTGCTCGACTCCTTTCACTGTTTTGCCAGTGACCTAAAAATGCAGTATGTTTTTAACTGCAAGAGTTACTGCTGTAGCAGATGATAACGGAAAAAGCCTGTTATTATAGGCAGCTGTATATTCAAACACTGCTCTTTCAAGGGGAACGTGGATTCAGAACCTGCACTGGGCTTTATTAAAAGTGTGCATGAAAGAAAAGAGAAAAAAAGCAGACTTCCAAAAAAATGACAAATGATGGGAAAAATTGCATGCTTCAAGTTCACACAAAAAATAGTATTTATGTCAATTCTCTTCCCTTTAATTAGTCTAATTAAGCTTTCTTTAACAGAAACAAACTTGGATGCCTTTCTCAGGTTCATAAGAACTGATCAGTACCCTCTTCTTGGCCATCTGTCTGCCATGCATCCAGCCATACATTCCCACATGACTTTTCTTCCCTCTGTAGCTGCAGCTATCTCCCCATCTGTCCATCTTGCCTTGCTAGTAACTCTCCATCCAATGAATTTCTGTGTAATTGCTTGTATCTTTAAGGCTCTCTTCTCCTCCCCCTCCCTAACTTTTGTTTCTGTGCAGAGCCTGGGTGCCTCTTTAAACAGTCTTGAGAACTTCCACATTGCTCACAGTTTTGCCCACTTGTCTGAAAGGTTGTGGCTGTGTGAAATGTTGCTAACAGGGTCCATCCCCAGAGCAACAGGGTTGTAAAACACAAGAATAGCCCAGTGAATTTCTTTTGTGCACAAGTTGCCAGTGTAGATAGGTGTAAATAAGCACAAGGCAGTCTTGGTGCTGTTTCGTATTCTCCCCACCCCCGTGTGTGTGTGTGTGTGTGTGTGTGTGACTGTATTTGTTCTGGTCTATAGCTTGCTTGATATGGACACTGCCTTTGCACTCATCCAGTAACTCGCTCTTGTGTTTGGCTTCCAAATGCATGATGGGTTTTTCCCCACTTACTTTTATCTTGCAGTTCTGACCTGAGCCAGGAGTCAGTTGTCCTGCCTTACCATTTCAGACCCATAGCCATTCTGATATTTTGCTGAAAGATTCCCAGCATGCCACATTTTGGAACTTTAACGTCTTAGTTTCATAGGGTGGGATTCCTCAGTACTGACCTCATTCTGTCCTTGTAGCAGCCACATGACCATTTATTGCAGAGCAGCCTTCCCTAACCTAGTGCCCTCCAGATAGATGTTTTTGGTTTTCAGCTCCTAGCACCTCAGTCAGCTTGGCTAATAGACAGGAATTCTGGGAGCCTGTAGTGCAAAACAACTGGAAAGCAAAGGGTGTTCTGTGTTCTGTTTTACTGAAGGCAGCCCTCTGGTTTGGAGAGCTGGCTGAAGACAGGCCTCAGCTTGAAGGTGTCCTCTATTCAATGGGTTGTCTTGCTCAGGTATTATCTGAAGTCCAAGAACCAGAACAAAAGTGTGCAAGAACCTTGGTGCTTCCTGCCATCACCTGGACAGCAGGCAGACAAGCCACCTAGTAGTATTCTTCACTGTGATGGCAAAGCTTATATTCCTATTTAAGTAATAGGTATTATTCCTATTGCAAATGCATATACATTTGTATGTGCAAATTAGCATCCTCTGCCATCTTCTTGAGAGGTATACTGCCTCTTTTTTGGCAAACTGTAAATGGTCACATTGAGAAGGCACCAGACTAGGAGCTTATTACAGAGTTCGATGACTCAGCCCAGTTTTAGAACATTCATTTAGTTTGTAGCCCTTTATTTTGGCAAAAGAAACAATAAATACACCATTTAAGGTGTGTTGGCTATGGCAGCCTCCCCCAGCCTGGTGCAGTGTGTCTTACTACATGTCCCATCCTGACTGGGGACTTTTGAAGCTGTAACTGTCCGGCATACTTGGAGAATTCCAGGTTGGGGAAGGGTGAACTCACATCTGCTGACAATTGCTTCAGTTAACTTCCCATCACCAGCACAACTGCCCTTAGCCGCCCTGGTTTGTGATAGAAATCACACTGCTCTGATTTATTTAGTTTGTTTCCTGCTTCTCAGGGTGGATGCATGTACGATAACATGGGTGCTGTAGACTACACTCTGAAATAGTTTCCTGTGAGTCTGTTCTGTGGGCCAGGTCATGGTGTAAATAAAAGGGAGAAAAGAAGGCCAGCCCAGTTGTTGCGTTCGTCCCCTTCCCTGCTCTTTCTGGGGGTCCTTGAGCAATCTGGCGGACTTGCAATATGCAGAAACTAATGGGAGAAGGTGGTTGTTCATATTCCCTTCGAGTGGGATGGAAATGTGAACTTGATCTGTTTAACAATTTAATATTTTTCTAATAAATATTGCTGGTCTTGGTTGCTTAATATTCACTCCACCAGCAAAGAACTGCATAAGTCCATAAGCACACACACACACTTGCACACTCGCATCTCTAAACAGTGTCAAAAGCAATCAAGTGCTCAACACAGAGAGAGATCATTTATCCTTGCTACAGTATACAATGTCACTGGAATGATTCTTGGCAGTGCATTATGTATCAGTATTACAAGGTGCTCGCTCGCTCTCTCTCTCTCTCTCTCTCTCTCTCTCTCTCTCTCTCTCTCTCTGTGTGTGTGTGTGTGTGTGTGTGTGTGTGTGGAGGGGGGTGATCTCAGTCATGAAATATCTAAAAGGAACAGTTGTTTATGAAGTAAAGATCATATTATTATTATTATTGATTTAACTAGATTTATATTCTCTTTTTTCTTAAAATGGTTTGCATCATCCCATCCTCCTGCGCTCAATTTTATCCCCACAACAGCACCCCTGCAAGTGGGCTGAGAGTCTGTAGCTGGCCCAAAGTGACCCAGCTCGTCCCATGGCTGAGTGGAACCAGAACCCAGGTTGCCTGAGTCCCAGTCCCACACTCTTAATCACTGCTCCACACTGGCTTGCTCATTGTATAGTGCAATATATTATGAAGATCCTAAAATTTCTAAGACTACAAAAGCAACTGAAAGTGTTCAGTTACTGCTTTGTACATGACAAAAGATGACCATATCCCTTTACTGTGCCTTCCTACCTGTGTCACTATCAGTTCATGCAAAAGCTTTCTCACCTTCTGATCACTGTTGTATTTAACATTCAGGCAGGCCTCGTCATTATTGCCAGTACAGAAATGAATTGAATGGACTGCTTCTGCTAATTTAGCCACATACCATTTCCTTTTTTAGCCAGAAATAGGCCATAACAAGGATTTTTGGAATTGCTCCCTTTACACACTAAACTGATCAATTGAGCTCAGACTTTTCATATCTCTTATCAGATCACTAACATTTTATTCAATTTGCACTGCATTCATGCGTTCTGGTAGAATGATATCACAAGATAATCATTAAACAAACCATGTACAGGAAGGTTTAATGCTCCCCACAATACTAAGGTCCCTGCACCAAGCTTGAGGTATTAGAGCAGAGGTTAATAGGGGGCTCACCCAAACCCCAGCAGGGACTGCATATCTATTCACATTTGCCCTGTTGCTGCTGTACCACTGAAATTCAGCAGTGTGGAGGCAGGGGGAAAAGCCCCCTTTAAGAAGTTATTTTGCTTTTGAATAGCGCCTTCTGGCTGCTGCCACTGTTGTTGCCACACCGCCAACATTTCCTGCCAAACCACAAATGATCCTTTTTAAGGGCCTTTACTGTATCACAAGGAGTTTGGGGTGTGACAATATTCCTCCATAACTTACAGTGATTCTGGGTCTGGATCCTCTGATGTGTTAAGCCACATATCTTACATTAAAGATACAAGAGCCAGTGTGGTGCATGGGTTAGAGTATAGAACTGGGGCTGAGGAAATCTGAGTTTTAGTTTCCATTCAGCCATAGAGCTTGTTGGGTGACTTTTGGCCAGTCACAGATGCTCAATCTGCCTCATGGTGTTGTGCTAGGATTAAGTGGAGAGGAGGAGAATCTTGTAAGCCACCCTGGGTTCCTTGCAAGGAGAAGAAAGGTGTGGTATAAATACCATATTAATGCAGTATTAATAGTGATAATAAAATGAAATATTCAAGTAGCGTTATGTCCAGCTTATCTCTGGAATATCCCTGGCCGATATCGCAAGGAGCAACTCTTGGTATGAAGCACCTGTGATAGGTGCTTATTGTCTGTATATTCCATACCAAAACTTCCCAAGTGACCTTGAGTGTTCATCAAAGTTGATTAGCTATAGTTAAAACCTATGTGATTAATAGCCAAAAGTATAGTATACAAGGATCCAGGGTGCACAGTTAGATTGAACCTTTACATAGATCTGAAGCCTTGGAATAAGCAATGGGGCAGCCCGTTCCAGTGATCATACATCACCGTGTCTTCTCATCAATAGGGAAGTAAGCTTAGCTCTTTCTCTAATGTATCTTACCCTATATTCTCTTGTTCCATACTATTTATCTCAGTAAAATTGTATCCCTTTCCCCAGTTGGCCTGCTTATTGTCTCTGAATCCTCTGGTTAAAGAGACAGAAGGTGGGGGGGGGGGGGCTATGGGGAAACAACCTGTGGTCCACATGCAATGTGTTGCCAGCTCCTCCAGTAAAGCAACTGAGATAAGGGCACCTAGACAGGACATACTTGCAAGTACTGTGGAATGACAGAAAGACAAGTGTGTCCTAGATCAAATCAATCTGGAGCTTTCCCAAGAAGCAAAACTGGCAAAACTGGCACAGTTGTACTTTGGGCATGAGAAGATAAGACTCACTGAAGAAGACAATCATGCTAGGAAAAGATGAAGATGAAGGCTGAAGAAGAAAAGGAAGACTGAATCTGAGGTGGATTGATTCCATAAAGGAAGCTACAGCCTTGAATTTACAAGTATTGAGCAGGGCTGCCAGCACATATTTTGGAGGGCTTTCATTCATAGGATTGCCATTAAGTCAGAGATGACTTGATGGCACATAACAACAAGAACAGACAGGGCATGCCATCAGAATACCATACGCAGCACTGGACACTTGGCTTGCAAGGAGAATAAGCAATTGCATCAAAAAAGGCTAAACAGGCAAAGAGATTGGAGGATCTGAAGAATGTAGCAAGAGTATGTGATTTCTTGTATTTAGGGCGGCAGCATCAAAGTATCTTGAGGGACTGTCAGCATTAGAGGAAATGGAAATACGAGATTCAAGCAAGAAAGCCTTGGTTACTCTTTCAGGGCCTTTTTTCTTTAGTTTAATTTACTGTAACCAATTCATTGTAATGGTGATGGCCTGTGGGGAGACTTGTTTGTACGATTTAGAAGCTTAACAGTCCAGTCTTCAATGAAGTTAAACTGTAGCACTTAGATTTAAGATGACATAGTTAGTTGACTTCAGTGTGAGTTCATTGAGATTAAATTGGCTTAACTCCAAGTACACATGACTTAAATGAATTTGTGCACAGGGCTGCATATCCCATTTTATCAAGTAATGCAAGCCTTTCGGCTGAAGTCTTCCAAATGCTTGCCAGCTTTGGAATAGTCAGTGGAACATTCCAAAGTAGGTGTGCTGGGGGAAAGGTAAATTAACAGGACTATGAATTAAGTGCAAAAGTTCACCTTTATTGTCCCTAAGACAAAAGCCACAAAGGATGAGTGTTTCTGATTCCTATACAGTAGAGTTATCTAAGGGGTTATACTTCAAAGAAATATGCCAGGGCATGCATGCATGCATGCATAAATAAATAGGATGGGATGGGCCCAAAATGCTGGTAAATTTTAAGATGCTACTGTCTGTAATTATGCCTTAGGGGAGGCATTTCAAACTTTTATAATGGGGACAATGTACAAATGCCATGAAACCATGATTGGTGAAATGGGAAGGGAGACCGTCATGTGGCCATCTGGGGTACCTGGGGGGGGGGGGAATTGATCAGGAGCCCAAGTAGGCAGAATTTAGCTTAAAATCTGCAACCTTGCTTCAGAGGGAGTCTCACCCACACAATACTTTGGAACATGCCTTCCATCTTGTTTCACATCACAACAGTTTAATGGGGTAGGAAACTTTTTAAAAAGGCTTGCAACTGGCACATGTAGGGAGCCTTCCTCAGTTGTTGACCTGGTCTCAGGGATCAATGCATCATCAGACAACTGCTGAGGACCAAACTCTAATAGAAGCCCAACTGCTCATCCCTGTTCATCTGCTCTCCCAAAGTGCTCTAGAAATGAAGGGAAGGAGCACTAACCTCCACAGCCTTATCATTTCCATCTGGAAACTGGTATGGATTCAGTCCAGTAGGTGAGATCAAAACATGGAGTGCTTGGCATTGGCTAAGCAAGAGCTTACATGGGGGTGTGCGTGCCTCCTCTCTGTGACCAGTCCTGCTCCCAGTTTCAAGGGAAAGAGTTTTATAGTAATACAGTGCAACCAGAACTCAGTCTGCACATATGCTTCTGCTTCCCTTGTTTAACTGTATGGGGTCCTCTGCCTTGCCACTCCTAGTTGTTGGAATGGAGTTTGGTGTTGGGCAGTTGTGTTTGGGAGCAAAGCACTTCTAGGCTGTAAAGAATTAGGAATGTGCTCAAATTCCATGTGTGCTATATGGGCAAGCTGTGTGGGTGTGTAAAGTACTTCCTTTGTGGGAGAGAGCCCATTCTCCATTTCCTATCACCAGAGGTCCTTCTTATGAATGAGCTCATAATGTGTGTAACCTAGTACCAGAGTGATCACATGTTGAGTTACAGGGATATCCTATACTCTACTGTGGTGCTATGAGCAGGGTATATATGGTGATTTGGGACAGTTACTGTGACTTCTCCCATCCTGTTGAAATCAGTGGAAGTTACTGTTCCTGTGCGAGGTCTGTGGCTGGCGTAAAGTTGTGCCATCCTTCCAGTTTAACGTGAATTCTGCTGAATTCTGTAGTTCCTCAGCTGGCAGATCCTGAATATGGTATTGTGTTCTTATGTACCTGAAACTGCAGCTCAAATTACTGTTGCTGAAATGTGATCCTGTCAGGCTCTGTTCGCCTTTCTGAAGACCAAACTAAACATGATATTTAGCATGTAAAAAGCATGCTTTTTACATGCTAAATATTTAGCATGTAAAAAGCATTTGGCTTTGTTTGGGTGACTTTTTAAACAAATAGTGGATCCCCTTCCATGCATATTGGGAGCATGGCATGGAGGAGACTTTCCTTCCATTGTACATAGGAAGCTTGGTGGATGTGGTGGGTGACGTTAAAGGGCATTAACCCTCAATAGGCCATTGAGAGCCAAACAACAGGGCAACAGCATGCCTTTTTTGGACCTTTTTCTGTTCCATTTTTATCCCTTATCCCTCATTGTTAGGTATTAGCTTCTTTGCCTCTTATGAGGTTAAAAAAGGTTATCCTGACTTTGAGTGGAAGTCATCTTGACTTTGTTCTGCCACAGTGGTCCAAGAATTAGAACAGAAGCACTGGTAGTACTGGTTTATCCAGTATGCTGTTGACAGAACTTTGCAGTGAGATACAATGGAGCAAGAACCTTCTGTTGGGTAATACACTGAATCTTAGATATTATGGAAACTGTTCTTCACATCCTCCTTCCAAGCAGACCAGAGCAAAGGCTTTCAAACTAAAAGGCTTTATTATGTAAAAGCTGGTCAGCAAGGTTGACTTTAAAGTACAAGAGTATTATAGTTTAGAATGCTGATTGTTTGGAAAATGCAACTTAATAATAAGAACTTAATTCCAAACTGAACATGCCTCCTTCCTTCCAAGATGAAATGAGCAAACGACATCAGCAAAGTGGCTCTTTCTGCTTGAGGGCCAATCTTTTGCCATGTCTGGCACATTCTCAACTGGTCTTACCTCTTAACCTGATGCTTGGATTAATTATTCTAGGCCTGCTTCCCTCCACATTAGCATGACCACTAAACTTTGCCACAGAATTTGAAATTATCTAATTCTTAGCAACTGCCTGGCTTATCTCTGAGTCCAGCAGCTTTGACATTTCATCTGTGAATTCTGGTATCTCCTCTTCATCTAAATCAGTCTGTATCCACAACCTTTGAAGAATCTTTTATAAGAAGAGTGGGCCCAATCTCTACAGGTATAGGATCAGATTGTTAATTTGGGGAGTAACTAAATACAGTTATTTTTCTGTTATAAACCACACAGCCAGTTATCCAAGATGGAACTGACCAAAGTTTGTTTCATTCTGAAGTCTAAACATAAGATATCCCTATGTTTAAGCAATGCGTGTAAGTGTTGGGTGCCTTGCTAGGCCTTCCTTGAGTAGCATCATCAGCCCCTGTCTTGCAGGATCCAACATACTGTACTCTGGTATTAGCAAGGTCTTCCTCTGGATTCCTGGTTTGAGCTTGCATCTTTGTGTTTTCTTTGTTTAATTTCCACCTCAGTTTAATTCTTTTGTTTTGTGCATCAGTGCTGGGTGATCCATCTGAGTGATCAAGGATGAGGAGGCCTCAGCACTACCACCCGTCCACCTGTGCACCAATTTGATGCCGAGCATCTTTGCAGCATTATCCATGTTAAACAGGCAGGAGCGCCAGGGGGGTTTGTGAATGTGGCAATTAACAAAACAGCAATCAAGCTAAGTGTTTAATTTCAGAAAATTATCGTCTTCTAAGAGCGGATATGGAAAGATTTAAAAAAAATATAAAAACCCAGGATTAAATGTGCTGTGTAAACAAAGGAAGTGCTGGACTGTCAACATCACCCACTGGAAAGAATAAACAGCAACCTCAGTAAGCATATTTTGGATGCCCGCTGGCAGCTTGATGCAAAGCAGGAAGAGGAGCATCGAAAAAAGACTCAAACCATAGCTATCAAATTTAGGATTCCTACCACCACACACACACGCCATAATTTGTGCTAAATATGCATAGTTTGTGTTTCACACTGGCAGCTGTAATGTGGTGTGGTGTTTTGAACAGCCTTTTTCAACCCTCTAGTTAGGTTGGGCTAGATGATCCATCATCCCAAAGCAGCATGCCCAGTGATGCCCGATCTAGTCTAACTCATTGGAGGTCACCCAGTTGGAGAAGCCCATCTCCAAGTTGGGGTGCAACTTCACATGTGGCTGGAGATCTGTGATTAGGAGGATTGCTAGCTTTTCTAAAAAAGAAAAAAATGTAACAGCAGCTGGGTGTGATATTGCTGTTGCCATTGTTGTTAGGGAATCTTTCTTGCTCTTTATTACAAGTTTCAACAAGGCAGAACACAACCATTAAAAAAGGGGGAAAAGGTAACCATATAGATTAGGCTACATCAATTATAAATTATCTTCAAGAAAGACAGATGAAATGTCTGTCTATGGATCCATTTAAGAGTGGTGTCTATACACCATCTGTTCAAATGCTGAAAACATCAAAAGGTTGTCAATTCACTGCATTATAGGAGGTGAGGATTTATCCTTCCAATGTTGCAATACTATTTTTTTCTGTCAAAAGGGTGCAGAAAATCCATTTATGTTGACCATGTGTTAGCTTACGGGGAAAAATAATTGAAAGCGAAATGTGCATAAGTAAATATTAAACACAAAGTTTATGCAGATTGTAACTTTCTGTGCAAAAGAGATGACTACTGAATATTTCCAAACCTTATAATTAAAAGGAAACATTAGCAATATTGCATCTCCAGCAGTTAGTCAACTTAGGCAAACCTTTATCAAAGAAACTGTGCAGCATTCAATAGAAACTAAGATTTTTTTCAAGTAAGATGCAACCTAAAATCCACTGAAGCTTCAAATATAGATACTAAAGAGACATCATGTTGATTCGACACAATGAGACAGACTAATTCTCTATTTCATTCCTACTTCAGACCATGTTTATTATAGGTATCACCAATAATAAATATTGGTAAACATGGATCATGTGTTAATAAGCTTTTCCAGTAGTAGTGGGGATGGTGAAGCTGCAAAAGTTACAAAGCCAAATGGATCCCAACAAGTGTTGCAGTTAGCATAAATTCAGCCATAGCAAGGAAGTATATTTGGCACACAAATTTGCAAATGACATATACTCAACATCAACCCCCATCGATTGATCCAAAGTAAAAATCAACTGATTCATAGAAGTCTGCCACAAAAACATCTTCATACTAATTGTTAAGTCTGGATTTTGCCACAAGGCCAATTTAGTATGCAAAATGGTTGAACATGTAATTGACATAATATTCACCAGCCATCTCTAGCAGGGATGAGCAAGGAATCCAATTATGGGTGGGATTTCCTCTGTTCAGATTCCTGGACTCCAGTCCACTTTGTAGTGGACCTGCGTCTGCATTCCTGGTGAGTGTGCCCAGCATTCATGGGGTGCTTGCCAGGAACAGAGCCCCACACATGGTGCAAGCAGCCCCCCTCTTCCACACCTACCGGCAGCAGCAACAACAGTGGACAGGAAGTGTAGTTTGCTGGGAATGGTGCCTGGTGCTCCCCCGGCAGTGTCCCTCTTCCATATGTAATGCTGACAGTGATGGGTGGTGAAGAAGGTCCATTGCCAGGAATGGTACTTGGCTCACCCAGTGGCCACATCCCTCTTCCATACCTGCCACTGCTGCCAGCAGCAGCAGGTGGGGATGAAGATTTATAGCTGGAAATGGCACCTGGCATGCCCACTCACACTGACCCTCTTTTACACCTGCCGCCACCATTCTTGGCATGATAGAGAAGGTTGCCAGTTGTGCAGCCAGGATTCCATGAGCATTAGTGAACTTTCTTTGTTCAGCTCACTTTGCAGGGCCAGGCTGAGCAAAAGAGGAAGTATGCAGATGCTAGAGAGATGGATTCCAAAACAGCCCATCCCACCCTAACCTCTAGCAATGGTCACTGTGGGAGGAACCCTATCCGTTTTAATATGTTGAGAACCTAAGGCCATCTATTTGGAAAGAGAATCCAGACAAGAACAGTCCAGAAGTGATCAAGGTGGAGAATCTATTCTAAGTGGCATAGACCAAAAATTAGTACAAGTCAACAAATAGGCTTGATGCTCTAAAGCAAGATCTGGAAAACCAAATCCACCTTCCTTGGTTGCATCCTTGGTTTCATCCTTCCAAACTTACAATCATACAATGTATGAAAATATTTTCAGGTGTAGATGGAGGGATTCTGTAGGTAGTTTTTCTGCCACAGATACCCTTAAAGTGGCTTTCAACCAATAAAATACAAAAAGTAAACACAAATGTTTCTGCCTGTTTAATACAGCTAAGATGGTGGCAAATCCATGTTCAGGTAGACAGTAGCACTGAGGCTTCCACAGCTTTACTGATTCCAATGGACCGATCAGCATCATCACTCCCCACTTCTCAGTGGGACTGTGGTTTAACTCTTTCATCAATGCCAGTTCTCCAAAGCTGCTATTTGTGCACCACAGCGAAATATGTACAGGTATGCACGAATTGGGAAAATGGCATGAAGAGAAATGTTAAGCTTGATATGATATCCACCCATCTCCCCAAGGCCCTCTATGAATTTTAACAAACGCGTGCACACTGTCAAAGACCCCCATGATGTTTTGCTAATACTACATCTAGATGGATTCTTAGACCAGGGAGATCAGAGCTCAATTTTCAGCGAGCCGATGGATGTTTGAAAGAGTTGGTGTTTCCTGTGGTCTGTGTACATTCCCCACTTTACACAGTGTTGCCTCTCCTTAAGTAACTATTGCAATTATTTCCAAAATCCATGAACAGAAATTATGGTGGTATGAATGTGCATATCACAGGCAATTTTTCCTGTATTTACTGTAAAACCTGTTACTTCCTTTATGGATGCTTTTTAAAAGCATTTCTCCGTATGCTCAAGGCAGCCTTTAATAATAAAATAGCTTTAAAAAACCTAATGATAAAATAACACTCATAACAGAAAAGCTAAGTCATTAGGGGAGAAAAACATTCCAGGATTTTGGATACATACTGCCTCTAGTTATCTCCAGTATGAGGCAATGTATAAAACATAGTTTTTCAGTATACCAGGAATTAAGTTTTAACATCAAAAAACAGCACAGAGAAACTGATCATAAGAAAGGAATGTTTCTGATGTCATTCTTTCTTTCTTTTTTTTTTAGGGCAGCAGGGGAAAAACAAAATGTATCATGCCAATCTTCAGGTTGCACTGATGGGCATATTCCCCTCAGCTTGATTCAGAATCAAGCTAACAGCATGAATTTCTAAACTGAGTCATAATGTTGGTTGCTGTGAACCACATTCCCTTAAAATTCCATCTACATTTTGTCCAAGTATGGAATACTAATCAATAGACATGAATGGATTTGTGTTTCAGTTTCCATGACATTAAAACCTTTTAAAGCATTAGTTCTTTCCATCCCATTTTCACTTCAGTTAAGTTTTTTTGGGGGGAGTGGGGGAATGTCAACATGAAAATATGTATGCATTTTGTAGGTATTTCTCCCAAAGTATACATTTTGTGTGCAATTTCTTCTAATGTATGCATTTATATGTATGCAGTTATACATAATTGTGAATAGGAAAATTTGGAGGTGTGAAATCTGAAGGATAATTGTATTCTGGTCTGCATATTAGGTTGGGAAGTGCAAAGTAATTTGGGAAATGTGAATTAGGTTGGTTAGAAACTAGAAATAAATGAAGTTTGTCCCCATCTTTACTACTAATAAAGCATACACATGCAAGAGCATCCATGCTAAACCCTAGCTGTATTGTTAAGGAGGATTTTTGAGGCTGCAAATAGCTGTGGCTGGGCCCTGGAAGCTCCAGAAATTTAAGACAAAGAAGCTGTTGAGTCCTAGAACTTAGCCAAACCAGCTTTGCCAACCCAAATTATATAAAGGGTATGAAAATATGTCACCTGCATTCTCCAGTAGTATTCCCTTAATTTGTATTTTCTTCATGTAATGATGATGCTTGTGAGGACAAAAGCTCCCCCACACCCAGAAGTTTCAGTGCTAGATACAAATCTGATATTTGGCAGTAGTTGCTGTTTTGTGCTGTCAAGTCATCTCTGACTTGTGGTGACCTATGGATGAAAATCCTCCAAAATGCCCTATCCATGACATTCCTGCTTAGCGGTTCTAAAGTCAAGGCTGCGGCCTCCTTTATGAAGTCAACCCAACTCTTATTTGGTCTTCCTTTTCTTCTTCTGCCTTTGACTTTCCTGTCAAATTGGTGGTTTCCAAACCAGGTACTTTCAAAGTTCAACTACATCACTCATTTCAAGGTGAAAACTAGTGGGGCAGCTTGCTGAACCCTTCTCCAAAGACCTTTCCACCGTTGTTACTCACCAGGCTCAATGTTGGTCTTGGAGCCTGACCCAGCTAAAGCAAGGTTGTTGGGTACAAAATAACAGAAAGGACCCCACCTCTTACCCACCACTTCTCTGCCTGATACCCTAGAGCCCCCTCCTTCCTGTAGTATAGCTGACTGATGCATCCTGTGTTAAATCACCTGTGCTAAAGCATGTGGCTAAACTTGCATTTTATTTAATTAGGATTTATTTGATTTCTATACTGCCCATTCACTGAGATGATTAATTTGTGTGGTTAGTTACAAAGAGTACTATAGATGAATCTGTCAGTTTTATTATCTCCTATATTTAACTTTTCTTTTAAAAATGTTATTTCAATCCCAATTACAAATTTGCAAATTTGAGTAAATTCTTATCAGAACGGATCAGAAACAAAATCATCACCCATCTGGACTGATAAAGCTATTGTGAGCATGGAGATGACCATGTTGTACTTACCTGACATAGCCTTGAAAGATGAATTTGTGTGGGGAAAAGGTGTTGGTAACCTTAATTGTGCATTAACATGGATGAATATGTTAAAAGGAATGGCAAATGGAATGCACAGATACATACCTAATTCTTTGCTCACCACCAAGTTTCAGTATATTTAATACTATACTGGTCTTCGGTGTTTGCCCCTTTATGTTTCAAGAAAGGAACATACATTCCTTTGTATGTTCAGCAATTGGTAGCGGCAAAGGAAAGATCAAAAATGGGGTAGGGATGGGAGAGGCATACAACTCTTCCCGAAGAGGAACGTTAAAACAGGATGGTATTTGACATCCTTTTCAGACACCTGCAACCAATGTCTCCTTCTCATGCTCAAGGAGGATGATTGTGAATCTTAGAGATGCATGTAAGATTACTGTTCCATAAGCACATTCAGATGGGTTAAATTTTTCAGTACGATTGTCACCTGTTCACAAGATCCATTTATGTACTGGTAGAAAGTAGATTGGCTACCCATAAGCAACATGGTTCTGTGCACCATTAAATTAAGAGGCTGGCACCAGTGCACAGCAGGGGCCTAAGGGCCAGTGAGTTCCAAATACATGCATGGAGGAGAGCAGTTAGAAGACTCTGAGGATTAGTCCCTGCAGAGCCTTCAGCACATGCTTCAGTGGGCTTTAAAATGAGATGCTTTGATGTCTCTGGAGCACCAGACAGGAAATTAACTTGTTTAATGAAGCACACATGATATTGCCTTGTTTCTGTGTAGACTCCCATCCCCAACAGAGGTTTCAAAAATAAATGCTGGAGGCAGATCCCAAAGTGACGTCAGTGATTCCCCAGGAGCCTGGCTTAGTGTGACATACAGTCCTTTCCAGCAGATATAGTGCACGGAGAAATTCCATTCTCATGGCTTCTGGGCTGGTTGAACACTAGAATGAAACAGTGGTGTCACCACTGTGGTCTTCAAAACAATGGTTGTGCTTAAAAAACAAAAATCACCCTCTTTAACACTTGCATCGAAAACAGCACCACCACCCCTGTTCTTTTTGCAAAACATTCACCGCGGAGGGCTCTGCAGTCCTCCATGGTGTGGTTCTCTTTTGACAAGTGCTTTGCCAAGGGCAGAGAGGGATTGGGCCGCTCACTGGGCTGCACGTTACCTCCTTCCAAGTGGTTCCCGTGGCCTCGCTAAGGGAGGCAATAGGCACATCACGATCCTCCCCTTCCTTTTGCTGGAGAGGGGCCAGATTGTGTGTGTGGACTGTCTGTTTCAAAGTGACTCACCTCTTGGCAACAGATGCATTGAATGGGGCAATCTGCTGGGTGAAACCTGGCACAGGTCTTTCTGCTCCTTTTTCTGGGGGAGCACTGGCTGTTCAGCATGAACCTTTGCCTGTTTCTCTGTGAAAAATGAACCCCATGAATAATTTGATGCTACCCAAAGAGTTGCTTGCAATCTTCAAAGGGGGAGTGTGATGGGGGCATCAGAGGTTGGTCTTCCCTGTACCCCTTTCCATGCAGATCAGGACAATGAACTGATGCATAATGGATTGCACTGGCTTCAAGGGGAGTGGAAAACCATCTCCTGAAAGTGCTTATTCATCTGCAGATGGGTCTGTATAGCTTTCTGTTGATAAAGAGTCCCCAGGAATTTTAAATTCTAATTAAAAATAACTAGCCTTTTAAATATTAAAACTATATTATTTACAGACTGTTCCCATTCCATTCCTCTTGCTGCTATAATGTTCTTCAAACAGCAATTAAATGTGAGGAAACTTTATCACTGTGCCAAAGGGGAGGGCAGTTTTACAGGGGGGAAAAAGAAACCCTACATTCATTGTAGGCAGCCTGGCTAAATGGAGATGGTGGTGAAATGCTTGATAGTCTGAGATTAGATTTTCTGACCCTGGGATGGATATTATGGCTAAAGGGAGCTGCTTCCCAGAGAATGACCTGCACAACCTGAGATATGAAGAGATGACAACCAGACATTTGTTCATTAGTTTGTTCTTTTATTCCTTCATTATCTGTATTTATAAGCCATCTTTCATGGTAACTTCTCTCAAGGCATCTCACAACATATTAAAACAATCAATAACAACATATTATGAATCATACATTTATACATGAAAAAAGCACATCTTAAATTTGTTTGTGACAGTAAAGAAAAAAATCAGTAGAATATAATGACATAAATCAATGGGGAAAATATTAACGGTGTAACCCTATCTGATTCTTGTAAGCCCTGGTTAAAAGTATCCCAGGCAGAGCAGGAGGAAGAGCGAAACCAGTCACTGCCTCCCATTCCTTCTATTCTCTCTCTTTGGTAGAAAGCCATTTTCAGCCATCTGCCCTGAGACGCTCTGGATGCAGCGGGAAGGAGATGAGCACACCTTTAGGATGCCTGATATCCCGATGGTCTCCCCACCTTCCTGTCATTTTTAGTCCCTCACCAGTGCCAATTTTCCAACTTCACAGTGGCACCCAGCATGGTTCTTTCTGCACAAACTATGAGTAGAGAAGGAAGATCAGAGTGCTCTGTCCCTGACCTTGAATATGGGAATATGAATTAGTCTATGACCTCCCAGACAAACTCTAGTGGCCATAGGCTCACTAGATGTTTAAAACACACAACACAAAACAACTGTTATTAACTGTTAAAATGACAATTAAATATCATAACTGTTGTATATATCATAAAATTCTTCAGCTTCTCTTCAAGAAATCCCCTACCATATAAAGTTTGTCAGAGGTCATAGGGAACATAGAAATGTTTTAATAAATAAATAAATAAATAAATAAAAAACTCTATCCAAACAAACAGAAGCTACACAGAAGTCCTGTCCAGGTGTAAATCTGGAAAGGAGGTGGGGACAGATCTGTTAGTCTTGTCTGCTCCTGCTCAACATCCCCATGTTGATAGGAAAGATCTGAAAAAGTGTTTCAGAGATGGCTGAATGCAGTTACAGTGCTCTGCACAGTTGGGAACTCTGTCATGGGGAGTAGTGTAACCATCGTCAGCCAAACACATTTATAATTCCTCTCTGGAACTGCCTTGTCACCCCTGAGAGGTCCATGATGGAGGGTTCAAAGCAGCTGTGTTTGTCCCTTCCATGCTGAGACTCTGAGCAGTTTGTCCCTTCCACACTTAGACTCTGACCTCAGGACTTGACTGAGGTCCCTAACCCTACCTATAACAGTATTCAAAGAGGGTACAGAAGGAGTCCTTTAGCCCTTCTGCAGGCTGTCCAACTACATTAATCTTCTGAATGAGCACTACAGTGGACACAATGTTGCCTATTCTCAGCATTCAGACCAGTGCCCATAATTATGCTGTGTATTCTTGGTGTAGAAGGAGGCCTGGATAGGAATGTCAGCTGAGGAGCCAAGGGAGGCCAAAGAAGAGAAAGACTGAGACGTTACTAAACCAGTATTTTTCAAAAGACATTTGAGAGCTTCTCCAAAATGGAATTTGGCTTTGGGGCTAAAAGTGCTTCTGGATCCCTGGCCTACTGTTTACCATACTTTTTATGTTGACATAGAATCCTGTAAACTGCTTGTTCAGGTACAGAAAGTTTGCATATTGAAATACTCTATAGTATTATATTGAACTTTTTAAATATGTAAGATAATGTGTCCTCCCCCTTTAGCATTACTGCCCCCTCCTCTGCCTGCCCCCACCCTGGTGTTTATTTCTATCACCATGTTAGAATGTGCTTATTCTCCTTCCTCTAAGTTAATTTTCACTTTCCTTCTACTTCCTCTTCATTCCCTTCTCCGTAGCTCCCTCCACAGTCCCTATCATGCACCAGGTAAGTGCTACCATGAGGAGCATCACATTGTCGTGGCCCCAGCCGGAACAGCCCAATGGCATCATTCTGGACTATGAGATCCGTTACTATGAGAAGGTGAGCCGGATCTGCATCCCCGAGATTAGCAGCACTATGGGCTCAAGACCAGCCACCGTAAGCTTGAACGTATTTGAGGGAAGGGAATTGGGCTGGGCCATTAATGAGTGGGAAAGGGGTGTATGTCTGAAGCTACCTGCTATTTTTTCCCATATCATGGAATGTTCACTATTGGCCTGATCCAAAGCCTTGTTGAAGTCAATGGGGAGACACCCTGAGATAACTGAGATTTACGGCAGCCTCTTTCTTTTGAAAAATCTGTATCATTTGGGCTTGTAGGGCACCCCTGAGCTGAGTAAGGTGGGATTATTTGTTGTTCATATTGACCCTTACCCTGATTTTAGAGGAATTACACTCTCCACATTCCAGTCTGTAAGATCTTCCGGGTTCATCCTGCTATGAAATCTTTCCTTACTGGGAACTGTCAGTGTGAAGGCCCATTTTTCCAAACTTAAAACTCTCTCCAGCAAGCAATCTCCTTCCAGGCTGTGTACTACCTAGCCTTGAAGATCCCGTGGGATACATTTCCCTTGGGACATTCTTTCATAGCTTGCTAGGAACCTTCCTGTATCCAACTGATACACTCCCACTTTGGCATTAAGCTCACCCATACTCCCTCCAGATGTGGCCCGTGTAATTTCATCCATGTTACCTGCTGTTTGCCTGAGCCATAAAACAGCACAAAGTGGGAATTCCGCTCCCAGGCTTCAGTAAGCCAGTTGGTAATTCTGCTGTAGAAAAATCTTTGAGATGCTAGTTAACTGAAGCCAGGGACTCCCCATTGGTTCCTCCTTGCCTGCTGTGTATACTTGTGTCATTTCTTCATGTCTTGAATGATTGTTTCTGCTGACTAAGAGTGGCAATCTCCACACTGAACAAGCCATGGTGATGTACAGCGAGTGCTTCATCTAGCCTATGCCACTCCCCTGTGCCGGTATTATCCTCCTAAAGCTATCTCTTAAGCTCCTGCTATCCCAAAGATAAGTCCCATTTTATTGCTTTGTCAGAATTGGAGAGAAAGAACCCAACACAGATTTCTTAGATTGGAGTTAGAAATAGTTCCACTCATGAGTCCCTGGAGGAAAGTGAATGATATCAAATGCCAGATTGTGAGGAAGCCTGTGGCAATTGCAGATCTGCCAGCCGCGTTTGTGATTGCTCGTGGCTACAATCTACCTAAGCAGACAAGAGGTGGCAGCAGCATTGTGCCTCTCTGTACCGTAGCGTCTGCATCTGACCTTCCTGCTTCGATCTTTCACTATTCAGAAGGAAGTGCAATAGAGTTCAGGTGAAAAGGGGACATAGAACAAGTGTGTGGGTATTTCTGCCAACACGTGGCACAAAATGTTGGATTATAAATGGCCATACAAACAGAATATTTTGGAGAGCCATAGAGGTTTAATAGAATAATTCACGGTCAAACAGACAGGTTGTAGACATCAGAGAGTCTCTGATTCATGGTACCCAGGACCACAGTAGCCAAGGGCAAAGCACTGCTTTTTATTTCTACCTGTCAAGAGAATATCTGGCACTGGAAAATGGTTTACAAGAAGGATGGACATTGCACCTCTCAGTAGCACAGCTAGTGTTGAGGGGTGATGGCAACTGTAGTCCAGAATATCTGAAAGGCCACATTGCCCACCCTTGGTTTGTGGCAATTTCCAGGTCCAGAACTGGATTGGATAGAGTTGCCTTATTTATTCAGGCTTTATTGTCACTGAGACTATCGACAGATTTGCCTGATATGCAGACCAGTTGTATAACTCATTATTTATCTGGAATTGTATTTTAAAACATGGGTCATGTTAACATTTTCAAAAAAGGAATAGGGCATTTGTCATTAGGATTTAGACATAAAGTAATATAAGATTTGAGGCTCCCCAATCAGTATTTGAGTTCTGATACTGAAATTCAGTTGCAAAAGGTGGCTGAATTTAAAAAGAGAACCTCTGAGATTTCAAGCAAGGACACTTGTTGTGCATAACAAACTTTCATGCATCTATGTAAATCTGGTCATCAACTTAAACCTGTTGACTCACAGCTGAAGGTGCACATTGCATAGCTTAAAAAGTATAGTTATGGTGTTAGTGCGTATGCCAGATCTGTGGTGACTGGAAGTTGCCAATTAATATTAATCACATATCCAATGGGAAAATAGGCATGTGCAAATACAGTTCCTCACTTGCTGTGCATTTAGGAGAGCTGGTTAGCTAGCTAAAACAATTAGGGACTGACTGCTGAACTACTTCCTCTAGAAAAGGAGTGCACAACCTATTCAGACCTGCAGGCCTCGCTGGATGTCTCTCAGGGTGTCAGGGACCAAACATGTGCATGTTCAGGCATGTGCACTTGTATAAACAAACACACATACTCACATCCCCCCACATAGGCATGTACACACATGCACAAACATATGCACATACTTCCTTACACAGGAGATGCTGAAGATAAGGGAAGGGCTTTCCTCATTGCTAACACTAGTAAGGGAAGGGTTTCCTTTCCTACCACTACTGTTAACACTTGCAGGGGAAACCCCAAAGTTTCCATTGATATCTCTGCTTCTTGCATGAACAATTGGCATTCTGGTTGAGGTCATGTCTGAGGGCTGCATGCTTTGGCATCCTGCTCAAGAATCAAAACGATTCACAAATAATCAGATTTCTGCACAATAACCAGATACTTATTGCTCACTTGTTATACACGGCATGCACATTTGCATTCATGTTCCACTTCTGCTGCAAGGGTATCACACTTACTGAACACTGATTAGGCTCTTGCTTGTGCTCCCCGCAAGAGACGATATGCACAGCATCAGCGGAAATGTAGTTGCACAACTGTAGCGGGCACTTATTGGCTGTCCTTGGTAACAGAATCAGTAATCTGTGATGTACCTTTTCCCTTGTAGGTTTGCACTATTTAATGAATTCTTGACTTAGGTTTATTACTTTTTGAATTATTATTTTATAAATGCTGTGTACTTCCCACATACACTGTGGACTACCAGCACAGAATATCTACTTATTTATTTACCTTTAATATCCAGTTATGCAGCACTACACTTTACCACTGTTCTCCCAATAACTTTCCTTGCTACTCTTCTTAAGAAGCTGGAATTTACTCTAGATTTTGTGGGAGTGCTCCATTAGCTATTTTAATGGGACCCAACAACAACAGGAGTATCTGCCTTTTCATGATTTGATGATATAATTGTTACTGAAACAAAGAATGTGCACATAAAAAAGTAATGGGGACACTATGGCTATCCATCCATCCCCAACTCAATCAGTCCTTGCCTCAGATTGCAGAACCCTTGCAGTACTAATTAGGTGATTTAAAAATGTATCATCATCCCAGTGTGTCCCATAGACCAGGCTAGATGGGAAGCCTACAAATGGTCATTGTTTGCATGCTTCTTGGCCATTTTGAGGGGAAATGCAAGGAAGAAATTTCATGTTGCTTTTTATTACCACTGTAACTTTGATGATGTCATCACCAAAGTAGTTCTTGGAAATATCTTGCTTTCTTCCCTTTTATGAATACCTTTTCTTTTATTTATCATTCCCTGAAGGACCACAATGAGTACAACTCCTCCATGGCCAAGAGCCAGACCAACACAGCACGAATTGATGGGCTGAGACCAGGGATGGTGTATGTGGTACAGGTGCGGGCCCGGACTGTGGCTGGCTATGGGAAATTCAGTGGGAAAATGTGCTTCCAAACCCTGACAGATGGTGAGTGTAACAGGAAAGGGTGCTAAAGAGGAGAGGGGAGATGAAGCAGAGAAAGGGCGTGAAGAAAGGAAAAAGATCACTTTCTTTATCAAACATTCCATCTTTAATTGGATTAAATCAACTCAGTTCTCCAAACTCCAAAGGCGAGGGGTGGTGTGTTGAGAGCCAGGTGATTTACAGGGAGTCAAATCTGACTGAAATCTCTTATCTCTGTTCTTGATCTGGCAATGTAAGTGTGAGAGAGAGTCTGTATGTGTATGTTGCTTTCTGCTGGTGAATAGGTTCTGAATATTTCATGTACACTAGGGAGACATAAAAATCCCCTTTCTATGTCAGAGTAGTAGTCCATTTATTCTTTCTTTAACAGTAACCAGTGTGTTTCATTCTGCACATAGCATAACAAGCCATTCCTAGTTGTTCATACCTGCCTTATGATAAAGGACTGTTTAGGCAGTTTAGAAAGATACTAGAAATAACTTTTCAGAACCTGATAATCTTTAATCTTTTGATTGCAACCAGATTGCAAGAGAGTGTTGGAGAAATCTGCAGTGGCTTGAAATGCATTTAGATTTCTATAAACCCGATTCATGGATTTTGTACCAGACTGGCTTTTCCTCAGTTGCATGGATTGCAACTGTGTAATTTTACACAGCAATGTCAGAGGTAAAGTGGGAAAAATATAAAAATGCAAACTTTCCCCATAGGCTAAAGTGTGAAAATGCTCATGGATGAGATTTGCATATTTTGAGGGGATTTGCACAGTTGCAAGTGAAAACTTTCCCCAGTGTGCAAGAACAACTTTGCATAAAATCTTATAATGTCATTGTGCAAATGATGAACAAAACTTCCTGACAATCTGTGAAGCACAGTCGAAATGGTTTTACATAGACTGTACATCCCTAATTGTAACACTGCAGCATCTACCTTGGGCTAATCACAACTACCACAGGTTTCTTTTGGATTTCAGTCATAATAGACATGGACCATACACACCAGTTTACAATTTTAGGAAAGCAATAATTTATTTAGCATAACAGTGTATGAACAATCTACTAGCAAAAGTGTGCTAAAGGAAACTGAGTCTCACTACAAGTACTTATATGTTAGGGAAGGCCCAATCTATTTTTTCTCTTTTCAGACTTTAATACTCTTTGAAGTACAACTTCATTCTGATCTATTTTCCCAAGAGTTGGCCACGGTTTGGTCAAATGTCAGCACAAAAATTCAAATGCTTTTTTGTATGTATTTATCTTAATAAATACATTATTGTATGCATTTCTACTAATCTAAGTGTTTTAATGCCATTTTTCCTAACACACCGATTGCTTTTGCAGTCAATTTCTCCTAATGAATGCATTTTTGTTCACAAATTCCCCTAATTTATGCCATTTTGTATGCAATGTTCCCTAATGTACATAATTTAAACATATTTTGATGGGAGAACTATAGTATAAAATTTAGAGAAGTGTGAAAACCAATTGCATTCTTATTCACATATTAGACCAGGGAATGCAAATTAGGTCACTTTGTATTAAAACAGGAACCAAACATATTTTCTCCCTTCTTTACTGAAAGCTTTTGCTTTACTCACATAGTTAGTCCTTTCACCTTCAGAATACTCGAAGCAATGTACCCAAAATTATGCCTGTTTTTTTAAAAAAATCCTCAACAGTACAGAGCAAAGATTTGCTGTGAATTAACCCAAAGACCTTCAGCTACTGGACAGTATAGAAATCTAATATGTAAACAGATAGACAGATGGGCAAATACTTTGTGCTGCATTGATATTTTGAGGGGTGGTATTCCTCATCAGGTTGTTCTGCTCCTGGCAAGCTTGACTGGGCTTCTTCCAGTCTCCTTTTGGGATGGAGTGGGAGGAAAGTCAGCCCAATATGTGACTCTGCCCAGGGCTCAATGATAACTTCTCTTCCAATCAGCTATATGAATGACTTGATCAAGGTGTCTGGCAAGTCCAGCTGCAGATATGACCCTTGGAACATCACTTTAGTGTTCAAAGCACAGCCACTGCTTAGTGCATGGTCTCTAAAAGCAGCGGACACTATTAAATATTTAGAGATTTGAATGCTGACATACCTTACCTAGAATGAACTCTTATCACAGGTGGTGATCAGAAATGGTTTAATCTTTCCACCATGGTCTCCCTCAGGAGATGGATAGAATCCAGTGGATTTTTGAATGCTCTTGGAGTGAAAAGTGCTAGTGATGCAGCTAAGGCCTTAGCCTCACTGTGAAACAAAGAGATGCAGCGGGCCATTAACTTGGTTGTACCTGAGTGCCCCCTCTGGTGCTGAAGGGCCTGCTCTACTCTTTGGTATATTGGAGAGGTCAGTGTAAGACTTGATGTTGGCTAGAGTGAAAATGATGGAAGACTTGAGATAAAGATGACTGAGCATGCTCTAGAGTGCAAAATCATACCTACTGAACGGCAGTGCAAACATCTAAGATGCTTTTCTTTGCTGCCACCACTGCATCCTTAAGTTGGCTTCCAGTGGTGATTTTTTAGGTGGTCAAGAAGCTGTCAACACTCTCCAAAACAATGTGATCTTTTTGCATCACACTTTGAGGACAAAATCACTTGCCTCTGCAGCAAATTTGATGCCGTTAACATAGCTCCAGTTGAGGTGTCTGATGCCAGCAACTGCCCAATTTTGTGGGACTGATTTCTGTTACTTCAGTTATTAGTGATGTGAACAAGATGCTTGCAGTAATGCAAAGAACCAAAGAAAATGTCTGTCTGAGGAGGCTCAGGGAACATTAAACATAACCCTGTAAGAAGGGTTGGTTCCTGCTGCTCTTAGGGGGGCAGCTCTCTTGAAGAAACCCATTTTAAACTCAAGGGTACTTGACTACCACATGGATGACTTTTTTCAAGAGAAGAACAAGGAGAGTGTAACCCCTTTGATTCTTCTGAGTCTCTTACCAGCTTTCAGTACCACCAGCCATGGTATTCTCCTCGATTGGCCCTGTGGACTGGGCATCAGAGGCACTGTGTTACAGTAGTTCCAGTGACAAATGTGGGGTTGATTACAGTTTGGGTGACTATTCCCTGGCCAATTAACAACTGAGCTATGAGGTTCTGCATTGTACCATAGTCTTTGACATCTCTATAAAGACACTGGAAGTGGAAAATAGGGGGTTTGGATCCAAGCATCATCTGTATCTTCCTCTAACATCTGAATCAGCCTTCCTGTAAGGCTATGCAAATCCTGAATCTGTTCAAGTCCAGTCTAAATTTAGTGATGGGCTGGATGAGGGCCAATAAGCTGATGCTGAATCCTGGCAGTTGGAAGTTCTTCAGGTGAGTGTTCCTGAGTCCAGGAGTTAAGCTCATTGCCTGTTCTTAATGGAGTTGTACTTCCTTTGAAAGATGAGGTTTATAGTCTGATGGTACTCCTAGATCCATAATTGTCACTGGAATCGCAAATGTCCTTGGAGGCTGAGTGCCTATCGTCAGCTTCATCTGGTTCATGAGCCTTTCCTGATAGGGATATCTTGGCCACAGTGGGACTGGTGTTAGTAACCTCAAGAATGGATCACTGCAATCTGCTCTATGTGGGGTTATCCCTAAGGCTATTCTGGAAGATGAAGCTAATGCAGACTGCAGCAGCCTGGCTCTTGTTAGAAGATGCTCCACTTCTTTGCTAAGGAACTGTACTGACTGGTTTTGCTTCAAGGGCAGGTTTAAAGTTTTGGCACCAATATAGAAAATCATAATCAACTTGGGACCACAATACCCAAGACAGTGCATTCTCCCTTACCAATGTGCCCAGACACTGAGGTCATTGGAGGACATTCTTCTGGTGGTCCTTCATAGACCTATGGTCTAATTTCAGTCTACCAGAAGGAGAACCTTCAGGGTAGCAGCCCAATTTCTATGGAACTACTTGCTTTTATTTCAGGAAGACATCCTGAAATGACCAGCCCCAGATTTTACTGCTTTTGTTGCTAACATGTCATTTTATTATTCTGTGATTGATATATATATATATATATATATATATATATATATATATATATATTCTTGTACAGTGCTACAAAATCTCCATACTAGAATATTAAGTGAATATGAATATATGCAATTCATAAAAATGAATTAATATAAACATGCTTACATATTGTGAGAAATATGTAGGTGATCTCTGAAGTCCTGTATTTGATGGTTGCTACCCTGCTAGGTTAGATCGGGGTGTTTTGGTTAAGGTTTGGCCACAATATACATGTGCCCATGGTCCATATGCCAGCAAATTTGGAAAACTCAACAATGGCCACAGGATTGGAAAAGGTCAGTTTACATTCTGATCCCAAAGAAGGGCAATGCTGAAGAATGTTCAAACTACTGCACCATTGCACTCATTTCACATGCTAGCAAAGTTATGCTCCAAATCCTACAAGCTAGGCTCCAGCAGTATGTGGACTGAGAACTACCAGAAGTACAGGCAGGGTTTCGAAGAGAGAGAGAAACTAGAGATGAAATTGCCAACATATAGTGGATCATGGAGAAAGCTAGGGAGTTCCAGAAAAACATCTACTTCTGCTTCATTGACTATGCTAAAGCCTTTGATTGTGTGGTTCACAACAAATTGTGGCAAGTTCTTAAAGAGGTGGGAGTCCCAGACCATCTTATTTGTCTCTTGAGAAAACCATATGTGGGTCAAGAAGCAACAGTGAGAACTGGACACAGAAGCACTGATTGGTTCAAAATTGAGAAAGGAGTTTGGCAAGGCTGTATACTGTTGCTCTGCCTATTTAACTTAAATGCAGAGCACATCATGAGAAAGGTGGGGCTAGATGAATCACCAGTTGGAATTAAGATTGCTGGGAGAAATATCAACAACCTCAGATATGCAGATGATACCACTCTCATGGCAGAAAGTGAAGAGGAAGTAAAGAGTCTCTTGATGTGGGTGAAAGAGGAGAGCACAAAAGTTGGCTTGAAACTCAACATTAAAAAAAACTAAGATCATGGCATCCGGTCCTCTCACTTCCTGGCAAATAGATGGGGAAGAAATGGAGGTAGTGACAGATTTTATTTTCCTGGGCTCCAAGATCACTGCAGATGGGGACTGCAGCCAAGAAATTCAAAGACGCTTGCTCCTGAGGAGGAAAGCTATGGCAAATCTAGACAGCATACTAAAAAGCAGAAACATCACCCTGCCAACAAAAGTGTGTATAGTCAAGGCTATGGTTTTCCCAGTTGCAATGTATGGCTGTGAAATCTGGACCATAAGGAAGGCTGAGCGCCGAAGAATTGAGGCCTTTGAATTGCGGTGCTGGAGGAGACTCCTGTGAGTCCTTTGGACTGCAAGGTGATCAAACCGGTCAGTCCTAGAGGAGATCAACCCTGACTGCTCTTTAGAAGGCCAGATACTCAAGATGAAACTCAAATACTTTGGCCACCTAATGAGAAGGAAGGACTCCCTGGAGAAGACCCTAATGCTGGAAACAATTGAAGGCAAAAGAAGAAGGGAATGGCAGAGAATGAGGTGGCTAGACGGAGTCACTGAAGCAGTTGGTGTGAGCTTAAGTGGACTCTGGGGGATGGTGGAGGACAGGAAGGCCTGGAGGAATGTTGTCCATGGGGTTGCGATGGGTTGGACACGACTTCAAAACTAACGACAACAACAACAATGGTCCGTTCATTAGAATTAAAGCAATGGCTTCTGGGGGATGTGGCAGAGGCAGTTGGCACAGGTACCAAGTCTGCCAGCTCTTACCACCTCTGAATTCCCTCTCTGAGCTCCCTTATTTACTTCCACTGTTGTCTCCCTCTCCCCAGCCAGTGAACTTCATGGCTGAGTGGGGACCAGAACTTGGTTCTCCCTGGTCCCTGTTGAACCCACTGCACTGACCGAATGGTTAATTCTAAATGGTTCATAAGGATCAGATATAATATAAATGGTCCTTACTCTAAGGACAAGACAGGTCACCCTGAGTAAGTTCCTGCATCCATATAAGTGCTGTACAACAGCTTGGATTTTGTGCTGAGAGAGAGAGGAAAAAGGGACTTTGCGGGTTAACTTTCTTCATTAAAATGGATTTCATTTACTCAGTCTACTTGGACTTGTTTCAAACCATATTCTGTTGCTACTGCTGTTATTGTTATGTTTTTATAATTAGAGTAGTTGAGCCAATAGGTTTTCCATACAAACTAGACTGACCATGGCTGAATGCAACGGAATTGTGTGACGGGTTAGGGTGCCCTGTGATGGGCACACTTGAGTTTGCATGCACAATAAACATTTTTGTGGTACTACTCATTGCATACTAACTCACGCGGTCTTGACCAAAAGCAAATTACCAAGTGTGAAAGAACTTCCCAAAGAGGTTGTGTGAGTTGCCCAATTATTGCTCAAGCTCAAGATGTTTGGTAATTTAATAAATTTACCAATTTCAATTGCTATCTAATCAATCTGCATTTTTCCTATATACATTATTCTCCTCCATGGAACATTTTAAGTAGGAAACTATTTGAGTGATAAAGTCATTTTTCTTCAAAAGTCTTCCTTGTCTACTACTCAAGATATCTAATTGAATAAGAAAATGGAAGGCACGAACATGTCCATGTATTTAGTAATACAATGCATCTTTTATAACACGTTTCCCTAATACTTACAATTAGACAGGCAAGGAGACCACTATGTCTGAAATATAAGCAGCTAATTGAAGATCTAACAAGAATGGATATTGAGCATTATTAAATAATAATTGATTGTTAGATGAGAATTTGTTCGGGATTTAAGCATCAGGCAGGAGATAAAGCAGATTGCCAGTAATTAGCTGCAAAAGAGAATAAGAAAATTAATAGGAGGTGTGAAATATTTCTATTTGTATGAATTTATTTTAAGCTGGAAGGTATTAGTAGCAGAATTATCAGAAGATGAGCAGTAAAGTGAATACAATTCAATTGTTCACTGATGTTGTCAATGGGTCCATTGCAGTAAGGGCTGTGCAAACCAAAGTTTTCCACTTTGGATGGGATAGAAAACTAGGGTTAGTCAAAACCCAATAAGCACTTAATAATGCAAACAGTCAGAGGGGATGACTGAGGGTACAGACAGAGTATATAAACTGGAGGGACTTTTTAGACTTGTTCTTATAGTGCCAAGTCATGACTTGGTGTTACATGCATATTGTAGAAATATGGCAGAATCTGACTCTTAGGGATGGTATGATAGTGTATGGAGGGTTAGATAGAAGATCATAAGTTACTACCCCTGGTTGGCTATGGAATTCATTGCATGGCCTATAAATTCTGGGATAAAATTATATACATTGTATAATATGCCATACATTGTAGGATAAAATAGGATGACCTAGATGTATGAGTGTGAGCTCCTAAGAGGAATGGTGAGATACAAATACGATAAATAAGAGAGATGTATTATTAGCCATGAGGGCTTATATAAGCAGGCAAGTGGATTATAAAACTCTTTTCTTTTCCAGATGACTACAAGTCGGAACTGCGAGAACAGCTGCCATTGATTGCTGGGTCTGCAGCAGCAGGGGTTGTCTTCATTGTCTCCTTAGTGGCTATTTCAATTGTTTGCAGCAGGTACCACTTTGCACATTTTATTTAGCTTTCTGCTTTTCATTCCAAACACTGGGTTTTCTTGGAGATTTGTGGAAACACACACATTTTGCACAAGGCAATGAAGTGAGCCAACAACTGATCTATGCAGAGGGTTGCTGAGGCAAGGTAATTTTCTGCCAGAGATAAGGCACAAGATGGCATCTCTTCACCATCCTATATGCAGAAACTGCTTAGACGGGCAGCTAAAGCTTAATTCATCACTTGCAATGAGTCTGTGTCCTCCACCATGCTTGAAGCAGCAGGCTAGTTTAGGGTGTCCAAGGCAGGTTCAGTTGCAGACATAGATCTGTTCTCTATCAGAAGGGAATACCCGGAGAATTCAGGAGGCTGCTACTGCTGCCCCTGCTATCTACCATCTGAGGCCTCACTTCACCTAGTGGTAGAAACATAGAAACAGAGCAAGTCAGAAGGGGCTTCCCAGGCCATCTAGTCTGACCTCCGGCACTAGCTGGCTCCGCTCACAACATGCCCACCATGTGGATGTCCAACCTATCTTTGAACACTCTCACCAGTGGGGCCTCAACCACCTCCCGTGGAAGCCCATTCTATATCCCAGGGGTCCTAATTGTCAGGAAGTACTTCCTGACATCCAAATTGAACCTTGGTTCCCTGAGCTTTGTTCCATTAGAACCTGTCCTGCCCTCCTCCTCAGGGGAAAACAGGTCTTTACCACCTCCATGTGATACCCCCTCATGTACCTATATGTGGCCAACAGATCCCCTCAGAGTCTCCACTTTGCCAGGCTGAAAATACTCAGTTCCCTCAGTTCCACCTCAAATGACTTCCCCTGCAATTCGGCCACCACCCTGGTGGCCCTACGTTGCACTGATTCCAACCTGGCTAAGGGCCAGGGCCAGCCCTGTCTGTCGATGTTACCCAGAACACATCCTGTGGATCAGTACATACACCAACAGAAAATTGGTTCACATCATTTAAATTGGGCATTCTTTAAGAATGGCAAATGTTCAAGCTAGAAAACACACTCAGACAGTAGGGACAGGGTCTTGTATGTCGTATGCTGTTTGATCTGGCATACATCATAGCAGCAGCAGCATAGGCAATGTGAGTCTCTGCATTTAATGTGTGCACCCAACCATTAGCCAGGGTGAGGCAGCTGCCTTGGACAGCAGGTTTTTGTTATTTAAATTATTGTAGTATTTTTACAACTGAAAAGAGGTTCTTGTGGGAAGTTTTGCCTCACCTTCAGGCAGCAAAGTTTTGAGCCAGCTCTGACCTACTGCCTTCCAGAGCTGGCCATGGGCTGGATCCACCCTGGCCTATTAAAAGTGTTACTTTCAGGATTTTTTCTGGATGACTGAATTTATGGTATGCTAATCTTATACTTTGTCATCATGATGCAACAAATGTGGCTAGATTAGATTGTCTTTGCAGTTTCTTTTTCTTTCTCTCTCCTGGCCTTGCTCCACCCACCTTGCACGAAAGTGTTGGGATATGCTTTATTTCCCCTGTGCATTTATTCCTTGAGGAGCTGCAGGAGCCATATCCTGCATTTGCTCACTTGCTTATGGCAAATATGCATTTCTCAGTGATCTGCTTAAATGATTAAAAAAAGATGATGGGAGAAAAACAAATGTTCTGTTTGCAAACAAACCTCCCCAGTAATTTCTTCAGAGTACATTTCTGGAACGGGTTATCCATGGAGGACTCCCTTTCCATTTGACATCAGCTGAAGGATGTAGGCTGCTATTTGAACACACAAATGAGTAAGCCCCATTGAACCCAGTGGGACCTCCTTCTGAGAAGAGACCTATAGGACTGCACTGTCAGTTAGGTACTAAAGCAGTACAAAACTATGAATCAGTACCATATAGGTTTAGGCTGCAGTGTTGATGCAGCTGCGAAAAGGTGTCCAGCTTGAGCAGCAATTGAAGTAACATCAACCTTTTGTTTTCCTAGGAAGCGAGCATACAGCAAAGAGGCAGTATATAGTGATAAATTACAGCACTACAGCACTGGTAGAGGTGAGTGTGGAAGAAACCTCTGGCAAGCTGAGGATGGGCCAGGAAATTGTGAGAGCCACACCTAATTTTTTTTCTGTTGGACAGGTTTGAGATGTGTAATATTTTTTAAACTAGAGGTGACATGACCCCAAGGGAGGCTGAATTCAGAGGCATGAATCATAGCACAGAATCATAGAAACACACAATAGTAGAGTTGGAAGGGCCTAGAGGGCCATCAGGTCCAACCCCCTGCTCAGTGCAGGACTCCAAGTTAAATCATCCAAACAGATGTCTGTCCAGTTGCATCTTGAATGCCTCTGGTATGGGAGAGCCCTCCTAGGTAATTGATTCCATTGCCACACTGTTCTAAGGTCAGGAACAGAAGACATGATGGGTAGATGGACAACAGAAGTGATACAATTTGAGTTGTGGAATTGGGATTATTTGCTGCAGAGAAGTGTTTTAATTGAAGAAGTTTCTGAAAATTGTGACCTGAAAAGAATGCTTATGAACATACAGGCAGACAAAAAGCACAGTTCCAGCAGAAGTTTAAGCTAGCATAGCAGCTGGGATTTCCTTCAGAGACTGCAGAATTCGGAAAGCATTGAACGAAATCTTCAGCCTCTGATAATTGTGCCTCTTGGCTTTTCTATAGCATGATATTTAAAAGGATTTTGGAAATGATTTTACCAATACATGCTTTAGGGAAAATGAGAAGCTGGGATATATGGCACATGCTTGTCATCTGCTCCTCAGCAAGTTATTTATTCGTAGTACAGGGCTTGTTGTCAACCTTTCTGCAAATGCCCGAGAAACAGGTCTGCATGCCAACCATTGTTCACCAGAAATGGGAGTTTTTTGAAGACTGCAGTAAAGAGTAACTGCATCACCATATAGTTTGATTGGCAAGGCAAGGTTTTGGAAGGGATTCTTAGGCAAACATGTTTATTTTTTTTTTTTTTGGTCTATAAATCCTCACTTTTTATTTTCTTTTAAAATGTATAGATTCATTAGTCACAGTGAAATATAGGCAAATAGCTTTTCATCAGCTGTTTAGTAAACAGATCATACCCTGATCTTTCCCAGAATGCAAACTGAGCTTGTCAAAGGCAGCAAATGAGCCTTTATAACCTGTATTAGGAAAGTTAATAGGATAATAAAATATCAAGGCAGCAATCTTGGCCAGTGAGTAATCACTGCCCACCTACCTTTCTGTGCCTGCACCTATACCTACTTTACACGCTCACTGTGCATGCAGAACCAGCTGCAAACAATTATATTCGACAGTTCCCAGGTGTTTCAGGGGAAAGCTCCAACACAAATGTACACAGCTCTTTAGGGCTCTTCAGATTACAGCCAGCAGCAATACCTAAGTAAACCACAGCCAAAGCAGGAAATGAGATAGGGGGAAGAAAACCAAATTGGGAGCAGCTGAAATCCAATTTGCACTTTTAGCAGAGAAGCCTCCCAGACTTTCTCTTTCTTTAAAAAGAAAAAAAAAATATGTGAGTCTAAGGTCTAGCAGAGAAAGTACTCAGTATAATTCAAATGAAAGTGCAATCATGGGATTTAAGATTAACTTGAAAACATGCTGCAAATGGGCAGAACTAAGGTTTCCTACTAAATCCATAGTCGCTCCTGTACTTCCTGAACTTGAAATTCTATGTTGTGTAGCCATGAGATTCTTTACCTTTTTTAATGCATCTAACTTTTTGGACAAAATGTCTCTGTGTATTTTAAAAAAGAAGCAAATTCATCTGAATACAGAAATAACAACATAGATTTCTGTTAGAGTCTAATGATTGTAAAGAAACTTTAAGCAGCTCAGTAAGACCAGTGTGAATATGAATGATTGGGTGCTTAGTTTAGACATTTTCTAAGATTTATTATTGTGGACTGGAACATAGTAACATACATCTTTTCCAGGCAGTGTGTGATCAGATTGCTTAAATTGTTTAGCACAGGACAAAATATGTCCATGTTTATACTATTCTGTGCATGCAATTGTTAATGCATAATTCAACATTGTATCTGTATATATTGCTATATTAACTTTTAAACTATTGCACTGTTTTCTCTGCATAGACTGAGTACAAAGAGCTTTCATAGACAACAGCTGCTGTTTAATTAAAAAAAACCTTAACAGCCAAGGACAATACATACTATATCACTAGATGTTTGTACAGTATTTTGTTTATATAGTTATGAATGGAAATGTGAGGAAGTTTGGTACATGGTTTTTAGATTCTGGTGATGCTGAGGGTCTTGTTTGCACAACTGTATCCCTTAAAGTTGAGGGGGAAAGTATGAACATGTGGTGCAAAGATTTCACCAGCAAATGTCACAAAGGAGATACTTTTGGTCTGATTTTGAAGACCTCCAGGTGCCGTACAAAGATCAACACCTTAAAAATACATTATAAAATCCATTTACTCTCAAACATAAGCAGATAGTATGCCCATATATCTAAAACAATTTTCAACAGTCAATATCAAGAAAAATCCAAGGCTGGATTAATACCTTATCATATCCTATCACGTGCCTAATAGAAGACCTTCATCTGGCACTAAAAAGATAACAAACTTGGTGCCAGAGAGGCCTCATTGGACAGATCATTCCAGAATTGGGGGACCACCACCAAGAAAGCCTTCACTCTTGTTGCCCAATTCTTCCTTGGAGAAGCACTTGAAGGAGAACTTGAGATGATGATCATAGCACATGGGTAGTTTCATGCTGGGAGAGACACTTTGCCATGGATTTCATTCCAGGCCATGCAGAGCTTTATAGTTTGAAGCTAAGCAAGCTGCGGCTCAGTCCAGTTTGTTACTGCTGTACTGCATACAGCCCCCTATGGTTCCATATGTGCACAAAGGTATCTTTCTGTTTCATGACATTAGGATGGATTTTTCTTTTACTTTTCTGAGGCACTCTGGTATGACCTTGCCATCAAATCTTCTAGCAAACATATTTGCTGCTCTCGGAAGAACTCTAACCTGTTTGTATATACAATGAATCTTTTCCCTTTTGCTATAGTGCTTTCTTTTTGGTGGCATTTCTGAACTTTTCATGCCCATTAACTAAAGCCTTGTTTCCTGAGCCATTACAGTACTTCTCCATATGCACTTGGCTTTCTGATTTGTTCCCAAAAGGAAGACTTTGCTTCACTGTTAGACAGAAAACATCATTGCTGTTGTTTTATGGCCAGAGTTATTTCTTGTAACACAAAAGCAAGCATACAGCTCAGTGGCAGGGACATTTTAAGGGCAGCCCTATCAGGACAACTTTGAGATAGCTGGCGTGAAGTGAGGCATATATATGTTAGTTAAGCACCAAACTTCTAGCCTCGTTCCTTCTGAGGAGACAACAGTTTCTCCAGACATGCAGGGGTTTGTATGGATTTCATGCCTTTCCTGCCAATAATTGTCCTTCTTTATTTTCAAGCTTTACTCATCTCACATTTAGAAGGTGACTCTTGAGACTGTTTCAAAGATTATAACCGGCATGTGGAGGCCACTGAAAAAGGCTTGCATGTGCCCAAGGGTTCACCTGGTCTATGAATACCGAAAGGCCTTTCACAGTACTGTGCATCAGTCCCAGTGCAAGTAGTAGCTCAAAGGTAGCAATGCCCAACCCGGATGCTGGAATGGAGAAGAAAGCTGCACACATTCAACTGTTAGGCACTTTTGGGCCACCTCTGTGCAAAGTCTGCCATCTTTAAAGCAGCCCCTAAATGCACCATAATGAAGATCCTGGAATTTTTAAGTGTTTGCATCCCATAGTACTGAAAATGATGATGGCAGGGAAGGAAGAAGAAATGATTCTGCTAAGGCTACAGTGACTTCTAATGAAAGCCACATAAGCAAAGAGGATGAAGAGAAACATACAGGACATTTGAGGAGAAAGCAGAACTGGGAACATGCAAATGATTTCTGTAAGAGAACAACATAGGTGGACAAGAGACCTTGGAATTTACAAAAGGCAGGGCCCAGAGAATAATCATTTTCTGAGTGGCTTTCTGAAAGCCTTCTGAGTGCAAGAGGCTTTCAAAGTTACTTGAGTTAAGAACTTTGACTATGATGGCAGTATTGGTTAAAGAGGAGAGAGAGAGAGAGAGAGAGAGAGAGAGAGAAAGAGAGAATAAAAAAATACAATCCTAAAGCATGTAAGAATGATGGGGCAAAATGGGCTCGCTGGTTTACAAAGATGAACTATTCCTGCCACGGCAAATTACAGTAAGAGCAGACCATCCAGCCTCCTCAGTTTGGCTGGGTATATAGGAATCTGATGAATTTTCACAGTCCCTGTCCCCCTTGGATTTTGGTTTCTTAGCCCTGTGCTTGTGCCTGCTTGCAGTAGTGGAAGTTGAGCCAATTTACAGAATCACAGAATAGTAGAGTTGGAAGGGGCCAGAAGGCCATTGAGTCCAGCCCTCTTCTATTGCAGGACACTAAGTTACACCATCCCATTCAGATAACTGCCCAAATGTTTTGTGCATGTCTCTATTGAGGGGCAGCCCACAACTTCCATCTCACATATGGTCTTCAATTTACACACCTTTATCTGAAAACCATATGGCTCCTTTGATTTGCGAAGAAGCAACTGATCTGTGTGAAACAGCCAATTCTGTACAAATTTGCTAGGATTCACATGAATTTTGGGTAATCGTTCGCACAAATTTCTTCAGTTTTTTAAATTCACAAATGTCTTTCTTAAAGATGGAAGTCCAAGTGCTCCTCTCACAGCTAAGCATTCAGCCAGCTTCCTATCACTGCATCAGCAGCAGGCAGGAAATTAGTCAAGCCCAAATGTTTCCCTGTGTCCAAGCACAGCACATCGCCAATGCTGTGCTTTATTGCCACTGTGGTAAAAGTACTGAACGCCTAACTACTTTTTTGCTAGGCTGTCTAATTACTCTTCTAGCCATTTAAGCCATTCTCTGAGTCTTGGATGCTCCAGTTTAAATGATCTGGAAGCTCTGAGCAGCTATACCCACACAGAGCAGCCTCATTTGACATTTCAGCAAAGTACCATTACCCTGTTTAAGAACACAAAAAATACTTGCAGGCAGTTGCTGGAGTACAGTAAATTGTATCTGATCCAGCATTCTGTTTCCAACAGTGCCCAAAGAGATTTATGAAGTAGTTAGAAGCAAGACACATAGGCTGATTGCTGTCCATTGGTGTTACGTTAAGTGCCTGATCGTTATGCACAGAGGTATACTGCTTCTATAGATGGAGGTTCTATAAATGTCTAAAACTATTGACAAATCAATCTTACCTGTTACTGTAATCCTAAAACGTAATTATTCATTCTGTGTGCTAGCAAGAGCTATGTGCACATGCTAATCCTGTGTATATATGCACACAGCCCAGGAATTTGAATATTGGATTTATGTTTTCAATTACTGCTTGGGGAAGTATCTGTGCAAGCAGGACATGTGCCCTTGACAACTATGCGTCACCAAATTGGAGTGATGTTTCTTTTTGTTGGGTCACCATCTGTTGGCAGAGCAAGAGTTTGCGACCCTTGAAATACAGAAATATCTTCCTCTAGGCAGAATAGAGGGGATGCTAATTCTGACCAGGAAAAGCAAACAAACCTATTCCTAAAAATATGAATTATTCTCCACTGTATGATATGCACTGAATCTATGTTGTTGCAGGTAGCATATAAAGCTCTATTGATAGTCTCACCGTCTGACGTATTCTTTATGCTCTGATTTTTTTCCCCTTTCAGAGATACTGTTCCAGATTTGACAAACCACTTTTATTTCTAGTCTGCTTCCAAATAATTGTGAATTTCCTCCTTTTTCTGGCAAGTGCAGAACAGTTTGTGAGCAGTGTACATACCTTCTAGGTGGCCATTGGCATCATGTGCTTTTGAACTAGTAGTGTTCGAAGTTACAAGGTCATTGCACCCACAACTTGATCCACTCATGTTATATGTTCATTTTGCCTTTCTAATCTGTAAGCCAGCCTTAGTTATGATCTTGTAAATTCCTTTGTAATCCTGCTAGAGCATCAGCTGCACTTGTAAAAGGATTTATGGAACAGTAAAAGTGAATGTGATGAAGCTGTAAAAAGATTTATGAACTGGGCAAAACACAGATGACTTCACTGGAGGTTTCACTATTGGCAATGGAAGAATAGAATTTTGTCGAATGTGTGCTATGCATATTTAGACTAGCTGACTGGGGAATTCTGGAAGTTCCAGGACTCCTCTCACCCCACTCTCGTCTAAACGTGAATAGGATTGCACACTAAGTCCTGTAAGTGGAAGTGAAGGAAAAGAGATCAGCTAGTGTATGTTATTGTGTACAATGCTACCTCACCCACTCTGCTAGATGTGGTCCATCATTCGGATGAGTAGCAATGATCATGCGGTCTCTGCAGCACCCAATAAATTACCATTCCAGACATGCAGCATTGGTCTATCTCTCAAAGGGTCTAAAGCAGTTGGCTACGCTCACTAGGTGGTCAGTGATTATTGTTTGACTTCAGGAAGATGAATTCTATTGACTTTAAGGCAGCAAAGCTAAGCACTGTAGTCTGGAAAGAAATCCCATTGGTATCAACTGGACTGAGTTAACCTGCTTAAGATTGGAGCACTAAGCAATTGTTTTCCTGGGCAGGTCCAGTTTTCCTGCTTATAGCACAAGGAAATATGACCTGTCATATGAACACTGGAAATGTGGTTGTTGGGTTGGTTTGTTTTTAGTTCCACCCACTCAGAGGTGCTTTCAGATGAAGCTTTTAGTATGCAATTGTACTGCCTCAAATGTAGGATTTTACAGAGGGTCCTTCTAGTGTGGTCTTCCATTGATAACCCTCCTATGTTTTCTTAACACTTCTGACTTTTTTCTCATCACAAAACAATTCAGTGATGGTGGTGGGAGATGGAACAGCTGTACTGCCCTAAGAACTGCTCACCCGGAGGCAACCTCAGCTCCTTGCTGATAATTGTGGCAAAACAAATAACCCACAGCAGAAACAGAAGCATGGATTGAAGATATCTGTTCTGTGTTCATAAAACTACTTTTAATTGAATGAGGCTTCTGTGATGACCTGTAGCATCACGCAAACTGTTTAATAAAAGATGTCTTGGATAAGCAGCCATGATTGTAGTGGAAGTAATAGATAAATGTGTGAAGTAGGGGAGAAGTAGAGGACTTTTGTTCTCTGAAGGGTTGCCAAACACAAGGAATGTGAGGAGGAACAAATCAGTTAAACATATATGAGGACTGGTACTCTTCCAGTGAAGTTACTATGTGAAAACACAGCACGCAAGTGGAACCTAGAACAGAATGCTGTGGTGGAAAGTGTTCCTATACAGGATACTTCAGTGCCCACCCCCTCACAGCCTCATAGCTACATTCCCCCTCATAGCCTCATAGCTACATTCTGTAGCTATTCTGCATGCTCAGTTCTCACTGGGATCTTGAGAGGGTTTCTTTACCTGCAAAGGTTTTGTAAGTCTGCAAACCTCTTGGATCCTGTGGTTTTGCTTATCAGCCTCCCTTTGTTTACAGGCAAAGCTGCTTTGCCTTTAAAAAGAACCAGGTAGTCTTGGATGAATTTGTCAACTTTACTTTCTCCCATAATCATTTTTCCCCAAACTCATAGTTTCTATCCTAAATATAAAGAACTTGGGTAATTTGGGAGAATGATTATAAAAAAGAAGTGAAAAAACTTCATCCCTTTGTACCAGTCAAATGCCGCAGATACAGTTATTCCCAGCATGGGAAGGACCATGGCATATTGTTAGGATTTATTTCATTTCTATATGACCTCATAGCTGAAGCTCTCTGGGCTTTTTATAACAATCCATAAAACAAGATAGTAAAATACAATAAAATACTATACAGTTGGAGAAACATTAAAACGTTTAAAAGAACTCAAAACAAACAACAAAGAATAGCTCTGTAAAAATACCAGTGTCTTGATGGGTAATCCCATCAAGCCATTGAGTATCCAGATAAGTCTTTAAAGGCCTTGATCTAAAGGGCCATCTTACCTTAGCATGAGAAGATGACATTGGTGTCAGGCAGGCATTGTTCCACAGGTGGGAGGTCACCACAGAGGAAGTTCTCCCTCTTGTTGTCACTCTCTCAACTCAAACTTGGAACTCAGAGAAAGGCTGTAGCAGTTGAATGTAGTGTTCAAGTAGATTGTGGTTGTGAGAGGCACTCCAACAGATATTTAAATCCTAAACCATGTAAAGCTGTATAGGTTAAAACCAATACCTTGAATTTGGCCCGGAAACATACAGGCAGCCAGTGCAAGTGGACCAGTGCAAGCATTCAGACCTACAGGTCCCAGTTAGTAATCTGGGTTCTGATTCTGAACCATCATCAAGGTCAGCCCTATGCAGAATGCACTGTGGTAATCTAAGAGCAAAGATTATTAAAACCAAGCTGTTTCTAACCAGATTGGGGCATAGTTGGGCCACAAGCGAAAGCGGGTAGAAGTCACTCCAAGACACTGAGGCCACCTGAGGATCAAGTGGCAAAGAAGAATTGAGGAGAACCCCTCAAGAAGAAATCTGATCCTTTAGGGGGTGTGCAGCACCATCTAGAAAGGATTGAACATGTTCCATCTAGTCCAAGGAACCACCCACCAACAACGTCTTAGTCTTGTCTGGTTTCAGTCTCAGTTTGCTAGCCCTCATCTAGTCTATTGTAGCAACCAGACATCTGTTCAGCACATCTACAGTCTCATCTGCTAACAGTAAAAAGGATACATAGAGCTACCTGTCATCAACATATGAATGTCAATGCATGCCAAGATACTGGAGAACCCCACTCAGCATTTTCATGTAGCTGTCACATAGCAGGAGGGACAGAACAGACCCCTGAGGAATTCCATGTTGGCTTGTTGTTTAAATGTTGTTAGCTTCTTAGAGAGCCTGTTGGGCTATTCAGCAGCCTATAAATTTGGTGCATAAATAAATGAATACATAATATTCCTGAAGCACCACTTTCTGGAGATATCCCTGTTGCCATATGGCTATAAAACATAAAGAAGTATGTTAAGAAAAAATGTGTCAACCATTATGGAACACTAACATGATTTCATAAACACAGATTCAAATCCAGATCTTTAAGATTTAAATACTTAAAGCTCTGTGCCAGGATGCAGAAGTTCATCACTTTCAGTTTCTCCCTTGCTCAATTTTTTTTTTTAAATCTCGAATTATTTTTGTCCCAAATATAGTGATTCTTGGTTAACTGGGATAACAGAAACAATCCACAACCATCTCTAGAATTAACACTCAGAGAGCTAGACCATTATCAGTATACATGGCAGCCTTTCCCAGTGTGGTGCCATCCAGATGTGTGCACTGGCCTGTTGGCTAGGAATTATGGGATTTACAGTCCAACACATCTGGTGGAGACCAGTTTGGTGAAGGCTGATAGATGGCATACCATAAAAGCAGGCAGAAACAAAAGAACCCAGGTGGTTTGGATATGAATCCTCAACATTTCTTATCTTCTGGGAATTAAAGTCCAAACCATCTGGAGATTTAACTTCTATTTCTCCCTGTCCCCTCTCCAGTATGCAGTATATTCCAATGATTACAGGCTAAGATTATCCAGAATATCTCAGACTTTTCAATCATGAAATATATTGAGCCTCATAAGAAAGATTTTGGTTGGGTACTCCTCCAAAATAGTTTGTAAAACAAAAAGAGAGTTATGAAAGGAACAGTGGGCTCGATTAAGGGAGGGATCACTTTGATAATTCCCCAGCTATCAAGGGATGAGTGAAAAATGCAAGCCATTTCATCTGATGTCCGAACTTCAGGATGTTTTATCTATTTGGAAATTCCGCATTTACTTTCAGAAGAAAAGAGGTTGTAGGGACAGCCTGTTAGGGCTCAAAGTTGTAACTGCATCAGCACCCTTCTGGGCATTACAAGCAGAGCAAGATGGCAAGATCTGCTGAGAATAGCATAAAAGGCCCTCAAGGGCTACATTACGCTTAGGAGGGAGGTGGTGCTCTCATTTCCCTTCACTAGCACCTGGCCACAAACAATTGACATGCCTGTCACCTTCATAACAGATGGTGCCACTCATTTCTAAAGTATGTGTAGGTTTATAGAGTTTAAAAAGCTTCATTGAACAATTCTTGACTAGCCTTTGGTTAGACTCACGTGTTCCACTCTTTAATACGCACCAGATGGGAGGAAGTGCCTCCACCACTACGATTTGTGTTCCTGAGTGTGAGATCTCTCTTAAAATTTAATGAGTGAAATAATGAGGTTTCTACCAAGGTGTACTCCTGCAGGCAACCTCCCTCATCCCCCAAACACCCTACAAATCCCCAGTCGTGCCTCCTGGAGCTTTGGCAGTCTGCTATAAGGGACTTTGTGAGGCTAACGGAAAACCTGAAAATATTTATTATGGAGGCGGCATTTTATCATTAGGATGTTCACTTGTATGTAATTGCTGCATTCTTTCATTTTAGTAGCAGCCACAAAACAGTCAAAGATACGTGAAGTAAATAAAATGGCATAAATTATACATGAACAGTAGCATCATAAACCTGATGCCATCTTTGTCATAAAACCAGTAAACTAGTTTTGGTTTGTAACTTCACTCTTGTGGGCTGAAAGTGCACAGAGATTAAAATACAGAAGACTTGTAAACAGGCAGAGATGGTCAGCTAGAATCACCTGGAAAGCTCTTAGAATGACATAATCTCTGAAAAATGTCTCCTCTAAAGACCTTCGTGTCTGTATATACCTCCTCCTCTAGAAGAGTACAAGTGATGGCCTTTTGTTACTCTGATTGAATCCTCATGATTTGTTGGATCTTTTGTCTTTTTTATTTTGTTTTTCATTTCTGAGGTGATGATTTCCAAAGTGATTTCCTTCTTTTCCCCGCTGTCTCCCTTTTCCTCCTCCTCATTCATTTCTCCTTCCAGCTTGCTGCTATATCGTCTTTGATTTTTTTGCTTAGCCGTTGCTGCTATACCACAGCCATCTGGCATAACCCTTGCAATCAGACCAACGCAGAAAAGGTGTCAGATTGATAAATATTGATCTCTACCTGCAATTCTTTCCTTGACTTTCCTGCTAATGGATTTGGTACTGCTTCAATAAATAACACTGTGCACCCACTTTCTGGGTGCAACCTTTGGCCTGCTCCCAATCTGCCAGTTATAACTAATATGTTCTAAATTTCAAGAGGAACAGCAAGAAAAAAGAGAACATGGGGGAAGTAGGGAAAAATAGTGGAGAAATAGAAGGGACAGTGAATAGGGGTGCTAAGAGAAAGATAATGGTCAAAATAGGGAAAGAAGAAAAGCTTAGAGAGATGTGCTGTTAATCCCACTTCCCAGAGATGAATATGATTGTTTCTCTCTCCCTCTTTTGTCCTGCTCTTCTCTAAACTGAGAAGGCTCCCCAGGAATGAAGATCTACATTGACCCCTTTACGTATGAGGACCCCAATGAAGCTGTCCGTGAGTTTGCCAAGGAAATTGATGTGTCTTTCGTGAAGATTGAAGAAGTCATTGGAGCAGGTGTGACTTGTTTCCTGTTGGGCAGGTGTTCAGTGCCACTCCTCCCCCTTCTTCCTTTCCTTCAGTCTCCTTCCTTCCTTTCCTCCTCCACTGTGGATGCTCAGGCTCAGTTGGCTTAATTAACAGTGGACTGGCACTCTTCCCCTGGAAGCCTAACCAAATCTTCTTCTGTGATTTAAAAGACTGTGCTTAATTAATTGACTCACTTTAATACATTGTTGTACTCCCTGGTTTAATTAACAATAAATAGGTAGGGCAATCCTTCCCGAGTTTGTGCATCTCTATCTGCTATAGCAGGAATCTCACCTTTATGTGCTGTTAGTTAATTTCAGTGGGGAAAACTTAAACAAAGAAAAAAATCTCACCTCTAGTTATTCAAGCAAGTAGTTTGCATAAAATGACTGTGTGAAATCCCAGCATTTATTAGCTTGATAATCTTGTTTTATGCACATTATTGGTTTTGTTTCCTTAGAAACTTTTGCATGATAAACTTACTGAGAACCAGTCCTCACAGACAGTAATCCCTGCACAGTTTTTATATCACCTATTCTCCTATCACCCCAATGAGTGCTAACCCTGTGAGTGTTACTTAGTATACAGCATCAACTTACCCAGGATTTACTGTTCACTGGGAGAAGATATAGGAGGCAATCTTAAAACCCCATTTGCAGACTGAGCAATGCAGTTGGGGCTTTTGACACTGTAGCTGGTGAGAGAAGTGGGGAAGGGTTAGGACTGTAGGCAGGAATCCCAGAGTCCCTCTTCTAAAGGAAAAACAAAAACAGTCAGCTGATTTTTTGAGGGGGGTCTGATACACCAGTAAATGAGTCTCCCCACTGTTATTCCCATAGAGTCCCCATTATTTTTTTCCAGTTTGCAAAGTAACAGTGCATACTTAGGCTCTCTTCACAGTCAAAGTATTACTAATCTTGAGTAGGCCATCTGGCTTAAAACATAGGATATGCCTTGGAGAGTCAGGCTAGCGCTCACCTACTTCATCATTGCTTATATGAATCCCTGTATTAGATGATCCACCAGGAATTGGGCTCTGGTGCACCAAGGGATCTGTTTACTTTTTGTCTATTTCTTTGTGAAACCCATTGTTATAATACCTGGCCATCAGTCTCAAAAAGGTTTAGAAAAACATTCATCTATGGACTTGTAATTTTTCCATATCCCACTGTGTCTGACCTACTTATTAGTCATCAACTCTGTTCTTTTATCTTTCTTTGGCTTTCTTCAACCTTCTTCTATGCCATTGCATATAATCTGTGGCAACCCATTGCTTGGATTCATTGCTTGCTTTTTTGGCCTTTTGATTTGCTCCTTTTCCCGCTAAAGATGGGGATGTTTGTAAACATGGTATGTGCTGAATTAGTATGCTTTAACACTTGCGAAGACTTTTCCAATCGCTACCATCTGAATAGACAAACAGCACCATTCTGGGTTGTCACAGCAATAGGAGCAGCATCACTGTGCCAAACTGCTCTACAAAAAGGTACCTCTTTTTTATGGAGCTTTTGGAGCTGGCACTGTGCTCATTCAAGGAGTTGTTGACTTGAATCCATCTCTCCCTTTCTACTATTCTCTCCCTGCACCAAGCTTTCTCATGAACCCCACAACAGCCTTTCCCATCCCATTTTCTAAGATGGAAGAAGGTAGTAGTATATGAGCAGTTTGTGTGAGAGATCAGATAGCATTTTGGGTATTTTGGCTGTACCCGCTTTTGCCTTTGCCCTGCTTACAATAGAATGTGGTCCTGTGAAAGCACCTCTGAAATTGATTTTAGCCCTCAGGCTGAAAGAGGTTTGAGGTGCCTTTTATGACGCTACACAGGCTGCAGTATTTTCTCTCCTCTTAATTTTGTTAACACTGATATTCTCTTAGAAGGTTTTAGTTTTTCACTAATTGCAGTAGTTTATCTTGCCTGCCATGCAACCTAGCCCTAAATAGGTTGTTTTCATTGGCTTGACTAACTTGCTGGCACAAAGAGAGTGCCTTGCTGAACTATTCATGGCCCCACATCCCTTCATCTTTCCGTATTTCACTGTGTTACTACTGGGAAGTGAAATTGATTCCACTGGCATTGCTATCAGTTGAGGTACACAAGTTACTCAACACTGTGAAGAGCAAAATATTTTTATTGTGGCACCAAGGTTAAATAAGGAAAACTGGCATTCTCTGGTTGCATAATATTTCATCTACTTTGTTATGACATGCCTAAATAAGCTCTGGTGCAACACACTGCCTCCAGAAGTCACATACTATAAACAGTTGATGGAGTCCATTTGCATGTAGCGCAGATTAAATTTGATCTCGGATTAAATTCTGGAATCTCTACAGTTTGTTACAGATCATATATAAATAAACAAAACACGAAGGCCAAGGAACTATCAAAGCAGCTCTGGGATAAAGATGCACAGAAGCACCAATCATAGTTGGATTATTTTAGAAGTCCCAAAATATGGATATCCATCAGAGTGCCATTAAATCCATTCTTACAAAATGGAAAGTTATAGCCCAGTTGTAAGTGAGCCCAAAAGCTTGGTGGCTGAGTAAGGAGGGCATTAGTCAGATAAGCAACCAAGAGGCCAATGGTAATCCTGAAGGAGCTGGAGATGTCCTCAGGTGAGATGGGAGAAAGCATCCGTGGGATCAGTGTTACCTTGGACATTCCACAAAGCTTGGCTAAATAGCAGAAAGGCAAGAAGAAAGCCATTGCTGAAACAAACCAATATCATAGCCCATTTAGAGCTTATTAAAAGCATGTGGGAGACACAACAAACATGTAGAAAAAGGTTCTTTCATCTGATGAGACCAAAATTGAACTTTTTGTACTTACTGCAAGATTCTAGCTGTGTTGGAAAGTCAACAGTGCACATTGCCCTGAGAACAGCATCCTCATTATGAAGTATGGTAATGGCAGCATCATGTTGTGGGGATGCTTCTGCTAGGCAGGGACTGGCAAACTGGTCAGGATGGAAGGCAAGATGTGTGGAGCCCAATACTAGAGGAAAACCTGCTCCAGTCTGCAAAGGACCTGGGACTAGGGCAGAGGTTCATCTTCTAGCAAGGAAATAATCCTAAAAGCACAGCCACTGAAATGGTTTCAAAATCAAGAACCGAAATGTTTTAGAATGGACCAGTCAAAGCCCAGACCTTCTGGCAAGATATGCTGTTAATCAGTGGTATCCATTCAGCCTGGCAGAACAGGAGAATGTTTAAACTTTGCAGATGCGCAAAGTGAATAGAGCTTTACCCAAGAAGACTTGCAGCTGTAATCACTATCTAAGCTGCTTCTACCAAGTGTTAACGCCTGGGGATTATATACTTAAGACAAAAAAGCCATTTATTTGTTGTTTTTACTTAAATTATGTCCCACAATAAAAATATTTTGTACCTTCACAGTATTAAGTATCTTGTGTGCGTCATGTGGTGGTAACGTTAATTAATTCCATTTCAGTTTCAGGTTGTAACACAACAAAACATGGATAAACCAAAGGGAGGCATACGTGAATACTTCTGCAAGGCATTGTACTTGGAATCCTGTTTTAGGTTGCAATCCTTATATCCACTTGCCTGGGAATTTACCCAGTTGTACTCAATAGCACTTACTTCTGATGAGAAATTTATAGAATTGACTGGTTTGCACATTTGATTTTGTTGTTGCTGCTGTTTTTTAATCATTGAATTTTAGCTTTGGGAGGGAACTTGGAGGTCATCTAGTCCAACTCCTTTAGATATAAGCTCAGCAGTGCAGATGGCAAATGCCATCTGATCTCTTTTTAAATGCCTCCAGCAAAGAAAGGCTCCAATTTCAAGGCAGCCTGTTCTACTGTCAAACAGTTCTGTAGGCTTGGAAGTTTCTCTTAAATGAAACGGGTTACACTATAAAAGCTATTGCTATTAAATTAACTGCTGAACTGTGTACAATACAGGATGTGACTGAGCAGATATGAATGGACTACTCACTTTTTTTAAAAAAAATGAACATACAGAGTTTGTTATTGATATAGGTGGCTATCATTTCAGCAGTCTGACAATAAAAGTGTGCAATATTTGAAGCAAGAGGGATACAGATGACCTAACTGAACAGAAACTTCTTGATTGTCCATAGTTGTTCAAAAGAGGGCAACTTGTCACGTTTTATTGCTGTGAGAAGAGCTGTTCTTGACGGTATCTCCCGTTTTCATGATAATTAAAGGTGCAAGAGCTCTAGTATTCCTTCTCAATGTAGGGCTGTTTTTAGAACCAGTGTGTATTTTCCTCTTACTGATTTTTAAATAAATATTTGCCATATCTTAGGAAAAATACTTCACAATTGCACCTTGTTTGCAGTCACCTGGGAGAAGCTCTTGAGTATTTCTTTTTTGTTGTTTTGCCTTTGAAATGCCAGACGGAGCAGAGTTGGTTGTAAGTCATATCTGTTCCATTACAGGGGAGTTTGGTGAAGTCTATAAAGGACGGCTGAAACTGCCTGGCAAGAGAGAAATCTATGTGGCCATTAAGACGTTAAAGGCTGGCTACTCTGAGAAGCAGCGGCGAGATTTCCTGAGTGAGGCCAGCATCATGGGTCAGTTTGATCACCCCAACATCATTCGGCTGGAGGGAGTGGTCACCAAAAGCAGGCCAGTGATGATTATCACAGAATTTATGGAAAATGGAGCACTGGATTCCTTTCTGCGAGTAAGTGCAACTGTCTTTTAAAAGATGGTGATGAGATGGAGTAATTTAATGAGATCAGCTCCTGTAGTGCTGCTGTTTCTGCACATCAGACTTTACACAAGCAAATCCATATACCCTTTCTCCAAATTAATTAATCCAAAATACTTGTGAGACTTCAGGCACCCCATTCTCATAATTGCTTGCCCTCTTCAGAAATCTCTCCAAATGTTTATTATATTTTAGCAATCTCAACTGTGATGATAAAACCCCATCATTCCAGTAATAATAGCTGCCTCTAGACATGGGTTTTGTTGTGCAATCATCCTTGCTCCGGCATTTTTTGGATGGGGGGGGGTGTCCAGGCATTATCATCATTTTGCGTAATTCTTCATGTTTTCCCTTCAGTGACTCCCTTCTTCCTTACCCGCCCCCCCTGCCCCCCCGCTCAGCCACACACACACTGTTACGGGAAGAAGAGGAAATTGCTGTGTAGAACCTTTAGATTTGTTGTGCTAGGAGCCTGCCATCTGGAAATATTCTGTCTCAGCTCTTAGTTTTGTGCTGCTACCCATACACAGAACGCTGCTCCTACTCTCCTCCCGTTGGAGTCTAAAGCTTTCACAGTGAGAGCCTTTCCTGCTGATCCTCTTTACTGCTTCTTGTCTCTTGCAACACCTTGCTTTCTCAGCTCTTCTTTTTCTTTGCATTTTTTTCTCTTCCAGCTGTTCATTCTCCAGGTTTTTGTTTCTTAGCCTCCGGATTGTTCCTTCAACTATTGCTTCTGAGCTCCCCTGCCTCTTAAGTTGGGTGAATCTGCCAGTTTCATGTTCTATAACATATGCATTTTTATCAAAAACAATTTTGTTGTCTCATTTCTACAACAGTTCATCATTTGTGTTTTAAAAAAGTTCATATTTTTAGTTTTGTCTAGTATAAGCATTTTTGCAAACATCTTCCCCCGTATATCTATTTTGTACACAGTTGTATATAGTTGCATATATTTTGTATGCATAGATTTTTATACATGTTTGATAACAGGATTGTAAAATGCAGAGATATGGCAGTTATTGTTTGGCTGATTTGATTGTTATCTCACTTTTTTTAAACAAAAATTGCACCTAGAATCAAAAGATACTTGTGTTCTGGTTTGTGTATTAATTTGGGAAATGCAAATTTGGTTGTTGCACATTAACATGGTATCTCTACTATTTCTTCCCTATTCCTACTATTTTCTGCAATTGTTTCCAGCTCATTTTTCTAAAATTCACCCTTGCTATTTGCCCAAATAGGTCTTTTTCCTCCTTAGGCCTTTATTGTTGATCACAATTCCCAGCTCGGGTTTTAGTTTAGCTCTGAATGAATGGGGAATGCTAACTGTGCCACTTAACTTTTACTAATACAGCAAAATGATGGGCAGTTCACAGTCATCCAGTTGGTGGGGATGCTACGAGGGATTGCAGCTGGCATGAAATACCTTGCAGAAATGAATTATGTTCATCGGGATCTTGCAGCCAGAAATATCCTTGTAAACAGCAACCTGGTCTGCAAAGTGTCTGACTTTGGCCTCTCACGCTACTTGCAAGATGACACATCAGATCCAACTTATACCAGTTCTTTGGTAAGTACCTGTTTCCAGCAGTAAGCACATGAGAACTCCTGTGGAGATAGAATTGCATTTCAGGCAGTTATAATAATTGCAGTAATACACTGGCCCTCTGGTTCTCAAGACTGTCATAGCAAATAGTCGGACCTGAACATATTTTCTAATCTGTGTGATGCTCATAGTTGGATGGAAATAATGATGGGCGAGGTCCAGCTGTAGACATATTACAAGAGCCTGTCCCAGTCCCAAATACCTAAGCTGGGGGTGGGAGGAAAAAATAAAAGAGGGAAAGAAGGAGAAATCAAGTATCTGCTCAAAGGGCATAGGAATAAAGCTATTGCCAAGAGCAAACAGGTGATCAGAGCAGACGGCAAATCCAAGAGAACAGCAAAATAGTACCTCTCATTAGGACCTGTGACAGGCTCAGCACAGCAGCCATCTCACAGCATTCAGCTAATGTGAACAGTGGAAATCTGCTTCTTCTTTAGCTTACATTGTTGCTGAGAGAGCACACTGCTTCTTCCATTGCACCTCAGATTGACAACAGCTTGTTAAGTCCAGCTTCCCATATTGTAGTGTATGTTGTGTCTTAGCACAGTACATTGCCACACTGCAGCCCGAATTGCTAGCAGTGAGTACATGGAGGAGTTTTGCTGTGTGGTTCAGACAGTGGACTTTTGCTCTTTGATGAAAGAAGAAATGCTCCTTTGATTGGAAAGGTGATCAAACAGTGTTCTGAATGTCTGACCAGAGCATAGCAGGAGTCCACAGTTCCCCACTGAAAATGTCTTTCAACAGTTCACTTGTCTAAAGCTAGGTGGGTTTCTCTGGGAAGAGTCCTCTTCAGGTCATTTGTTGGCCTCAGCATCATTTGAAATCTTAGCTGACACATTTGCCTCAGATGGCTTATATGGGTGCCTTGCTGACTCGGACATCAGTATCTAGTTTCTGTAAACATTACTAATACTGATAACCAGCAGCTGCTGGGCATTAGGAGGTTATTCCCTGGCAGAAGCCCTCAGTGTGGGCTATTTACCTTGGTAGAATTCTAGAAAATAGAACTGAAAAGAATCCAAATAAAAGCAAAATAAAACCAGCAACAAAGAATAAAATCATTCCAGCATATGGAACCAAATGAGAAACAGCAGCTGAATGAAGCACTAAAAGCACTGAAATAGTTCTTATACTGCTTGATAGAATAAAAAGGTCCACCTGGTCCCGAAAAGAAACACAGATGCCAGGTGAGTCCCTCTGGAGGGGCATTCCACAATGGTTGCCACCACTGAAAAGGGTCCCCTCCCTTGTAGCCTTTGCCTAGAGGAAGAGAATCTCATTGTCCAGTTTGGTGAAGTTTAACCTTTTGGCTTAGTATCAGAATTTCTGATATCTAAAGCATCCCTGATTGATGCCCATCAGACTGTTAATGTTGTTGATTTGAAGCTCTCAAAGTTCTATTTCTTTCCCAGAAACATATTCCAGCACTGAATTGTCTTAGGCTTCCCAAGAGGTTTAACTTAACATTTGCCTCTCTCCTTATAACATAAAGTTGTTTCTTTCTGTTCCTTCTTGGCTAGTAGATCATTTAAAAAATTGTCCAGCTTCTAAAACAAAACTGGACACAATACATGTGGTATCACAAAAAGCATAGTTAGTGTGGGAAAAGGGCCAGTAGGCAGGCAAGCCCAGGGGTTTTTCCAGATGTGCAGTGGTTTTTCACTGAACCAGGGTGCACATCCATCAAAATCTCTACAGATCAGGGAAGGCACACTGACCTAGGGGCTCTTAGTGTAGAAAGATGATAAGAGGAATACAGTCTGATTCACAAATGCACAGGGAAGTCTCTTGTCAGTTCCACTGGTGCAGCACATTGACACCTCTTCCATTAACTGTGAATCTTTCATATGTCTGTTTACCTCTAGTTGGTGCTTTGTCTGCCCAGACTCTATGGAGGCTTGGCAGTCTCTTTCCAATACTAAAGTTACTGTACCACTAACCAACTGGCCCTTTCTCTCCCAACTGTTCTGTCACACACGTCTTCCCTTCTTAAAAGAGGGCAAACAGCCAGCATGCCCACTGTATCGAGGCCTTCTTCTTTCACTATAGACATTTCCTCTCCCATCTGTTGCAGCAAAATGGGAGAGCACACTGTTATTTCCTGTCCCTGGATCAAGGCTTTTGTTTCTATCCCGCACTGATATCTTGCACCCATTGGAGGGCTGGACACCAAAGAAATCTATGAGATCCTCTCCTGCACTATGATTCTCTGACATCCTTTCTTCTGCACTTAAAACTTAAAATGGCATTTCTTCTACCCAAAAGAACCCTGAAAAGTAGGTCAGGTTGCAAAATGGTGACTTGCTCAGTCTTCCCCAATGAGCTTTGTAGCTGACGGGGGATTTGAACCCAGCTCCCCTTGTTCCTCCTTTGGCATTCTAACTACTCTACTGACTTGTGGGCATATCCCATAAAGATACAGTGTAGCTAGAACACTTTAACAGGTGGTGTAGAAATCCCCTAATTTATCATGGAGAGGGTGCAGCTGAAAGGGCCAAAACCCAGGATTCTGAACACAAGCTTCCCCGTCCCAGTTGGAAACTATGGAAATTGCAGCCTAACACACCTTGAAAGTACCAGGTTGGGAAAGACTGGCATAGTGCATCAGATCCTTTGTGCATTGTCCATCCAGTAGAACTGCAAGATATTCTTGCTCGTCGAGTTCAGTCAGCAGATGACAAAGATTCTTGCTTTGAGAAGTTGACAAACTTGACTGTGGTATTTATTCTTGGCATTGGCTTGATTGACATTGAAGTCAATGACTGATATCAGTGTGCACTTGCAGAGTAAATGCCAGCAACTGAATCAGAAAGCCAGAAAACAAGAAGAAGCCAGCTGGTGTAAGTTTGTATAAATTTCACTGGGCCCAAAGAGCCAGTTTTCTCTGGATGCAGATCAGCAGAGTAGGTGCCCTTGGAGTTGTTGGAGTGATGCCACTTTTACACCTAGTATGAATCTGAGCAGCGACCCTTGAATCAACTGTCCATGGCTTAACTGGGAGCAATCTTCTTTCTCCCAGCTGCATATTGCAGCCCATTTAAATAAATCAGTGTGAATTTAGACTGTCCAGTGCTGGCTGCTCGGTTTGAGCATGAAGTGGCCTCTCGCACCTCTGGAGAAAGAGCAGATTTTCTCTTCTGTATTTTTATCATTAATTTATGCCTCAAATGGCCTTCTCAGCAGCTGGGAAATGATGCACTGCCTGCAATTACATCACTGCCTCCCACGGCAGGTTCATAGCTCTGCTCTGGGGAGAAGGTAGGAGAAAACAACCTTCGGGCAAAATTATACTTTTTCAGTTGTTTAAATAGAGTTTTTATTACACAGACCAAATCTGTTTTGCCATCCATCTTTGAAAAGCAGCTGGAAACAAGAGCAAACAATTCTGCTTGGAGTCAGTTATTTTATTTGGGTTTCTCTTCCTCTCCACATTAATTTTAATTATGGCATGAATCATTAACATATAAACAAGATTATTGATTTCCAGCAGTCCACAGGCTCTGTCTTGTGCTTATTTCTCCTTGGTATCCTAGCTCTTTCCATGGCAGTTCTTGCTGCCTAACAATGATGTCACAAAGCAGAGTTATGGTGAGTAACTGGGAGTGGATGAAAAGATCAAATCACACATTGGCTTTTGTGATATGTGACAGGTTTTTCCATCATCTTTCCCCATTGAAGGGATGCTTTGGCTGAGATTTTCTGGGTCTAATCGATATTTTTACAATTAGATGAGATGCTTATTTTCCCAGGTAGGATGTGTAGAGCACCCAATAGGTAGGAGTATTGTCCTAGTCATTTGTTTTTAGATTGCTATAAGGCAGGGGTGGAAAAATGCATGTAGTCCAGGGACAAATTTCAGAGTCTTATTTAAGGATCAGTTTAGACCTTTGTCAAAATGACTCTGGTCCTTCCTCAATAGCCTACTGGGAAGGAAGAAGTGCAAAGACTGTGTATGAGAAAAAGAGGATGGTACAAAGAGAGAAGGGAAAGGAGGGAAAGAGGAAGAAGGGGGTTTGGCCGGAATGCTGCTCCAGTATCTTCAGCTTGCACCCACACTAGATTCAGTGTCACACATTGACTGCATTACCAAGTCTAAACATGTCCCAAGCCTGGAAAGCTTCACAGGAGCCATGTCTTGGCTAACCTTAACCCAATGCTGGAATTTAACCCCAACCCTAATATGCAGCTGTTATACCCATAACTCAAGGTGGATTTCCAAAGTACATGATTTCTGGATGCTTTCTGAAGAGCTCATGCATTCTCTCCATTCTAAGAATATTCCAAGCATAGAAAGCTTCAGGAAGGGTCATGCTTTTCTAAACCGTACCCCTAGCTTGGTCTTTAACCCTAACATTGATACCTGCTGAAATAGCCATGCCCTAAGAAGGATTTCAAAAACGCACTGTCTGATTGTTTTTAGGCCCACATCATCCTTTCTGTCCAGTATGAACACACTCCAGGCAAAGGAACCTTACTTAACAAGGTCCATCTTATGAAGCTTCTTATGCATCAAACATATTTAGACTGTGCTGAAAGGATTTAGTGGGAAGAAAACCCCCCAGAAAGTTGGGATTTTTAAATCCCCCCCAGAGACAGGTATTTCAGGTAATTTTAATATCTGGGTTAATGCAAAGGTAGGGTTAGGATTTTGAAAACCATGGTGCCTGTGATTCTTTCTCTGCTTGGAATGTTTTTAGAATGGGCAGAGAGGAAGAGCTATAAAGAAAAGCATCCAGCAACTTTATATTTTTGAATACCATCTTGAGGCATGGGTAATTCACCTAATTTCAGTCATAGAATCATAGAATGGTAGAGTTGGAAGTTGCTATTAATGCCATCAGGCCAAACCCCCTGCTGTTGCAGGACACCAAGTTACACCGTCCCACCTAGATGACTGTCCAGTCTATTTTTGAATGTCTCTAGTGTGAGGGACTCCTTCATGGATCACTGCCTTGTCATGGCAAAGGGGCTTGCGTAGCTCAATAAAGCTATGAGCTATGCCGTGCATGGCCACCCAAGATGGACAGGTCATAGCAGAGAGCTCTGACAAAACATGATCCACTGGAGAAGGAAATGGAAACCCACTCCAGTATCTTTGCCATAAAAACCTCATGGACAATACCAAAAGACAAAAAGATATGACACCGGAAGATGAGCCCCTCAAGTCGGAAGGTGTCCAATATGCTACTGGGGAAGAGCGGAGGGCTAGTACTAGTAGTGCCAGAAAGAATGAAGCGACTGGGTCAAAGCTGAAAGGACATTCAGTTGCAGATGTATCTGGTGGTGAAAGGAAAGTCCGATGCTGCAAAGATCTATCCTCCATAGGAACCTGGAATGTAAGATTCATGAATCAAGGCAAGCTGGATGTGGTCAAACAAGAGATGACAAGACTGAACATCGACATCTTAGGAATCAGTGAACTAAAATGGACAGAAATGGGTGAATTTAATTCAGATGACCATCAGGTATACTACTGCGGACAAGAATCCCTCAGAAGAAATGGAGTAGCCTTCATAGTCAATAAAAGAGTAGGAAAAGCAGTACTGGGATACAATCTCCAAAATGACAGAATGATCTCAGTTCGAATCCAAGGCAAACCATTCAACATCACAATAGTCCAAGTCTATGCCCCAACCACTGGTGCTGAAGAGGCTGAAGTTGACCGGTTCTATGAAGGCCTGCAACACCTTCTAGAATTAACACCAAAAAATGATGTCCTTCTCATCATGGGGGATTGGAGTGCTAAAGTAGGAAGCCAAAAGATAACCGGAATAACAGGCAAGTTTGGCCTTGGAGTACAAAATAAAGCAAGGCACAGGATGGTAGAATTTTGTCAAGAGAATATGATGGTCATAGCACTCTTTTCCAACAACCCAAGAGACAACTCTACACATGGACATCACCAGATGGTCAACACAAAAATCAGATTGACTATGTGCTCTGCAGCCAAAGATGGAGAAGCTCTATACAGTCAGTAAAAACTAGACCAGGAGCCGACTGTTACTCAGATCATGAGCTTCTCGTTGCAAAATTTAGGCATAAATTGAAGGAAGTAGGGAAAAGCACTTGGCCACTCAGGTATGACCTAAATCATATCCCTGATGAATATACGGTAGAGGTGACAAATAGATTTAAGGAATTAGATCTGATAGACAGTGCCTGAAGAACTATGGATGGAGGTTCACAACATTGTACAAGAGGTAGCAACTAATCCCAAAGAAAAAGAAATGCAAGAAAGCAAAATGGCTGTCTGAGGAAACTTTACAAATAACTGAGGAAAGAAGGGAAGTGAAAGCCAAGGGAGAAAGAAAGATGCACCCAATTGAATGCAGAATTCCAGAGAATAGCTAGAAGAGATAAGAATGCCTTCTTAAATGAACAGTGCAAAGAAATAGAAGAAAACAATAGAATAGGGAGGACCAGAGATCTCTTCAAGAAAATTGGAGATATGAAGGGAACGTTTCATGCAAAGATGGGCATGATAAAGGACCAAAATGGCAGGGACCTAACCGGCAGAAGAGATTAAGAAGAGGTGGCAAGATTACAAAGAAGGACTATACAAGAAAGACACTAACATCCCTGATAACCATGATGGGGTGGTCACTGACCTTGAGCCAGGCATCCTGGAATGTGAAGTCAAATGGGCCTTAGGAAGTCTGAGCAACAACAAAGCTAGTGGAGGTGACAGTATTCCAGCTGAGCTATTCAAAATCCTAAAAGACGACACTACACTCAATATGCCAGCAAATTTGGAAAACTCAAGAGTGGCCGCAGGATTGGAAAAAGTCAGTTTACATTCCGATCCCAAACAAGGGCAATGCCAAAGAATGTTCAAACTACCGCACCATTGCACTCATTTCACATGCTAGCAAAGTGATGCTCAAACTTCTACAAACTGGGTTCCAGCAGTATGTGCACTGAGAACTACCAGAAGTACAGGCAGGATTTCGAAGATGGAGAGGAACTAGAGATCAAATTGCCAACATACACTTGATCATGGAGAGAGCTAGGGAGTTCCAGAAAAACATCTATTTCTGCTTCATTGACTATGCTAAAGCCTTTGATTGTGTGGATCACAACAAATTGTGGCAAGTTCTTAAAGAGATGGGAGTACCAGACCATCTTATTTGTCTCTTGAGAAACCTATATGTGGGTCAAGAAGCAACAGTGAGAACTGGACACGGAACCACTGATTGGTTCAAAATTGAACCTATTCAACTTATATGCAGAGCACATCATGAGAAAGGTGGGGCTAGATGAATCACCAGTTGGAATTAAGATTGCTGAGAGAAATATCAACAACCTCAGATATGCAGATGATACCACTCTAATGGCAGAAAGTGAAGAGGAAATAAAGAGTCTCTTGATGCAGGTGAAGGAGGAGAGCACAAAAGTTGGCTTGAAACTCAACATTAAGAAAACTAAGGTCATGGCATCCGGTCCTCTCACTTCCGGCAAATAGATGGGGAAGAAATGGAAGTAGTGACAGATTTTATTTTCCTGTGCTCCAAGATCACTGCAGACGGGGACTGCAGCCAAGAAGTTAAAAGACACTTGCTCCTGGGGAGGGAAGCTATGGCAAATCTAGACAGCATACTAAAAAGCAGAGACATCACCCTGCCAACAAAAGTGCGTATAGTCAAGGCTATGGTTTTCCCAGTGGCAATGTATGGCTGTGAAAGCTGGACCATAAGGAAGGCTGAGCGCAAAAGGACTGAGGCCTTTGAATTGTGGTGCTGGAGGAGACTCTTGCGAGTCCCCTGGACTGCAAGGCGATCAAACCAGTCAGTCCTAGAGGAGATCAACCCTCACTGCTCTTTAGAAGGCCAGATCCTGAAGATGAAACTCAAATACTTTGGCCACCTAATGAGAAGGAAGGACTCCCTGGAGAAGAGCCTAATGCTGGGAACAATTGAAGGCAAAAGAAGACGGGAACAGCAGAGGATGAGGTGGCTAGATGGAGTCACTGAAGCACTCAATGTGAGCTTAAGTGGACTCCGGGGGATGGTGGAGGACAAGAAGGCCTGGAGGAATGTTGTTGTTGTTGTTGTTGTTGTTGTTGTTGTTGGTATTATTATTATTATAACATTTCCTTGCCGAAGCCTCGGGGCGGCTTACAACACAATAAAATACATTGAAATACAATAGAACATAATAAATTACCACTAAATACAAAAATATTAAAAATACACTGAGATACAAACATAATAATATAAAATTAAAATTAACAGTATAAAATAAGTAAATAAAGAATATAGGAGGAGAAAAGAGAAGGAAGAAGAAGTTGTCCATGGGGTCACGATGGGTCGGACATGACTTTGCAAATAACAACAAGAAGTGTGGGAGAGCCCACTACCTCTCTAGGCAGCTGGTTCCACTGTTGTATTGTTCTGACAGTGAGGAAACTTTTCCTGGTATCTAGCTTGAATCTAGATTGTTGCAACTTGATTTGATTATTCTTTCTCCTACACTCTGGTGTCAGCAAGAAAAGATCTTGACCTTCCTCTTTTTGACAGCCTTTGAAGTACCTATAAAAGGATATCATGTTTCCCCCTCAATCTTCTCTTCTCAAGGCCGATCATGCCCAGTTATCTCTGTCTCTTTTCATAGGGCAGTGTTTCCAAACCCTAGATCATTTTTGTTGCCCTCCTCTGGACCCTTTCTAATTTTTCTGCATCCTTCTTAAACCTTGGTGCCCAGAACTGGACACAGTATTCCAGAGGAGGTCTGACTAATGGGAAGTATAGGGGAACTACTATTTCTCATGATTTGGAAGTAATACTTCTATTAATACATCCCAAAATAGCATTTGCCCTTTTTGTAGCTGCATTGCATTGTTGGCTCATATTTAGCCTGTTCTCCACGATTACTCTGAGGTCTTTTTCTTTTTTAGTCCTTTTGAGCCATGTTTTGGTTTGGCTTTGGAAACGCATTGCCCCTTCAAAGCTTTTTGTGCTTTGAACTTGTTTAGATTGTGCAGAAAGGATGAGTTCCAAGGAAATAATTCCTGAAAGTTGACATTTTTAAAATCCTTCTTGGGTATTGGTATTTCAGGCATATTTAATATTAGGGTTAATGCCCAGGTTTGGGCTATGGTTACAAAAATGAGAACCCCTGGGATAGTTTTGAAGGGTGGATTGTTTTTTAACCATGAGAGAAAATATTGAGTGCAGCAGAAAAACCTCTATTAACCTGACATTTTCCAAATACCTTGGGAAAAGAGGTATTCCAGCCCTATATTAGGGTTTAGATTTCAAGGTAGGGTTGGGGCTAGGAAAAGCCAAGTCATTGGTATTGCGGACCAATGTTAGGGTTACAGTTAACTCTGAGAAAAATCTATTTTTCATCAATAATTAAGTAATAATAATTAATGAAACAGTTTTAGACAAGTTTCAGAGATCATTCATCCCTAGTTCCTAACAATGGTAGTGCCTGGTGGTAGCAACCTTTGGGCACTGCAAGTCTTTTGAGCATCTCCTAATTTCCCTTGCCCACTCTTGGTGTTGATCTTCCGTGCACTTCTCCAGCTGTAAAATTTAGCTTTTTTCACTTGTTTGATGCTCTAGATGTCTGGGATGCATGCTCAGTGTTATTCAAATGGGTGTGAACAGTGCAATTGCCTTAAACCCGTACTGTCCATTTCTGCACTTTTTCAGAGAAGTTGATTAAACTATGTGAAACCAACTCAACTTGGTAGGAACCCATGATTCATAAAACCACAGAAGTCTCTACCATTGCTGTATGAACACTTATGGCATGACAAGCTCATTCTCAGCCTTCTTCATTTCAGTAGGTTCCTTTCCATCGTTCTAGCAATGGATATACTTCCTTCTTTTGTAACCCGATGAGATAGAGTCATCCAGAAATGTATGCTTTCAGACATGCTCTGAAATGCAATGAAAGGAAACCTGCATAGCCACCTCCTAGCCCTGGAAGTTTATATTAGGTTGGGAAACCAAAATGCATGTTGCTCCTCATCTGGTGTTCCCAACTTCCTCTGATTAGCTGTCATTTCTGTGCCAAGGGCAGCCTCATTTCCTTGCCCTTCCCTCACCATCTTTCTGACACAAAGGAAGTTTGCATGCTTCGCAACACAAAACAGCCAAGGGTGAGAACGTGTCACTCAGGATAAAACCCTGAAGACTGTTGCTTCTACTTGACATGCAAAGAGGTGCAGGGGAACAGCTGTTGCTGTCAGCTTTTGATGTCTGCTTTTGGGAAGTGTGAGGGCACCTATATAATTTCTGTAAGAAATATACTGTCCTTTCCAAAACACTTGTATGTTCATTGGCATTTATAGAAATGAGATTTTGCTAGTTTTGTAACTCTCTTCTTTTACCCATCACTGTTGAATAAATGTCATAATGTTATTTTTCTTACAACAAATAGCTCATGCTGCAGGAGCTATTTGTGTCTCCCACATCAAGGTGTAAGTGCAGGGACTAGCAATTCATTTCAGCTGGAGCCATGGGCTAAGGTCTATCTATGTCACAAACCTAAAAATATTTTGTATTAATCTATGTCCACCCACAGAACACTGGGAATTATAGTTCTAAGAACAGACAAGCAACCAACCAACACAAAGCTGCAAGTTCAAAGTTCCTTTGTGGAAAATATGTACATAGGAAAAGATGTGCTGGATCAGACAAACAGCTTAAATAGTCCAACATTCTGGTTTTATAATGGCCAACTATGGAAAGTCCACAAACAGCCCCCTCTTGCTAATGTTTCATAGCAGCTAGTATGGAGAGGAATACTGTGTCTGATACTGGAGGTAGCCACTATAACTAGTAACCACCAGTAGGCTTATCTTCCATAAACATGTCTAAATCCCTCTTGAAAGTGAGGGTGTTGGTAGCTTTCATGAGAACCTGCAGGAGGGAACAAATAAGCATTGTGTGAAGAAAGACTTCCTTTTGTCTGCTGTGAAACTTCTGTTAAATAACTCTAGGTTCTAGTATTAGGAAAAAGGGAGAGTATGATAAGTAGGATGACAAGATAGCTTTAAAGTTGGCTGTGATCTCATTGTAACCATCTTTCTAGCTTCCCTTGGATTCACTGCTTTTCTCACTGACACTACATTTCCCTATCCTGGTAACAGGAACAATAATAATTGTGTCGTTTATTAAATCTATTGAAACTTACTAAAATGTCTAAGGGTGCAATCCTATGCATGTTAAGGCAAAAAGTCCTACAACCCTTAGTATTTGGAAATCAGAGGACTCTATCTAAATATGCATTGGATTGTAGCATTAATTGGTAAAGAAAATGTACATTGGTGGAACAGAGCAAGCACACATCTGTTTATATTTGGAGGATTGAAATAGCTAGCTGGGGAATGCTGGAAGTCTTAGGCCATTTTTTTCTGTCTAAACAAGCTTAGCATGATGCCTTAAATAATCCCCTTCCTGCTTGTCTTGCTCCTCATGTTTCAACCAGTTTGGCTAAAAGAGCGTTTCACACTTTTCTGCTGACCTGAATTGCATCTTCCTGAACCAAAGACATTAGGATGCATCCTGGGCAACTTTAGCCTTTTTAAAAATGTAAATGGTAAATCTCAAGAATGAGGTTGCATAGAGCTTGATGCTCCTATGAGTTCATTGTTATATTTACTATTGGAAATCATGCTTCCATGGCATGAAGGGCAAGCACATGGAGCAGGATAAATATAACTCAACTGTGATCTATTTCATTAAGATATCTGTCTAAAACCAGGGCTAGAAGATAAATCACGACACTGAGTCACCTGCCTGAATGCAGACCCTTAGATTCCTGTAGCAACAGGCAGAAGGAAAGACAGCAGCAATAAGTGCAGGGGAGGAGGGAAGCATGCTCTGAGCATTGGTTGGCTTTGGCCTTGACTCTCCACTGTCTTGCTTTTCATTTATTGTCCTGACAGCAGGCGACCACAACTGAAGACCCCTGAAATGTATGTTCATGCACTAATACCACAAAGTTGCAACCAAATTGAATTATAATTAGTTTTATGTCTGCTGTTTTATTCTTGCAAAGGACCTAAGGCAGTTTACATACTTGTCCTTCTCTCTGTTTCATCTTTGCAGCAACAACTCTGTGATGAAGGTCAGGCTGAGAATCAATGACTGGTACTCAGTCACCTCATGAACATCATGGCTGAGTAGCCTCGCAAGTCCCGGCCCAGCACTCCAACCACTGTAGCACACTGGCTTTCTCAGAATTTGGTTTAAAGTAGGCCTGGGAAATGTAAAGGAAATTGGAGACATTGTCCTAATGTCACAGAATAGTAGAGTTGGAAGGGGCCAGAGGGCCGTCAGGTCCAACCCTGTGCTCAGTGCAGGACTCAAAGTTAAACCATTTCTCTCAGAGGGCTGTCCAGTAGCATCTTGAATGCCTCGAGTGAAGGAGAACCCACAACCTCCCTAGATAATTGGCCACATTCTTGAACTGTTGTAACAGTCAGAAGTTCTTTCTCATGTTCGGGCAGAACCTGGCTTCCTGTAACTTGAGCCTGTTGTTCCATGTCCTGCACTCTGAGATGTTTAAGAAAAGATCTTGGCCTCCCTCTTTGTAACAACTTTTCAAATACTCAAATAATGTTATCATATCATCCCTCAGTCTTCTCAAGACTAAACATGCACAGTTCTTTCACCCTTGTCTCACAAGGCTTTGTTCCCAGGCCCTGGAGCATCTATGTTGCCCTCCTCCAAACACTGCCCAGCTTGTCTGCATCTTTCTTAAATTGTGGTGCCCAGAACTGGACACACTACTCCAGATGAGGTGTAACCAGTGCTGAGCAGAGGGGAACTAGTACTTCACATGATTTGGAAGTTATCGTTCTATCAATGCACTGTAAAAGTGTATTTGCCCTTTCTGCAGCCACATCACGTTGTTGACTTATATTCAGATTGTGAAATGCTTTCCATTCTGTTGTTTTCAGCCCAGTGCTCCAACCTATCAAGATCACCTTGAATCTTTTTTTTTTTTTTTTTGGATCTTTCAGGATGTTGGCTATCCCACCTAGCTAACACCATTGCTTTATTTGCACATATGAAATATCTTACATCTAACTACAATGAAGACATGTCTACAAGCACATTTGACACTCAAATGTACATAATGTGTCATGCAACTCATAAAACATGCCCTGATAGCAGCTTCCCAGAATGTCAAAAGAAACTTAGACATTCTGCTACTGCTACATAAGGGACAAAGTCATAGGGAGGGGAAATTCACAACCATCTCTTGGCAGTCTGTCACTTGGAATGGGCTACCTGTGGTAACCCCAGTAATCCCCCAGGCTTTGACATGGTCAAAAGAATTTCTTCAGTCTTAAATTATGTTCATGCAAACTCATACAAAGTTTAGCACATGTCTCCATACACATGCATTTTGTATGCATTTTTGCCTGATGCACTCGTTTTGGAAGCAATTTTCCTAATAGAAAGCATTTTAATATTAATTCCTCTAATATACACATTTGGGGAAGCAATAAGTTGAAGAACACTGCAAAATTTTAAGAGGCACAAATTATGAAAGATAACTGAGCTTTGGTTTGAAACTATGGAATTGTAAAACTCATCATTAAAAGGCAACCTGAACAAATTTCTTCCTTTCTAGTTTGAACTGAGACAGTACTTTGGCTGTTGGGTGGTATAGAAATTAAATAAATAAATGCTAACAACAGAGTGTATACGACCATGCTAGGAAGTTGCAATAGATTCAGTGTGTCCTATACCTGTTGGATCAATTGTACCTTACACGGGGAGTTATCCATACAGCTGCCTACAGTTAACCATGGCTTTTCCTTCTCCTTCAGGGTGGCAAGATCCCAGTGAGGTGGACAGCCCCAGAGGCCATCGCCTACCGCAAGTTCACCTCTGCAAGCGATGTGTGGAGTTACGGCATTGTCATGTGGGAAGTGATGTCGTTTGGGGAAAGGCCCTACTGGGACATGTCCAACCAAGATGTGAGTCTGAAGAATCCTTTCCTCTGTCTGTTTGTCATGACCAGAAAGACTCAATGATCACAATGGCATTTGTGAAGTCAGGTTTGCATAATGCGATTCAAATATTATCTCCATGTGTGCTTTGCTAACATTCCCTGTATGAAATTCTGCCCCTTTGAAGCTTTTTCATTAGGTGAGGGTGTTTTTGTTCAGTGTAGAAAGTGGCCTTACTGGATAAACATGATGTACAGTACTCTTCCTTTCCCAGAAACAGTGTCTGAAAATATGCCTATTTACATGAGGTCTCCCAGGTTGTGCTATAAGGAGACTTCTGAAAAGATCTAGGGAACTATTCCATTCAGTATCTTGTTCAAATGTCTTCAAGATTCCCAACAGAATTGTATAAAAAGTCCTCAGTCTTTCATAGCATGTTTCCACCAATTAGTCTTCAGAAATTTACAACCTCTGAACTTAGAGGCTTTGTTTAGCTGTTATGTTAAAATTCTAGAAAGATCTAACCTCCTTGAATTTGTCCAAATGCCATATAAGCTTGTTTTGTGTTAATTCTATAAGTTATTGGTGGTTGAGAAAATAGTTCTTCTGTCTGCCTGGCCTGAACCTCTTGACTTTCACTCAAGTACTAGGTTCCTCAAGTTTATTCTTTCTGAAAGGGAAAGAATAAATACTTCTGCCTTTTCAACATAGCATGTATTATAAACTTCTATTATGTTAACTGAGTGTTATTTTCTAAATGTGTGGCAATCCTGCAACTCTAAGGTAGTTCAGTCAGTGATTTCTGCTTAGAACTGAATGGCCCAGCTTGTCTTATACGTTCACAGAAAAGGTTAACATCCACCTATTAGGTAGAGTTTGGCATAAAGAAAGATGTTTATTAGCCGTGTAAATAATGGCAGATTGACACATTATTGTAGATTGAACAGTACTGTACAGAAAAAAGAGTTCGTCCTTAGTATCTAAGCCACAGTGAGCTGTGCATCACATTTGCGTCTGAAGATTAGGGTCTCTCTGCTTAATCTACTGGTGGGTTTTTGACAAGAAACACTGGAGTTGGTTCCAAGCTCAGTTCCTGCTGTGCTCTGGAGAAGGACTGAAAAATGCTAACTGTGAGGTACAGACCCCAGCTTCCCCTTCCCACCCACCCCTTCTTGAATCTTTGCTGTAAGAAAGAGCTTCCTGGATGAAAGAAACTGAGAAAGGGAGAGGAATTGGCAAGACAAGCCAGCCAATGTAGTGGTAATTGGACACTGGCAGGCCTTTGAAAATGTTCAGAGGGTTTATGAGCCGGGTGCAAGGACTTGATGAACTCCTGCCTGAGAGCATGATAGGCAGAGATAATGAGAGTGGCTGCAGCTAACAGGGAAGAGACTGCCTTTGTCTTGAGGCCCCAGAGGTGAAATTAACCTCGGAGTGCCTTGCTTCCTTTAGAGTCAGGAGTGCTTCCACTGTGCTATGTGCACAGGGCAAGTAGCTTCTTTTTCTCCAGCAACCATGACAGTATGGTAGTGAACACTGTTGTGTAGAAAAGGATGCTGTGTAGCTTGTAGAAGGGCTACGTCTTATAAGAATGATAGGACTGGCTAATGGCACAGGGCAACTGGAGGCTTGACTGGTTGAATACAGGATTGTGTTTTCTACATCCAAACTATCCAACTGCTTACTCTACATAACCACATAGTAGAGATTAGCATTACTACTTTGTTATAGCTCTTCACTAGCAGAGAGGCTGTGTCCTCATCAGCAGGGGCAAGTAAACTCCCTCTTCCTTCTGCTGTTGCACTAGCCAAATTATGTGAAATTTGGGGGTGTTTGATCACTTTATTTGGCTTCTTTCTTGATGATAACTTGCTCCTTTTGCACCCCCAAATGTAACTGCATTTTTTGGACAAAGCGTGCTTATTCCCAACCTTGCCCTTGTTTTCAAAATTGCAATTGTAATTGCAATTAGTAGAAAAATGTGTGCTTAAAAAATACACATTTAAAAATTTAAAAAGCATTCTTTGAACAATGGCTATGGGCAAATTAAGGCTGTGCACTTTAAATAAAATGTGCACCCAAATTGTACAGTTTTCTCATTTGACAGCAACAACAGTAGGTCACATTTGGGAATCTGGGAGTGGCAATGGGGCAGACTGAACTTTTGGGTGGAACTTGGAGAACCTTGGTAAGCTTGCAGTCTCACTGATCCTCCTGTCCCTTGTGAAATTAAACATGAAGAGTTGGCCTTGTGTGATTGTTTCTTTTTTGCTGAGTACCAGGCACAGGAGGCAGGGAAGAAGTCTTGATCAGGACCACACTCTTCTCCCCCACAGAGCTGTGATTTGCATCTGGGGGAAAGGCCCCACTCGCACTAATGGGAGGATAGGTGATTCTTTTACCAGAGGGAATAGGATAGGTGATCAAGATCAGGACCAAGGCAAGGTTTCCTAACATTCCCCCTTTCCCCATACCAACATTCCCCCCCTTTCTGCATACCAGATTACTCCACCCTCCCATTGTGTGCTATTCAGCAAAGAAACAACATCAGCAACAAATATGAAGCACTGAAATTGCCAGTTGTGTGGTTGTATCTTGTTTTTGTTTGGTGAGTAGCAAAGTCGTGCCTGACCCATCGCAACCCCATGGACAACATTCCTCCAGGCTCTCCTGTCCTCCACCATCCCCCGGAGTCCACCCAAGCTCACACCCACCTCTCCAGTGACTCCATCTAGTCACCTCACCCTCTGCTGTCTCCTTGTTTTGCTGTCAATCGTTTCCAGCAACTTGCGTGGCACTAAATCTGCAGCATTAGGGGAAGCAGGGATGTTCAACAAGCAAGACTCAACTCTCTAAATTTCACTTCAAAGTTCATTTTATCCTGGATCTATCAGAAAGATCTTTATTTTCATTTTTGTCGCATTATGTGTATTTTCATGGGCATTTTTCCAGTGTATATATAAGCATCAATTGTGTGCATCCTTGAAATTTCTGTATTCTTATTCCATGGACTGAAGCATATATTTAGACACATTTTTCAAAAGCACATTTTCCATGCACATTTTAAAAGTTTACACATGCTGTCAAACCATACCGAAAACTCAGAAATGTGTTAACTTCAACCACAGATTATATGACTGGGTCTGTGTTTGGTTCAGGAAGTGTAAACTTGGTAAATATGGATCAGAAATAAACTGAAATGAATTTTTAAATCATCCCTAAGAAGAAGAAAAATATGCCTATCTGGAACTAAACAAATACCAAAGCTTTCACCGTTGTTTCTGGAGATATGGTCTATATACACTTAGCAATGGTCTGGAGGTTTTTCTTCAGGTTAAATTATGTTTTTGTCTATTTCTCTGTTTAATGAAACAGCACACTTTTCCTTCATAGGTAATTAATGCAATTGAGCAAGACTACCGGCTGCCTCCCCCCATGGACTGCCCTGCTGCACTGCACCAACTTATGTTAGACTGTTGGCAAAAAGACCGCAACACCCGACCACGCTTTGCTGAAATAGTTAACACTCTAGATAAAATGATCCGAAATCCGGCAAGCCTCAAAACCGTGGCTACCATCACCGCTGTGTAAGTTTCCAGTTGCCTTACTATGCTCTGGAAGAAGCCCTGAAAGCCAAATATGGGGCTGCAGCTTTCAACCAGTTAAAGAATACTCCACTGATCAATCACCTCTGTGTAGTTTTAACTAATTGATCAAATGATTAAATTTAAATAAATATTGCTACTAAAAAACTCTTGATACAGGTTTCATTTAAAGAAGGAAATGTGAGATAATTTACAATTTTAATTAATGCAAGCTTCCAGTTAGTTCTAGAAGGAATGGTCGGCTTTTAATATTTTCTATTACAGTAGCATTTAAAAATGCTAAAATCTTCAAAATATCAGTAAGTGTGTGGTTTACCTCATCTCACCAATGCAAATTTGCTCTCCCAACTAAATGGGAGATGCACAATCTTATGCATGTTTAGACACAAAACAGTCTTGCAACAGTCTTGCAACTGCCAGTATTCCTGCATCAGCATTGCTGGTCGGAAAATACTGAAAGTTGTACGACTTCTGTCTGTACTTGGACCCCAGAACTCTTCAATGAACTGGTTATCTAAAGGAGTGCCTGTGTCCATATTTGCCCTCCCGCCCCTTGAGATCGGCGGCAGAGGCCCTTCTCCGGGAACCCTCCATGAAAGATATTAGGAGGGTGAGTACCTGGAAGAGGGCCTTCTCTGTGGTGACGCCCCACTTATGGAATACGCTCCCCAGAGAGGTCTGTCTGGCACCGACGTTATTTGTTTTTCGGCGCTAGGCCAAGACCTTTTTATTTAAACATTATTTTAATAATTGCTAATTTTATTTATTGGTTTTAAATTATTATGCCAGGATGTTTCCAGTTTTTATGTATTTGTATAGATATTTATTTATGTGTTGGAAGCCGCCCCGAGGCTTATGCGAATAGGGTGACATACAAGAATTCCAAATAAATAAATGAACTGAAACTTAGTTTCAAAGACACAAGTTTGTAGTTCCAAGTCAAAAACAAAAAGGATCAGTGAGGCCTGAGTGCTGTGCTGTGCATTATTTTGTGATTCAGTCAGGGTGTGCGTTTTTCTCTTTTTTTCACAAGGGTTGGGATTAGTGAGAAAAGACTGGAAGTTTCTCTGTTTTTCTAACCTTGGTTAACTGCAAGAGATTCTCCTCCCTGACCTTGTCTCATGTTCTAGGCCTTCCCAGCCACTGTTGGACCGCTCCATCCCAGACTTCACTGCCTTTACCTCAGTAGAAGATTGGCTTAGTGCCATCAAAATGAACCAGTACAGAGACAGTTTTCTAACTGCTGGATTCACATCCCTTCAATTAGTTGCACAGATGACATCAGAGTAAGTAGCATCTTCTCATTCCTAGTTATTTATTTCAGCAATGGGAGAAGATGAGTCCAGACCTTTCTTTAAATGCTTCAAATAGACTCTAGATCTGTAGAACTGAAGACCTGGGAACATGCTAATGTTTTGTTCTCTGTAGCCTTTGAAAATCAACCAATTGCTTTTCTGGCTGCTATATGAATCCTGCTGCTGTACTGACTCTTTTTTTGTTTGTGTTTATTATCATTATTCGATTTATTTAGATTATATTGCTTTATGGATGTATTATTTACTTGTTTTTTAGTTCACATACTGCTTTTGAAATGAATATGAAAAAATGATTTATAAAGCTTTTAAATAAATACACATATACAAAAGGAAAGTAGTTCAGGCAGTGTCTCCCCCAAAGGCCCTTTGCCGTTCCGCTTCTGCTTCTCTTGACAGACCCATTTGTTCCCAGAATGCCCTTGTGCTCCAGAAGTGCTTGCACATTCCTTGTATCTATCACCCTTGCATCAGTTCCATGCATCCTCACAGCATCTTTAACTGGTAGACTTTCTTTCCTAAATGCACATTTTTGCTGCTATTTTCCCATCAGCTCTCTTCCTCAAGCTGAAGATATACTACTGACTCTGTATAATGTGGAATGTCTTCCATAGTCCCCCTCATTCAGACATTGCAGTAGTTCCAATGTAGATACCTAACAATGAGAACTAAGACAATCGGTCAGTTTATATTCAGGGAGTCCCCTCCTTAAATTCTACTGAGAATAACCTCACTCTCAACCGCAGAGTAATTTACAATCTCAAGATAATTGGGAAGTTATTTCTATTCCTTTTATACTCAAGCATCTATTTGTTGTGAGTTTGACGAAAATATTAAATTTTAATCAGGCATATATGTAGTCACCTTTATTCTGCATTGTTTATCAATACCAATTGCTCTTTTGGCAGTTACCAACCTACAGTTTCTGCTGCTTGATTTTGAATTTGCCAACTCATGTATCATGTCAAAATACTCAAGGAAGATATTTTGGGCACGGGCCAAGCTGCATGAGCATGATCTTCTCTCTTGTCTTTTGCAGAGATCTTCTAAGAATAGGGGTAACCTTAGCTGGGCACCAAAAGAAGATCCTGAACAGTGTCCAGTCTATGAGAGTGCAGATGAGCCAGTCACCAACTTCGATGGCATGACCCTTCGTTTCTTCTGACAACAATGGGAAAAGAGAGGGGCAGACAAAGGAGGGTTGGATGTGGGAGGGGAGGGTCAGTTGACAAGGCAGTGAGATGTTTGCAGAGGTTGGATTATAGTCTGAAAACTTACTATAAGCTACAGACAAAGAGTACAGGACTTCCGTTTCTCACCAACAGAAGCACACTTACTGATGCCATGGGAAACAGCATATACATACATATAAATATGTACAAATCATATATTTAAAAACAGTGAAGACAAGACCAATGCGTGTTGGGAGAAAAGAGACTTAAATCCCACCAGTGAGCAGTAGTCCAGGGGCCACTGGGGAGGAACGAGATGCAACCCAGAGCAACCATCTTCAGCAGCCACGTTCCTTTCCTTCTCTTCTTTAGTTCTTCTCGTGGAGCCCTTCAGACCCAGCTGTTTCCCCTCTTTTGCTGATAAAGGGTGGGGAATTTTCTTTAACAGTATCTACTAGGATATCATGACATCGTTCCATCAGTTACCAAAGGACTTCACTGACCACTGCATGGGGATCCAGACCAATCCAGTTAATGTCTTCATATTGAAGAAGAGATGTACCTTCAATAGAAAACCTTGTTTTTTTCTTTTGCTTGCATTTTTTTGCAAAAAGGGAAAAAATCCTCATGGGAAAAAGAAAGAAAGAAAGAAAAGATGTTCCCGCGAGTGTCTGCGTGTGCGTCTGTATGTTGTCAACTTAACTGTGGAGTCACTCACTGCTTGTCCTTAACAGAAAAACAACAAAGTTGGACCGATGGATGACAGATCTGTCACCTTCAGGGAAAGTGGGGATCCAGTGGGGGATAGAAGTGATAGGCTTTGCTTTCAGTCTAGATCAACTGTGCATGGGATGTGTAATTGGAGATGAAACAAGAAAGCAAATGGATTCATAGGAGGAAGGAAGCAGTAGAGTGGACTATGCAAAAGGGTTTCATGTAGAACTGTTAGAGGATACACAACTGTAGAAGCGACTGGTCAACAGAATGTTTAGTTCTCCAGCATCCAGGGACCAACAGAGGATAGCTCGGGGTTCTTTAGTTCCATTGTATGGACCTAAAGATTTTGACATATATTGGATGTGGTTTCATGGAATCAGAGGTAGGTTCCTGCATTTCTTCTATTTACCTGTCTATCCATCCATCCATCCATCCATCCATCACGTGTTTCTCTTTCAGTCTTTAACAATGTGTCAACCATTCAGCCCTTATTTGTCTATATTTGGCTTTACAATTCACTCAGGGTACAATCCTGCAAGCTGGGAGAAGTAGCACAGGTTTTTTTTCTATCTAAATATGCAAAGGACTGCACCCTTAGCTACCACAGCAATTGCTCATATAATGTAGACAACTTAAATTAGCACCTCTCTATTTACCTGAGTGTTTTAAAGAAAGAACGGTGGTACGTTCCCTTAATGGAACATCTTGAGAGTTTCTGCAAACAAACTGTCCCCCAGAAAGGCTTTTACCTAGCCTGTATATGTTGTAACTATGTGCTACCACAGTCTAAGGGGCACAATCACTTGTCAGCTTGCACTTCGTATTAACAGTGTAAAAAATGAGGCACATGGCTCATTTTTCCAAAGCAGAAAGGCAGCTGGTTTTTAGAATCAAAGAAGACCTAACAGATCATCTTGAGCAATCCTTGCCTTAAAAAAAGGATCTCGTAAACTTGAAGCTCTTTTAATCAATTCCTTTCTAAGAAAAGAAAAAAAACTTAAAGGGAAATAGCCCTAGTTCTTCACTAGACAGCTAGCCTAAGTGGGCACATAATCCATGGTGTGTTGACTCATGCCTTTACATGATGCACTGGATTTATAAATATAGCATTTTGTTTGTTTTGTTTACTATATTTATACTCTACTTTTTTCTTACAAGGACACTAAGGCAGCTTACATAATCCCTTTTCTCCATTTTATCCCCACAACAACCCTGTGAGGTAAATTAGACTGAGTCAGTGACTGGCCCAAAGTTACTCAGAGGGCTTCATGTCAGAATGGGGACTAGACCTCAGATCTCCTGAGAACCAGTTCAACATGCTAAGGACTACACCACAATGGCTCTCAGTTGTAGTTTCACAGTAAGATGAGGCACACATATTCATTGATACTGGTGTCCAGACTGGATTTCCTTTTTATAAGGGAGCTCAGGATCATTTTCACCCATCTTACTTGTCACAAGGAAGTATGCGTGTATGAGTCCATGATTACGCCCATTCTGCAAATTAATCACCAGTCTATATAGGATAAATATATACAAGATCATATACTAAAATGGCAAATCCTTAGTACAGACAAAGCTGCTCTAAGAAGTATTTGTCAACAGATGACGATTCGACAGAACTCATAAGGGTAACAGAAGTGAAGCTGAGGGGATGTGTCTCTCCTTGCCCAAGTTTGGAAACTCCCTCCCTCACCACCCAGTCTTGCTGTGTCCGTGATATAATTAACTGTAGTTTTGTGGAGTGGAGTCTGGGGTGTGGTTATGTATGCATTGGAAGTAAGTATGTTAGAAGGTTGTCTCAGCACCTTCAGGCAGTACTTTCCACTTAATATTTTGCATTCCTTCTTGCATCCAGCCATTGCAAAGCTGATTTTTCAACATCAAAGGCTTCATGTGGCAGCCATTGTCATCACAGTCATGTGGCCCTCATTTCAGATGAGAGCTGGGTATGCTGTGGAGGTTATCTAGCATTTTTCATTCCAGGGCTTTAGCGGTAGTCCCATTGGGATCCTTTCAACTCTGATCTTGGTGGTTTGAGCTCCCTTGCTCTGGTACATCAGGACCCATGGCAAGCTAGATGCAGAAACCTGGGTGGGCTGGATCATTTGTACAGTGCCATTTACCATATTTCCCTTACTAGACTTGCTAATGGCATATGAGCCTATTAAAATGCCCTGTCCTGAGAAAAATAATTCTGTTTGAGAACAATAGATTTTTAACACATTTCCAACCTGGCAGCCAAAAGTGGCCTGAATTGGGGTGTATGTGTGGTTTTGTTTTTCAGTTGTTGAATGTTAACTATTATATATAATGTTATCATGCTGTGAACTGCCTGAGAGTTATATGGCCTGCCTTGCTGGCTTGAGCCATCAGGACCTGTTCATTTGGTAGATAAATCACTTGGTAGCTCTAAATCTCTGTGTTAATCTGTGGGGAACTAATGAGTGGATGATTGGAAGTGGGTTGGTCTAGGTTACCTTTCTATTTCTTGTCAATTCTGTACTCTGAAAATGTGCCGTATGGTCAGGACGATGCTTGTGTGCACAGAAAGCAAAAAAGTAAAGAGCAATGGGATGCCAGCCAGTTCTGGGAACATATCACAAAAAGAAAAAGAAAAAACTGACCTGAAGGCTTCTTTATCTTACTTTACATTTGATTGTGTTAGGAAAGCTCCCTGCTGCCCAGGTGAGAAATAGATGCTAAGAAGATGCAAAAGAGTGATGTTTTACCATGCAGAGGCTCCCTGGACCACCTAAGGAAAAAAATGTCCCTTGTTTAACAGAACAAGGGAGTGTTCTTTGCCCTGTTTGATAGCCAGTCTTGAATCCCTTTTGGAGTATTAAGCACAGAAATCTGTATTCAAGTGTGTTGTCAAACCAAATACAACATGCACAGAAAAGATGTATTCTGAATATTAATCCTCTGTACTAGTCCATTGATATTCACACAAGGTGGATTGAAGAAGCTTTTTTGCTTATTTCATATGACTTTTTCCTCCTATTAGGATAAGTTCAAAGATATGAAAACATGGCAGTGATGACTCCTGGCTACAAGTACAGCTTTCTACCTATCCAGCCACATTGCTGATAACTTAACACAGTGCATAATATTTGTCAATAGTTCTGCAGACTTACTTGGTACCATTGTGAAATCTTATTAGCCTTGTACAGACAACCAACCAACCACCTAACAGCCCTTTTAAAGCAGTACCTGGTGGCCTTAAATAAAGGACTGCCTGCTTTGGCTTCCAGTCCATGGGATAGGTCATAGCTCAGTGATAGGGTAGATGTTTGTATGCAGAAGATTTCAGATGTGAACTTCGGCATCTCCCAGGAGGCCTGGAAAACTCCTGCCTGAAACTCTGAAGAGCACCTGTCACTCCAGGTTGGCAATATACTGAGCTAGATGGTCCAAGAGTCCGACTTAGGATTCAGTGGGTTCCAAAGGGCCCAGGCTACCTTACAGGTGCTTGCCACCAAATGCAGGATCCCACTTTCAACACCTTTCAAAAAAGCATTGTTTCCCTACAACTTTCCATTGTGGGCTAATGGGAAAATTCTGTATGCAATGGTGGCAGTTTATAAACTTGAAGGTAAAAAAACACATTTGCATAAATGTACAATTTTATGAACCTATTTTTGAATAGCTTTGTAGTATCTTTATCAGTGATGTGACAACTATTTCAGTTATTTCATTTTCAGCAATTTGTTGGGATAATGAAAACTTTAGTGAGAGAGGCAATGTAGGAGTGAGTCAAGGAATCGTCCTTTTGTTTTCTCTGTTAAATATAATCTATAGACTCTTTCAGCATCTTAGGCTGTTTGCACAGAGGCCATCGGCAGTTCCTGACAGTTTTGGGCATTCAGAAAGAACTGCTGGCCCAATGGCCTCTGTGCAAAGAGCTTGAAGCACCATCCTGTGCAGAGTTAAACAAAAAGGGTTCTCTAGCTTCCACCCCACCCCACCCAACATGGCTGGATGGGAAATGCTGGGAACTGGAGGATGTTTTTTGTCTAAACGAATTTAGGATTGCATTCTCCTCCTGCTGCAAGCAAAGCAGTCCCCCACTTGCAGCATCAGGGGCTTTTTGGATATGTCAGATGGTTTCACTCCACTTGAAAATAAATCATCATCCCCACAGGTACTATGGAAGGCAGAATAAAAATGGAACAGGCCTGGCTTATACAGGAAGTTCTTACACAGGTTCTGAATTAGGAAGCAACTTAGAAAAACATAGAAACATAGAAACAGGGCAAGTCAGAAGGGACCTCCCGGGCCATCTAGTCTGACCTCCGGCACCAGCTGGCTCTGCTAACGACATGCCCACCATGTGCATGTCCAACCTACCTTTGAACACCCTCACCGATGGGACCTCAACAACCTCTCGTGGAAGCCCATTCCACACCCTCGGGGTCCTGACTGTCAGGAAGTGCTTCCTGGCATCCAAATGGAAGCTTGGTTCCCTGAGCTTTGCTCCATTGGAGCGTGTCCTGCCTTCTTCTGCAGGGGAGATCAGGTCTCTACCCATCTCCATGTGCCATCCCCTCACGTACCTGTATGTCGCCAACATATCCCCTCTGAGTCTCCTCTCCTCCAGGCTGAAGAGACCCAGTTCCCTCAGTCTCGCCTCATATCCCATCCCCTGCAAACCGACAACCAACCTTGTGGCCCTATGCTGCACTGACTCCAACCTGGCTATATCCTTTCTGTAATGAGGGGCCCAAAACTGAACACAATACTCCAATTGCAGGCGCACCACAGTCATGTAGAGTGGTAGTAATACCTCTCTTGATCTAGAAGCCACACTTCTGGCTATGCAACTCTTGACCACTGCATCACACTGCTGACTCATTTTTAGCCTGCAGTCAACCAGTACCCCGAGGTCCCTTTCACAAGTGCTGCTTTCCAGCCGCTTGTCACCTAACCTGTACTTATGACACCTATCCCTCTGCTCCAAGTGCAAGACCTTGCACTTATCCACATTGAATGCCATCCTGTTGTCTCCTGCCCACTTCCATAGTCTGTCCAGATCCTTTTGGATCTGGAGTACCTGCTCCTCCATTGTGGCCACTGCTCCAGTTTTAGTATCGTCTGCGAATTTGATCAGCAGACTGTTCACCCCTTCTTCCATGTCATTGATGAAAAGATTAAACAGGATCGGCCCCAGGACAGAGCCCTGGGGGACCCTGCTTATCACTGGCCACCATCCCGATGATTCCCTGCTAATGGTTACCTTCTGCTTTCGGTCAGTCAACCATGCCCTAATCCATTGGACAGTGCTTTGGTGTGTCCCAAAACTCCTCAGTTTCTCCACCAGGATATCATGGGGCACTTTGTCAAAGGCCTTGCTAAAATCCAGGTATACCACATCCACTGCATCCCCTCCATCTAGCCATCTCAAAACTTTGTCATAGAATTCCACAAGATTTGTCTGGCAGGACCTGTTTTTGCGGAAGCCGTGTTGTGTGGCTGCCAGCCTCCCTTCCCTATCTAGCATCACTCGATCTCTATTATGAGCCTTTCCATTGTTTTTCCTACAATGGACGTAAGGCTAACAGGTCTGTAATTCCCCATGTCTCTTCTACTAAAAAGAGATACCCCTGAAGTTTCTAGTGTTGCACTTGTTTCATGTGGCTTGACTGTACTAATTTCTTAATCTGTGTGCTTCCTCTGATAAATGACCTTTGCACTCTTTTGCATCTGCCATGTTGTTCACTCTTCCCAATGAATTTGCAGTGTATTTTTATATCCTGCATTGAATATTCCTTGTGTGCCCAACTCCCCAAGGAGGAAAGAATGCAAATAGAAAAGAAGGGTTAAAAGGAGGGATAAATCTACCTATGTCCTGAGGTAGATTATGGATCCTGTACTTTCTCTAGAGCATCTATCACTATCTATATTTATAGTAAATATGTATAACTAACATATATATTACAAATATAAATAGGTATCCAGATGTAATAGGTTTTATATTTTATTGTGTTATATTTTAATTGATATCTTTGTGAGCCGCCCTGAGGCTTCGGCGAATGGGGCAGCATAGAAATTTTCTAAATAAATAAATTAATTAATAAATTAATGAATAATGTAATTATTAAAATTATTTTCTAAAATTATCTCAAAAAACCCCCCCCAAAAAGACATAGCTATTAGCTACATTTTTAAAGTAATGTGTACTTTGCATCTAGGACAGTTTATCATCTTGGTCCTTAGTCTAATTCAGGGGTCTCAAACTCAACTTACCTGGGGGCAGTCTGGGTGAAGCTGGGCCGCATCAAGTGGTGGTGGTGGGCCGCTCATCCCGCGTCGCTCCCGGAGGCCGGCCCGGGCGCCGCCGGCGCTTTGAAGGCCGCAGGGCCCCTTCCCTGTGCCCCGCCCGTCCCGGCAATTGGCCCGCGGGCCGCAAATTTGAGACCCCTGGTCTAACTCATAGTTCTGATACTTCTCTCATGACTAAAAAACCTTGTGTATATTTGTGAATTTTCTTATTTATCACCCAAGCTCAGATGAAGTTAGGGAACCAGCTGCAGCTTAGTAATATTTATTTATTTTAAGTATGTTATTCCATTTTTTGATCATATCCCCAGGCAAAACTTAATTCCTAATGTTTATCCAGGTAGGAAGCTGGTGCAAATTGAACAGTGATCAAATTGGAGGTTTAAGGCACAAGTTTTCTCAAATTTTCAAGAAACTCCACATTTGCACAAATCCCCTAAATGTGCCACTCTCCTCTATTAGCTGATGCAGGACTGATTCAGTCTTACAAAGGAAATTTGCAGAAATTGAACTAGGAATTGGGAACACGACAAACACAAGTAGTGCTTGACAGTTTGCAAATATATTCAGCAGACATGTGCTTGTCCTCACATTCGGATCTGTGAAAGAGGCGGGCTTCATGTTTTGCAAGTAGAAACGATTCCGATAACATCCTTAATCATTGATCATTTCTGTTCTCACTGTAGACAATACAGATGTAACCACTGTTCTCCATAGGCTGTCCTCAGACATGTTATGGTCTCCTCCTCTGTATTGCCTTTTCTGTTTCTAGCATGCCATTCCTGGTTTCACAGCTAAGCCTGTTCATTTCTCTGGCTGGATCTTTCTCTGCTTGCTGTTTATCAATTTATCTATTTGTCAGTCTCACCTTTCTCTTTATTTCCTTTCACTGGATCTGTCTCGTTCTGCCTTGTTCTCAGTCATGTCTTTAAATCTATGAAATGGTTTCCAATTGTCAGCTTCATTTCTACATTTCTATGGCAACAGCAAATTCCCATCCTACTCTTCTTTCTCCCTTTCCCCCAGCCCACCCCAATCTTGTCCATCCCTCCTCTTATGTAGTGGCTATGCTGTGAGAATACTGACAAGCTGTAACACCAGGTAATTTATCTCTGAAAACAGATGGCTGTGGCAAAAGTAGAAGAGAAAGAGGGGCAGAGAGGTTGGGAGGGAGGGAGCGGGGGGGCCACAGGGGGGTTGCATTGCGGAGATGAGGGCAGAAGGGAGGTCAGGGCTTGAAGGCTCGCTAGGGCTGGGACTTCTGTACAAGTAAGGATAAAACCCACTCTGAGAGGCTAGGAAAGGTGCGGAAACACTCCTTACAGATATGGACAGATGGTGCCGTGTTTGTTAAATGGCTGCTTACAATTCCACTGAGTGCTACAACGCTACCATTGCATTCCAGGAATACTAGGGACAGACTAGGCAGGCTAAATGCAGTGTGACACAGAGTGGCGCATCAGGGGCATGAGCTGGTGTATGTGAAATGGTGCTAGAGGCTGGACAGCCTGATCTCGTCGTCATTTGGTGACAAGCATGCACCTGAGTTGCAGGGTTTCTGCCCCCTTCGGCATCCCTGGCCAATGCGTTGGCTTCTCCAGTGTCTCTTCCGTATTTATCTGTGTGCCCTGCAATCCAGGCGAGGCCAAGCAATGGAAGGGTTGCAAAACAGGCTGGGGCGGCGGTGGGGTGGGGGGGGGGAGGCTAGCACTGCAGTAATTCAAATGGGATGACAGAGTGCATTGCTGGTAGCCAGGGGAAGTCAATCGCTTTCATATCAGAGATAATAAATGCTGCAGGAACTGAGAGAGGAGTCCATATGCATAGCATTATTGTGCGCCTCTTTATAAATAAAGGAAATATATTTTATGCTCTTTAATGACCTTCAAATTAGCAGCTCTTTGAAAGCACTTATGTATATTTAATTTGAAATGGTGCTGAAAGCCTGAGTGGTGATCGCAGTGAAAGCAGCAGGCAGTCGGTTTTTAAATAAGAGTAAACTCAAGCCATTATTTCTCAGCCTGTCAGCTTTCCCTGGATTTAATGTACCAATTTTTAAAAGAGAAAACCTTTTCTTTCCTCTTTTGTGCTTTAAAGCTCTCCAGGATCCTTCTTTGTAGGCAACAGCAGCAGCCTTGGACTGTATTTAATTGTTTTCCCATCCCCTCCCCCTTTTTTCCCCTCACTTTTTTGCTTTCTTTGTGTCATCTCTCTACCATAAAAGCTTTTACTGATGGGTCACTCTTAGGTATGCGGAGGATCAGAGTCCCAGTGACCTAGGTAGAATGTGCTAGTTTAGGATTCCAGTTATTTTATCATGGGTTTGTTTCCTGCCACAAGTGGTGTGATTGGGTTGGTGTAGCACACCCACGAGGTGCCTTATGCTACGGACTTTTGCTACATTTTGTCCTTGCTGTAGGCAGGAGGAGTGATCCAGAGCTGCATGAGCCCAAAGAGCCCAGATCTCTGATCAGTGAATGGAAATGCTTTCTACATTTCATATGATTCCCTATGATACATAGAGCATTTCCTCTTGCAGGTAAAGTCATGAAGCATCTGCACGCACAATGGCAAGAAAGCTCCAACACAAAGTAAAGGGTTACTTGTGAATGTAAATGGGGAGAGTGCTTGTCTATTTTTCAGGGCCGGTGCTTTTTTCCTTCTGAAGCGGGCACCAGTATTGGATGAGAAATTGGTGTCTCTGTGTGTGTGTGTGTGTGTGTGTGTGTGTGTGTGTGTAGCTTCTCCTCTTGCACTGGTATCTTGAAACATTCATATGTTGAACCGTAGTATCAGACCCCAAGTCTGTGACAGTGATTTTGTGGCCCCATCAAATCAGATTCTGAATTCTGAAGCAAATGAATTTCTGATGGTAAGGAATACCCCTGCCTTTAAAGATGATGTCCTTTCATTCCTCATGGAAAAGTTTCCATCAAACGTCTAGGCTGAAATAAAGTGGTAGGATTTGGGGAGCAGCTTAGGCCTCTGATGTATGTGGCTTGAATGTTGGACTGAGGACCAGAGAGATGCAGATTTTAGTCCCCACTCACAAGGAAACAAAAAGTGGGAAATGCATGCAATGTGATGGTGATGATGATAATTATCTGGATTAATTAGCATTCCATGGATAATAAGAATCATTATTAATATTGATGATTATTATTAATATTCTCTGAATCCTTTGGCTTGTTCTCAGAATTATTATTACTGTATTGCATTTATATTCTGCTTTTTTCCCCTTTGGCAAGGAATACAAGGCATCTTACATGATCTTCCTCCTCTCCTTTTTATCTTCACACCTGTAAGGTAGGTTAGGCTGAGAGTCTGAAAGTCATCCTGTGAGCTTCAGGTAATAGAACTCAGATCTGCCAAGACTTAGTCCAACACTTGAAACACTATGCCACACTGGCTGTATGCTTATCTGAAATATCAGCTTGAAGCAAAAGATGGATTGAATGACTGGAACTTCAGATCTCTTCACATTGTCATTTCCCTGCCATTTCTTCTTTCTGCCAGAAGGTATTCCTTTCACATCATCTCCTAATTTTCATTTCCTTTCATATGTTGAGCATCATCTATTTGAACTGTGCGCTCAGGGCAGGCCAGCTAAAGCATCTCTGAAAGATGAGTGTTCAGTTAAATACCTCCAGTGGAGCTCCCCATCTCCCAAGGCATCTTCCACGGCTGAATAGCATTTCCAGTGAGGTTATTTCTCCTGGTTTTTAGCCTAAATTTCCAGAGAACAAACTTTTGCCATCTTTTTCCTGGTTGTTCTTCAGTTATTTGAAGATTGTTATCATGTCATCCTTTTGCCTACTTTTCTCTATTAAAAAAAAAAAATTCACTCCTATACTGCTCTATAGTTGAAGCTCTCTGGGCAATTCACAATGGTTAAGGCCATGAAATACACTAACATGATAAGACATAGTATAAAAATGTAGGTGTTTACAGCTACAGTAGAAGACCAAAGTGAAAGAACAGTAGCAGTATTAAGATCTAAAAATGCAGTAAATGATTTAAAACAAAAAGAAAAGGAGAACTTAAAATGCCTGGGAGAATCAAGAGATTTTTCATCTGGCACCAAAAAGACAACATGGGTACCAGACTGGCTCTCAGGACAGGGCATTCCAAACAGGGGTGCCACAATCAAAACGGTTCTTTCCTCAGTATCCACCTGCCATTGGTGAGGACAACCTGAGAAGTGCTTCTGAGGATGATCTTAGAGCAAATATATATGGGAGGAGATGCTTCTTCAGGTATCCTGGCTCAAAGCCATTTAAGGCTTTGAAAGTTAGTGTCAGCACCTGGAATTGGACCCAGAAACAGACTGAGTCTGTGTAGATCACAAAGCACTGGTGTAATACGATCATTGACCAGTCACCATTAACAATCTCATTGCCTATTTTGGACCAGCTGAAGTTCCTGGATTGTTTCCAACAGAAGCCCTATATTTAATGCTAAGTGTATCTAGCTCTCTCAACCCTCCTCACAGGACTTGGTTTTCATATCTCTCATCATTTTGGTCACCCTTCAGGTCATCTTACCCACATCTATCTGGAGTCCTTCTGCTCCTTTCTTTCTAGCTTAGACCCGCTTTCCTTGGCTTAGGAAACTGTGTGGAGAAGAGGAGGGATCTGTTGGCAACATATAGGTACATGAACAGGAGTCACATGGAGGTGGGTCGAGGCCTGTTATCCTCGGCCATGGATGGCAGGATGCATTCCAATGGAACAAAGCTCAGGGAACCAAGGTTCAAGTTAGATGCCAGGAAACACTTCCTGACAGTTAGGACTCCTGGAGTATGTAATGGGCTTCCACAGGAGGTGGTTGAAGCCTCATCAGTGAGGGTGTTCAAGGATAGGCTGGACATGCACATGGTAGGCATGTCCTGAGTGGAGCTGGCTGGAGCCAGGGGTCAGACTAGATAATCTGGAAGGCCTCTTCTTACTCACTATGTGTCTATACATTTCTATGTTCCTTTGCCTTCTGCCTTTCTGGCCTCTATGTTCTCTTCCTCTCCTTCACTGAAGAACAATGCAAAAGCAGAACAGTGCCATCATGCTAAAACAATGAAGGCAAATGGCTGCACCATTGGCAACTTTAATATAGTATTATCGCTAAGCAAGTGTTGCCAGGAATAATCTGTGATAATCACCTTTCTCTTGCAGCTCCAAGGCCTGCAGGTGTAGATCTATATTTACATATAGCTGAGATCCGGCACTCTTGGATCTGCAAGCACTCAGAAGCAATTCCCATGGACTCCTAACACTTGCTATAATGGCTGATGTTTCCTTTCCATTTGTTTACACCCTTCAAATATGTATCAAGGCTGTGCCAAGACATCTCAAGAATGAACGAAAGTAACTGTGAAAGTGCTATACCTATATCTCCATGGCACGGGAAAAAGAGAATAATAAAACCATTACATTCCCAATGGTTTCCTTATGAGCAAACCTCAGCAATGGTGAAGGGTTAGAGAGTTAACATTTAAAAATCCTATCTGAAGCCTTGCCTTTTTATTTGCAAGTGCAATTAGTTCTTCTTGCAGAATCACAAGATGGTTGCCTACAACAGACATGCTTAGCTTCTTTCCTGTTGTCACAAGGTATAATCCAACAGACTTCCCTTCATTTGTAGGAACAATGTTTACAATACAATGAGTTGGCAGAGAAACTGGAGGCTGTAGCTGTTTCTGATGCTGTATGAGTTTTCCAGCTGGCAGGGATGGGGGAACACAGAGCATCATTTATGCATTATGGTTTTGGGTGAATTACTATGATTACTGCTGCTGATTTGCAACTGCAAGCTACACATTTGCAATTTGAGAATGCAAGGTAGATTTTCCCCTTTGATCTGTAAATGTTCCTAATAAGTTTTAACTACAATGTGTTCACTTGGAAAGCTGTCAAATCTTTGGGTTTCGTTTGTAGAATTCATTTCCAAACTATAGCGAATGAATCTTAATGTGAACCAGCTCCCTGCTCTGGGCCTATCTGTGTTTCAGTAGCAGGCAAATCAATTTGTAAAATGTAAAAGGGTTTTGCTTTTCTGATCGGAGGTTAACTCTTGACTTGTGCACTTCCACCCAGCATTTTGCATCTGGTTCCCCTTTAAAGCGTTGAGTGAGCAAAAAGAAGAAGATCTACATAAATGTTATTAATTTGCATGTCATAATCTGATTTGGGGACCCTCTTTCACAAGATCTTGCCAAGATGGAAATTTTCCAGTAACAGGCTGGCAGTCTTTCAAATTATTTTGAAGGGGGAAAAAACGCCTGAAAACTGACAGAAGACTCCTGAACCTTGAAAGAGAAAACCTGCTGTATGAAATATCCAAACTTAGCAAGAAAATAGCTTCCATTCCTATTGCATGCCATAATTAAATGCTTGCTGTACTCAACAGGAGAACACAGTCCAGTCCCTCTGCTAAACAACAAGGGGTTGAGGCACACGGTGGAACAGAACTAGTATAGGTACAGTGGCATACAGGAAACTGCACATGGAGTTTTATAGTAAGAGTTGCAGATAGCTTTGTTGTCCTTAACATATTAGGAATGTAGAAATAGCTGCAAAGAATGCTGGGTATGGGGGGAGAAAGGAAATGTCTAAAGCCTCCCCGCACTCCCCCATCAGATTATTAAGTCCAGGGCAAAATTGCCTGCTGTAGCACTGCTGCTTGTACAGGGCTAGGGTCTCATATGCCCTCCTTCCTCCTTAGCTTGAATTTGTTTCAGGTGGGCATACTTAGAACCTTCCCATGCTCATTTGACTAAACTGAAGTGTACCAGAAAGCAGTGTGGTTTTAGAGGAATGTGTCATTGGTCACCAAGAGTCTGGCTACATGTTTCACTCATCAGGTGAGATGCTTTTGGTGGCTGAGAACTTTGAGGGTGTCCTCTGGACAATGAACACTCAAGGAAACCACTGAGGTGTTTGCTGACATCAAGCAAAGTGAGGGAGAGGTGATGTGGGCCATTATGTTTTTCCTTGTCAGTGTACCATGCAGCTAGTTTCTCCTGCTTTGTAAATGTTAGGACAAATTAGCTGAATGAGATAGAGTGCTTCTAGATGGAGGGCCCCTACCACTAGCAAACAGAGGGCATTGTACAGCTGTTCCATTTTTCATCAATGATCTTCTGAAATAAAGGAAAAGACAGAAGAAAAATAGGAAAACATGGAGTCATAAGTAGATTTCATTATCTGGATGCCCTGCTATACTTTTCCATGAATGAGGTGGTGAAATTGTGCCGTAAAAGCTTCATCTGTAAACACCCATTCTGGGGAAAAAAAAGCCCCTTTTGCCTAGCAGTGTCTCCTCCTGTCTCAACATGGCATTGAGGGAAATATGTCAGAGCTTTCCCTACATGACAACATAAGGGCAACCACACTGGATCAGATTAAGGACCCCTCTAGTCCAGCATTCTGTTCACACAGTGGCCAACAAAGAAGGATCCTGCCCATGTTTCCTATCAACATACATTTCTACTTCTGATCTGTAGGTAGTATGTAGCCATCAGGACTAGCAGTCCTTGATAATCTTCTGTATGAATGCATACAGTTCCCTGAGGATGAACTGGCTGGGGAGCACTGGTAGAATGCTCTGACTGTTTCTTGTATGGCAGTCACTCCTAACCCAACTCTGAATCACACCGTGTAGTGTGAAGGTTAAAATTGCTTTCAGAGTTAGGATAGCATCTCTTTATTGTTGGAACGAAATTGTTGATACTTTTGCTTTGTTTTTCCTAATAAAGCCAGATGTGCTGTTTCCAGTGAGGTGGAGAAATTCTGAACACATGAAAAGTTAATTGATTTGCATTTCAAATACATCAATGTGGCAATTAAAGGTCTGGTGACCAAATTAGTGGCAGAACTACAAAGAGCTACCAAACCTCCCATCTTCAGGCCATGCCATGTTGGGCATGTTATGCCAAGTCACCCCATTGATGGCTTTACAATTTAATCCAACCCCCCCCCCCCCACTGCACACACTTTAATTTCGATTTCTCTCTCCCATAGGCACACTGTCCATAATTTTTGCTTCCATTAGAACTAGTTCACTCTGGGAGCAATAGCACTGAAGTTAGCAAGACTATGTCATGAATGGATTTGTCCCCTTGCCTTGCTGATTATCCTCAGGAGTCTCATTAGGCAACCAAACCCTTGTTTTGAAGGTGGGGAGAAAAGATGAAAATGATGGTTAACATCAGTGCAATTCTCTGTGCTAATTAGCAATGAGTGGAACTGACAGCATGAAATACAGCCCATGCCAAGAGCTATGTTGCAGAAGGAGGATGCCTGGAGAGCATCTTATCTAAAATGCAAATTGTACTTTCCAAAAAGATAAGGAATGGGTAGAAAACACCCTCAATCCCATCCTTAAAGGGATAAAAATGTTCTCCAAATTTTATTAAAAGTCTTGCATGAACATCTCAGAAAAGAGCTCATACAACATAATGCTGGTTTCCAGCGTATTTTTATGCAGATTTCTGCCCCCTCCATGGGGTAAAGGCAGAAATTTTGTATCAGGTGGGACAGACACCTCAATGTGTAGTACAGCCTTCCTCAGCCTGGTGCCCTCTGGGATTATTAGATTACAACAAGTCCTTTGTTTTCATTGGCCCTGCCTGCTGGGGATTATAGAATTCCCATTCCAGCATATCTGGAGGGCATCCAGTTGGAGAAAGCTAGTTTAGATTTAATTTTGTTTCATAACACTTTTATATAACACAATAGCCAAAGCTCTCTGGGTGATTCATGACTCCATAAAACATAAAATGTTTAACTTACAAATTCTGAGCGGTTTAAAATGGTTTAAAACAATTAACAGTAAAGCTACTAAGACTCAATAAAAACTAACATTAAAAAGCCCCATCATGCACAGTGAAGTGGCTGGAAGTTTAGGAATTTTTAACCTGTTGACAAAAAGATTAAAATCTTGATATCAAGTGGACCTCACTGGACAGAGCATTCTATAATCGGGCTCTTCCAGTTTGGAGAGACCTTTGGAGCTCCTCACAATCCCTTTTGGTTTTAACCACCCTAAAAAGTTTAGTGGCATCATCTACTTCACTACTTACTCCTAATTCCAACACAGCCTGAACATACTGAGTAGTGCTGAGTCACAGGAAAAAATGTAGGATTGTACCAGGGGTATCTTCAGTCAATGGAAAGAGATCTACATCCATCTAGTCCCACAGAACTTAATAGAATACATTTTGCACATACCTAAACCTAGAACCCCCATTCATTTTAGTGGGATTTAACCACACTTACCTTTTTGGGGTTTTGTACCTTAAGTCAGGAATGTTAGTCCTAGAACTCCAGTAACTACAGTCCAGTTATTGACTAGTGAGGGCTACTTGGCCCGTCCTATCAAAAGGTGTGTTTTCAGAACACCCTCTTCTCATTTATTTGTGTATTGCCAGCTTCTGTAAACTGCCCAGAGACTTTTTTAGCAATTGGGATGGCATACAAAAACCTTAAATAAACAGACAAATAAACAAAATAAATTCTGAATGTGCTAGTTACTTTCCTTGGGTTTCCTGGTTGTACAGGAAACAAACCACGAACCCCTGTTGGGCCAGAGTGAACTCTGTAACTTTGGCTTTTTAGAAATTTAACTGCACTGAGAAGGGGATTTTATTTCTGTATTTTTGTTTTTGTTTTTTTAATGTAAGTAGAATATGTTGCCAAGTTCTCTCATCACGTCTGTGGTTGATTACTGTTAAATCTCCCAGACTTTCTAAACATTAAGGAATCTGAAGCATGAGGAATTCATCACATTTAGAGTGGCTGTTGACTTAATGAAAATTTCTGGAGGAGCAAAAGAAAAAATCTGGTTACCATACCGAATCTTAAGAATTTTCGTTACTTGTTAACTTCCTTAGTAATCTTATGTTGTTTCATTGTTTGAGTCGAGCATTCTTCTGTCTCCCATCAGTTTTGAGGAAAGAATTGCAGAGGTGTCTATTTTAGTGCATACAGCAGAGATGGGCCTTCAGAGGTTGGACTCTTGTCCCATCATTCCCCACCATTTGCTACACTAACTCAAGCTGATGAGAACTGCATTCCAACAAACTCTGGAGGGCCCACATGTGCCACCACAGGCATACAAATACTTCTCAAAAGTTTAGGACAGGAAATCAAGCCCAAGGTAGTAACAACCCTTGTAGCTCACGGTCTTGATGAGTACTGAAATGCCCATTTGCAAACCGTGGTGACAAGTTCTACTGCAAATCCCAGACTATGGCTGACAAATTCTGAAGGGCAGGCCAATGTTTCAGTCCTGCACACACATTTCCTCACAGGCTAATACCCCTGCTCTTCTGCAAGCAGAGTTGTGCTTTATATCCAAAAGGGAGCAGGTGCTTGACCCCTGCCCACCAACTTTCCTTGACCGCTTTTCCCACCAGAGCAGGCATCAAGATCCATGTCCCCACTGTAGACATGGATCTGGTGCTTGATGTGCAATGGCAGTGAAGGTGTGTGGGGAGAGAATTTCGAGGGAGGCTTATCAGAGGAGGAAGGCGCTTGCTCTCCTGCTTGAGAATGGCTGTGCTCTCAGACTGCCTCTCGTCTCTCATGGACTCATCTCCATTCCCTCTCAGCACCTGTCCCTTCACTGTAAAAGGAAAACTTCCTGCTGTGACTGTGAGTACAATTGAGAGGTACTTACCAGAACATTTTGCTTCAAATATTATAAATTATATGGAGAATAACTATCAGTCTATACTCCAAATATATATTTCACCACATAATGTATAATTTTTTAGTGTTTTTCAGAGAACTTTTCAATCCTTTTGTCCTTGGCACTCTCAGTATCCCTCCCTCCCTGCCTCCCTCACACTCACACACACACACACACACGGGGGGGGGGGGAGATGTAAATTCTAAAGCTGAGCATCAAGAAAAGCTTATCTGAGCAGATGGCTGTTAAGAGGGTATGAGACTGTCATGTGGGGATGTGGAAGCAGAAATAGGGTCACTGTGGCAGGCCTTGAACTCAACATTGGGATGACCCCTGTACACTTGTGACTATGTGTGCAAACAAGCTGTATGAGTGAACTGTGGATTTGGAAGAATGACGGGCCTTACAGAAAAAGCCTGTGTGCACGCTGCTTGCATGCATGCACGCACAGGCTCTGAGTGCAAAGCGTTATCTATGGCTAAGAATGGAGGTAAAGGTTGCAGTCTGGCTGCCCCCACCCTCATGTATTCGGTGTAGCCTCATCACAGGCATCTGCTCAGAGCTTGCGCTGCCTGCCTTTTCATGGGAAGGATGCATAGCATCATGTGGCCATCTAAGCTGATGTTAGATCTTTCCCTCTCCCACTGCTTCTTTGTTCTTCCTGGGCCTCTTGCCTGTATTCCTTTGACTCACTTTCTTCTAGGAGGATTGAGATGACTGCCTGCCAAATACCTGCTCAGCATTTCCCAGAATGTTGAATTTTGCTCAGCATCCATAATAGCAAAAGCAGAGGGGAGTTATGCTCCATGCCTCCATTTCCTTTATGCCTGACTTATGTCTTTGTATACTTCATTGCTCTGTAGCCCCACTCTCGCATACTTCTGAAAATTAACAAGCTTTCTCTCATACACACCTGGCAGGGGAGCAGTGTTAACAGTATGCTTTATCTTTTAACTACATGATGGCCTCCCTTCAGAGAAGCAAAGCCTGTTTGAGTTAATTGTGGCTGTCAAATTATCCTCCCTGTTAAGTGTGAAACTGCACTCCACTGACTCTTGGGATTCCCCAAGGAGAAGTCATTGTTAGGGCAACTAGCCAGGGAGTCCTTGTGTGAGCAATTAGAGGCAACAGTGGCTGCTCTGACTTCCTCCTTTCCCCAGTCCTTCAGCTTACCTCTCCTTCTCCACCACTCCTCCACATTTTCAGTCATTGTTCTTGACTCCATACACCTGTGTTTTCCTCCTTTCATTGTAATTCACCATGGTATAGAAGCCACTTTGACTTTATGCTGGATCTGGGCAATGTAACATCTCTGTCCCATTCTGCAAAGCTGCTTTCAGTGCATGCAGAGGGTGCCATGTGACCTGGATGTTATATCATGTGTTAACAGCACTTTGTACTTTTATTGGGACATTTAATATCAAATAAATCTTAGGAACATGACTTTAGTACTATTAGCTACATTGCATTCTCTCCAGTAAGTCTTGCCAAAGCTGTAGCTTCTTTTCTCCTTCTGTATGGCTATCTAGGGGATCCCAGAGAGTGAGATTTGCTTCCTGGGGCTACGAGTCACCAAAGTTGTCTTCATAGCCACATATATTCATATTCTGGTTCCTCGGGGATCTGTTATTGGTACTCTGGAATCCTTCAGTTACACCCTGTCCTTGAATGACCTTAAGTCCCATGGCTTCCGTTGCTGCCTTCCTGACGACGATACCTGACAGTGTATCTCTTTCAGATTTTTCTTCCTGAATTAAGTTCTGCATCTCCAGTGGGCTATGTGTATTTCTGCTTGGGTCCTTCACTGATGTCTCATTCATGTCTAAACCCACTTTTCCCCATAAAACTATCTAGTCCCTGTATCCCAGTATACACATTATTGAGACTAAGTTGCATAACTACACATTATTTCTCTGTTAAACACTGCCTCTTTCCCTGTATCCGCCTTCTGTTCCCCCCTGTGCTGAATTTTAGATTATAAACTGTTTGGAGCAAAGACCTGCATTGTATATTTTGTAAAGCACCATCACGTATAGGGATAATACGTAATATAATCTTCATTGATCCTTATTGGATCTTAAGTGATGCAATAGATAGTCTGCAATTTGGGAAGCAGTCAAGGGGAAACCTGCCTCCTGCTCTAGATACAGGGATCACTAGAGGCAGTGGATGGACTTAACTTCCATGCTGGTAATGTCCCTTTGACTTTCTCTCTATAACTGAATGGATGCCACTCATTCTTTTGTGTGAACATCATTGAAGTGGAGGGCAGCATTTGTCCTCTGCCTCTAATGCCTTTCTAACAGAGGTATGGTGGGGGTCGTCTCAGGGCACTGAGTACCTCAAAGCATCATACATTTAGAGGTTCCTGTATTATACAAGTCCTAGTGACAGACATTGTTGATAAGGGTTGCAAACCTGTGCAGATATACTTGGGAGTAATTCAGGCCCCACTAAACACAATCGTACATGCCTCCCGATAATCTTGTATAGAGTTAGGCTGTACAACTCAATTCTAGTCTGGGTATGTGTCTCTGTGCCATTCATTTCTGCACACCGTACTCCCTGTATTTTCCCTCTGATTATGTTTTTCTCCTCCTTTCACCTTGCTCCTAAGCACTGAGAGTAAATCCCATATATTTCAGTTGAGCTTTCTTTCATGTTAAACTTGTGTAGGATTACGGTGCTGTATATATAACCTTGTTATACACACATATTTCTATCAGATAATTTCTACTTCCACTTCCCCATTCGGCATCTCTCTTCATTTGATTTCTACCTTCCCTTCGTCTCTCTCTTTTTTCCTGGTGAATTCGAGATTACTAAATAAAGGTTTCATTACTACCTAGGTTTGCAAAAATGATTTGACTCCAAAAGATGATGGATTTTAACAGAAGCAAAATGTCAGGCACAGCAGGGACATTTTTTAAGCTTCAGTAAGTTAGGATGGTGGAACACAAACCCCAGTATAATTGTGTTGGCAGCTTTTACTTATCAGGAGCTAGGCAAGGGGACACAGCGGTCAATTGCTTTGCTATTTAATGTGGTGGCTTTATGTTTCCAAGGTGCAATTGTATATTAAAAGCATATTTGCCCCCCTGATGTGGCTAAATAATGGGATTTTACTGCTGGGCTGAACTACTCACTCTGCTGCTCTTTTCAGGATTGAATACATACTCGCTTCCACCACTAGTGGTTGCAATACCATTTCTGTCTGAGAACCTTCGTCAGTGGAAGCCACTGATGGTCACTTGTTCTGCCTTTCTTCCAGAAATGTGGTCTAATTCTTCTGTGAAGCTGCCTTACAGGCACTCAACACTCAGCCCTTTGGCCCATGTGGCTCCATGAGGCCCACGATGACCACTGGCACCTCTCCAGGGTTTCAGCCAGGAGTCTTTTATAGCTCTACTCAGAGATGCCAGGAGTCAAACCTGAGACTGGGATCTTTTATCTGGAAAGCAAGCACTCGCCTGTGAAGTTACGGGCCTCACGAAGAACTAGTACTGGTGTATTTACTTATGACATTAGCTGTTGTTAATGAAATAATGCTCTGAGCCTCCACTGCATTTGTCCCTGCAAAGGGGTCAACAGGGATGCAAACCACGATGATTGTGATGAACCCCTTACACATGGGATCCCACATGCTAAAAGGCTGGACAATACGATGCAATGTGAGTCATTGCGAAGGAAGCTGTTGGAGCAGTACTGCGGTGCAGTACATACTGCTATACTTGGATGCTGTTTCCATGAGGAAGCTGGTGGGCATATACATTGCCTGAAGAAAGTCCCTACCAGTTCAGTCCCCACCATCTTCAGGTAAAGAGTAACAAAAATGATGGGGAGATGATAATGCTTACATGCATACCCAACTCCCCCCTCCCTTTCCAAGCAACCCAAGGGGGCTTCCATGGTCCTCCTCTCATTTTATCCTCAGGACAAGCCTGTGAGGTCAGGATGTGTCTGAGACTGGCCCAGAGCCACCCAATGAGCTTCATGGCTGAGAGGAACTAGGAGCTGGGTCTCCTGAGTCCTGGTCCAGTGGCACCACAGTCGTTTTCCAGTGATTCTGTTTAGGAAACCTCTGCCCACAAACTGTGGCTCACCAAGCCAAACATATTAGGTGCCTGACAGCTTTTTTCCATCCTAGTTTGTTTTATCTCTTCCCATCCCACCTCTCCTGGGGTAGATAATAAAAACTGGTTGTCAAATGCATGGTGAGGCAACATAAAGCGCTGATGCACTGCACTCAGCTTGATGGGCCATATGTTATGCAGTATTGTGCTTGCTGTCCTTGCATAATCCCTAATTCTGTTTTTTGGTGTCATCTTTTCTCTGCTGAGTCATTGGCACAGTGATTCTCTGATACATATTTAATACAGAAGTCAAAGCCATGTGGGTTCTCAAGATTTTCAAACATGTGTGAATGTGAGTTTGCATTACTTAAACTGTTTTTTAAAACATGTATTTACTCTGAAGCCTTATTATGAGCTTGAAATTGAGTGGTAGGCAGAATCAAAGGCTATGCAGAGCTTTTGGTCAAATGCAGACATTCTGAGCCATTTGCGGGAGAACTGCAAAAGGGACAGAGGCAACCTTTGGACAGGGGTTATTACTGCTGCAACATTAAGCAAACCTGTTTTATTAAAGTTATGGCTCATGCTGGCATTAGGGCAATAGAGGTGTCAATTCTCCTGTTATTAACTCTACTGCCTAGGGGCATAGATTTCAGCAAACATATCCAAAAGCCAGAGCTAATCTCTAGCTCAAAGTGGAGGCCAGGGGTAATTACCTTGGCCCTGCATAAGATCAGAGGAGGGGCAGTGAAGCAAAACTGTAGCACTTCCAAAGAAAAAAGAAGGGAAAAGGAAATAATGACAAAGAATATCTGCCTCCAAGATTTCCTAGGAAAGAAACATTAAGAAAATCGATATAGCCAAGGGATAGGTAGGTTGCTGCTGTATTATTATTTACCCTTTATAGATTGCTTTAATAGCACAATCATGGATAAGTCATCCAGGGCAGGTGAGGCTGACATAAGGAGTGTCATTGCTTTGTTCCAATGGATAGCCAAGCAGAGAATGAGGGGAGGGGGTAGAAGGATATGAAGGGGAGCTGTCAAGGGATGCTTTTTTTCTCCCACATGAGCAGCCAAGGTTTGGCACCAATTTTCCAAATCATCCTAGCAAAAATAGTAATGGGATTTCAGGCTAATGAGAAAGGTGTGAAGAAGACATAGAATATGTTCCACAGTTGGGGTCCAGATAACATTTTTAATTGCACCTGGATCAGGAATCATCTTAAGTTTTCAATGAACCCTCATGTAATGTGGCAGACTAGAGCAGAGGTAGTATGCATTGCTGGTTAGATCCAGAGAAGGAGATTGTGTAAATCTGAACTCCCTCTCTCTCTCCCCTCTCTGTGTAGGAATATATATATGTATGTCCTTGAATGTATGTGTCTTTGCATGTGTGCACACATGTGTGTGTGTGTGTGAAGAGAGAGAGAAAGAACAGCACTCCACTAATAGCTCTTGCGAGCTAATCAGGAATTCAAGGTCACCAGGATGTGGAAATGCTTTAAAGTCCCTGAAATTTTAGCAGTTCAAACTCCCTATGCAACTGTATTGCAGCATTTCCAGAACCCACAAAACCACAGCTCTCCCAAGAAGTCAGTTCAAGGTGTTTTGGTCTACGTTATATGCTGCTGCATTGATGTAACCTCTTAGAAAAGGGCTCTAAGAATTGTGTGTGTTCCAGCCCAGCTTTGTTCCAGGTAAGAAGACTGTGGTGTAAATATCTCATATGTGCATACACAGATGTTGTACATGATACCAGAGGTGCAACTTGAGTTAGGAATATGGATTTTCGGCACTCCAAGCCTATGGTTGTACATTCATTCATCTTCTCTACCTATTGATGCAATGACATGATACCGTAATTATTTATCCAGTTTCTTTCCTCCTCCTCTTCCCTATCATCATATATTCCTGTTAGCATTTGTTCAATTTAGGCTGCCCTAATGTTGGCCCAACCGAGAGAGGGTGCATGATGTGACAGGAACCCTGCATATGTGGCAAATCCACATTGTAGGTGATGCACATAATGGGGACCCAGGGTATATTTGTTATTCCTAGGAGTTTGTACATGATATGGTATTCTGAATTCCAACCGAATTCCACAGTTTCACCCAGCTGAATTCCATATCTTCGGAAGGACTTTTGGCTGGATGAAAACTCCCCCAAAGTTTGAAGGGAGTTGGAAAAAACAGGAAAAAGCAGTAGGGGATTTGAAGCAATTGGAAGATTCCTTGTTGTATAGATAAATGATTTCCTTTTTGCTAGACTCCCATAGAGGGTTGAAAGTCAGAAAGTCAGATAAATGGGGGGGGGGTTTGAAAGTCTTGAAAGTATTAGTTGTATTTGTGTAAAATTCCCTTGGCAACTTGTTCATTTCAGCTTGCTTGTTTCATATGTGTTTCTCTTTCTTCTGTATTTGCTTATGTTAAGAAAATAAAAATGTCTCTAAAAAAGAAAAGAAAAATCCCCCAAAGTTTAGGAAAGAGGACATTTTTGTAGGTGTCAGGGAATGTTTAGGTATGGGGCAGGCAGTAGTACTTACAAATTTCATTAGAAAGTGGCTCATGGGTTTCTTTATATTTTTAAAATTGTATGTCTTATTTTCAAACATTACTATGGAGAAAGGAGGCAAAGTAATAGATGGTACCTATACTTTATGCAGGGACTGCAGGTGGTGCAGTGGTTTAAACCGCTGTGCTGCGAGGCTGGTTGATCGAAAGGTCACCGGTTCGAATCTGCACAACGGAGTGGGTTCCCGTTGCTCTGTCCCAGCTCCTGCCAACCTTGCAGTTCGAAAGCATGCAAATGCAAGTAGATGAAAAGGTACCACTTCAGTGGGCAGGTAACAGCGTTCCGTGCACTTCGGTGTTTAGTCATGCCGGCCACATGACCACAGAGACTGTCTGCAGACAAACGCTGGCTCCCTTGGCTAGGAAATGGAGATGAGAACTGCCCCTTAGAGTCAGGCATGACTGGACTTAATGTCAAGGGAAAACCTTTACCTTTTATACTTGATGCAAAAACATTAACGTAAATTGTATGTAAACCAAAACTTGCAGAATATATGCAGGATACTATGCTAACATATAAATCAGAACTTATTGGTGTACTTCCAGAATGGCAGCCATGTTTTTTTCCTGTGCAAAACCCTAGAAATAATACACTGTTGTTTCAGAACATCTCCCCTGGAACATTTCCAAAGTATTTGAGGGCTAGGCTGCTCGGAAGTGCCCAGTTATGCTGCAGAAACACTTGTAAAGACTAACAAAATGGAGAGAATAAAGAAACCCATGGGCCTTTTTGTAATGACTTGGTAAGCACTAATACCCTTGCCCACTCAAATGTCTTGAGAATGTCTCTACCATCAAAAGAATCCCCCTGAATCTTCCCATAATAGGGCTGTGTCACACTGGAAAACTTGATCTGTTTGAGCTTGATGGACTTTCAGCAGGTTTCTGATCTGATCGCCAAAGTAGGCTGAGTCAGTCCCTCCTCCCTGCCCTCCCCAGCTTCTGTGAAATGCCTTGAAGTATTTGCATGAATTTGGAGCTGAGAACTGTGCACCTCTAGCACAATTTTGCAAATTACAATTTGCACACACTGGGACCAACTCATTCAATCTGAGCTGATATTTTTGTGGTGGTTCTCATGAGAAGTGAGAACTATGGAAGCATCCTCCTCTCACTGCATATGCACACACTTCAGCATGACCACTTTTAATTTTCTGACAATTTCAGATTTGTGCAAAATTGGGGTACTGCTCCACGGTTTATGCAAATTTACCAAAATTGATTAAATTTGTGGACATTACAGAGCAGAGACTTGAATTTTGTGCGGATTTCCAAGCTTTTTTCCATGTGGGAAAACATGCAAGCCATATTTCACTTTAAAATGGAAGTCCACAAGCCGGATCAACTCTCATCAGATCAAGTGGGTGACAGTGCAGGGTTGTCAGAATGGAATCTGTGGAGCCACATTGAGGAAATCCACCCTCCCCTCTGACATCCCTGCTTTACCCCCATTGAAATGGAAGGTATGACAAACTTTGGGGGTGGGTGTGTAAGACTTGGCTCACCTGTATTGCATGACTGGGTAAAGAGCCAGAAACTTAAGTGTGAGAGAATATACAAATTGTGTTGCTTTATGGATGGCATATGTCTAAATCGATTGCAACCAGAGCTCTGCAAGGCCTTCTCCCCATGCTGAAGCACACCACGAGCATGCCTCTTGGCTGGGGCATCCTTTGCTAGCAACCTTCTCATTTCAAGATTTCTCAAGTAATATATAGTCAACCCTTAGATTTTTCTTTATAACAATCTAACATGGGTACAGACAATAAAGTTGCTTGCTTTCTAAGCCTGTACAGTGATATCTGCACTCTCTCAATGTACCTTACAAAAAAGTATACAAATACACATACTAGGAGGAAGTGCACACAAAATACATTATATTAAAGGAAAATTGCTTAGCAAAAAGTAAATTTAGAAAAGTATGAATAAAATTGCATATTTTAGGAAAAATGCATGGAAAATCCATATGACTTTTCATGCAGACTTTTTTTTTTAATGGTAGCTGATGAGCAAGCAGGATACAATGAATGTAGTGCTGGAGTTATGAAAAACTGAGTGGAACTTAACTGTCCATCTCTCATCCTGTGGTCTGAGTCCCAGACTGGGGAAGTCCATGTCCTCTCCGGCAAGAGAATGGGCTTTAAAAATGTTGTATCTGTCCTCTTCAGGGCTAAATTGTTGTGAAGTACAGTAGCCACCCACTGGTCAACTATTTTCTTGCAAGATTTAAAGCAGCAGTCTTAGTTTGTATTGTCACTGCTATGCTAAATTTAGCACCTAGTGCATTTTTGGCACTAAATAAGGGTTTTAACAGAAAGCATGGTAGAAGCTGTCCTAAGAAACAAAATTAGAAACTCTGCTTAGGTTTGGCTGAGAGTATCAAGGAAATTCCACATAACAAGAGAAGGAATGAAGGAAAAGGTATACAAAGGAATGCTTGCACACCTTTTCATAAGGTGGTAACTTAGGTAGTAGACCTTTAGAATAATTACATCCAGAGTAGTGACAAGGAGACTGTGTGTCCTTGCAAAGAGACCCCATGGAAAGAACATTTTGTGTTAATAGCTATTTCTAGAATAGAACTGCCACTGGAATAAAGACATTCTAGCTGATTTATTATAAAAGTTTTAGTGATACATTAGTCAGTTCAATTTTTGTGAATTTGCATCTGAATGAAATCAGTGTTGCGGGGAAAAGAAGCTGCTTTTTGGATGATGCAGGCTTATGTTGCAGCAGAGGCACCTCCGGTTTAAGCTACACATTAAGTTCAGTGCACACTGTAGGATTTGTTTTGTTTACTTGGCAGGAAGCATAAAGACCAGGACCAATTCAGAACCATGGTGCAAGCGGAGGTTTAACCCTTTCTTTCCCCATCATGATGCTGCCCATCCCACTCCCCTTCACACTGGACAGCAATACTGAAAAAAGATAGCATCATCACACATTTAAGTAAGAAAAAACTGATACAGAGCTGCACAATATGTATTTGACATACGCAGTTAGTATTTCAACCCTCAGAAGAGGCATCGCCTTCAGTGCGTAGGGGATGGAGGAATGCCTCTTCAAAGGTGATATTGGCAGTCTGCAGTTTTTACAAAAGCTTGCATTTATTTATTCATTTATTTATTAAAAGCTTTTCTATCCCATCCCTCACTAGGGTCCCAAGATGGCTTACATTTATTTTTTAGAAAAAGTAATGCATCTATATATCTGTAATGAATTACTTTAATTACACAGGTTAACCAATCAATAAATGAAAATGTTGCAGCCTTGTTGGGAATAGCAGCACAGCCAGTCCTACCATCAGGTAAAGTGAGGCGGCCATTTCAGGCAGCTGAATCGAAGTCACGAGAAAGCAGCAAATCAGCTGTCGTCCTACCAGCAGTGGAGTCGAGGAAATGTACTTGTGACGTTTGCTTGTGGCATGGCTAGGCTAGCCTAAGCCATGTGGCCACGCTTGGGTACTCGGCACCTTCATTTGGGCAGGTGAGGCACCACTTGGTGCTCTGCCTTAGAGAACAATGTGCCTTCAGCCAACCCCTTCTAATATTGTTCAGCCTTGTTCTGCCGGTCTCCTAAGGCAATAGCCTAAAAATGGTATATGATAAGGAAAGGAAAGGAAAGGAAAGGAAAGGAAAGGAAAGGAAAGGAAAGGAAAGTTACTTTGTTCTTTGTTTCTATCCTTTCTCATTTAGGGACACGTTTATGCCACTCTTTGATACCAGAAGGACATGGAAAGAGGCCAGGCCTGGGAGTCGAGCTCTCCACCGAAGCCCCCTCTTCGTTTTCCACTGGCAAGGTAGCCACGCCCTGCAGATGAGCTGTGATCTCCCTGGGGTGATGTCAGGTTCTTGTTTCAAGGACATGTGCTGTCCGAATGAGCGGAGGCAACAGGAGCCCAGCTGCAGCTGCATGTGCCGTCCCAGCCGACAGAGGCCCCGCCATGTACATAGCTAATGAGATGTCTGTAGAGGATGCACCCTCTTGTACATTCCCCCCTTTCCCTTTCAACTTGTTGATCGTGTCGAAATTGTCAAAGTTTGTAATAGTAACTTTCAGAAAATATTGTACTAAAAAGAAAATTGCACTCAATAAAAATTATGAAATAACCTTGGTTTTTAATGTCGAGATTGAATTGTGCTATCAAAAGCCAAGAAGGCAAGGCTGTGAATGTGGTGTGTTACATATTAACAGCCGGTATCATTCTATATGAGTAAGACCATCTGAATGCTTCAGTGTTAACAGCCCACATCTGCTTGAAGGTAATTCCTGCTGAATCCTTGCAGTACCCTGCATTTGGGCAGAGAAATCCAATTACAAATTGCTTTCTGTAATGAAGGGTACATGCACATTTCCAAAACATTGTTTCCTTTTAGAATACATGAAAGAAAGTGATATTTGCTTCCATTTATGGATAATCACATCTATGATTGAGACATGTCTGTTCTCCATAACTGACATGGCATGCACTTTTTTGTGTATCACATATCATCAGAATGTTGATTATGTTTCAAAATAATGGGTATGTATACCTGCAGTGCTTTTTTTGTAAAAAACAAGGTGCCGGAACTCACGTCTCCGCCGGCAGTAAGCACTCAGCCACGACCACACACGCCAATCCCAAGCCGAGCAGTGTCCCAAGCCGGGCAGCACGGACACGAAAGCAGCCCGCAGGCACTATGTTAATGATCTTTGCTGCTGACCTGCTACGCCCGACAGGCGATTCAAAATCACTTCGTAAAATCCATTGGAAAAAAAGGTGCCGGAACACCGTTCCGGTGCGTTCTATGACAAAAAAAGCCCTGTATACCTGAGACATGTACTTCAGATGTGTGCATGCATGCACACACCCACATACACGCACTTCTTCCAATTGATCAGATAGCTGATTCCAAAGACCATTCTGCACCACACTGCTTTTTTAGAGTGAAAAAAAAAAGAGCAGGGAAGCGGTCACAGTATAGTAGAACTGAATTAAAAGAGGGAGGAATTCTAATAGCTGCTTCTGGCCACAAAAAAAGAAAGTGAGTGCTGTGTAGATTAAATCAGATACTATGTGCAATTACTTAGAAATCATAAATTATACTTAATTTCAGTGGAAACATACTCCCTGGCAAGTGGGCATAGGGTGGCAGCTTTGGTTACATAATTATTGCTTGTATATGAACTTATTTAAAGGGAAAAATACTGAATCAGTCATCTGCAAAGGCTGGTAACACACCAAAACAGGAAAGTGTTGGGTATGGAACACATAAAATATGTTTTTATTTTGTTGTTCCTAAGAAATCAAAGGACTTAGGAGCTGAATGCCCAGATCCAATTAGAGGTCATATTTTCAAAAGATATGAGAGCCACTATTTTTGTTCCTTTGTCTTTGCCTTCCTTTCCACTTTCAATGCTTCTGTTCCTTAAGTGCATGTATGGCATTAGCGGGGTCACACATCTGCTCCCACCCTGGCTATGTGCTTCCTCCGCTATCAGAGGCTGCATGCCTGGCTACACCAGTTGCTGAGGAGCTTGGGCAGATGGAACTCTTGTCCCCATCCTTCTTGAGGATCCTGTCAGTAGCTAGTTGGCAACCATGTGAACAGAGTGCTGGAAAGGATGAACCACTGGTCTGATCCAGTATGGCTTTTCCTATGCTCTTATGTACTTGCCTATAGTCTGAAATGGTACAACACAGATGTCAGTTTACCACCTCAGTGAGAGCTAGCCCTGAATGAGCCAATTGTGAGTGGAGTGAAGAATATCCTGGCATTTAGGCTGCATATGTTAGATTGCACCATTAGTCTCCCTCATTCCCTTTTTTTAACCTTTGCGCCTGTCACATTAGTAATGGGGAAGCAATACAAGATACTTCACCATTTGTACTTAACATACTGCTTGTGCTGCATTTCCTGGCAAAGGCCATCGGCGTGGAGCTGTGGCTTTAGGAACGCATGAAACATTTGCACATCAAATCCCCAGGTTTTGCTTTCACGGTATTGCTTTGAAATAACATCCCTCAACTGCTATGCCAGGTCTGACATTGCTCTTTACAAAATAGAACGTGTTGCCTTGTAGCATTAGTTTTCTTTGTACACTCTGACCTGCAGCACTTTCTCACATGTCTTTTCTACCTCCTGTTTTGCACAGATGCCCTTCAGCCTTCAAGTGATGTTTAGTCCCTCAGCAAAGCTGTGGGATCTTACCTACTGTCAATGATTCAGTGTTGGATAAAATCTCATTGGAAGCTAGATCATGACATAAGAATTTAGTAATAACCTAGTAAAAATCCCAGAATTCTTGTTTGCTAAATAGCAATTCTAGAATATGTATGTGAATACAAATGCAACTGCTTTCAGGAAAATCACAGCTAGGGTACATCCAGATGGAAGCTTTACCTAGAGCTATCAATTAGAAGACAGTTTGTAACTATTCTGTCATCTTAATGGATTTTCTTTAGAAAGAAAAGACACAAAAGTAATGGATCATCAGCTGAATGAGAGTGTGTGGCAGCATGACCAAAGCCCTATCAAAGCCCTACTTCTGTACCCCTTGTACCCTTAAATAGTGAGTAGTGAAGCAGGTAGGGAATGATCAGAGTTTAGCCTGCAGGAAGCAACGTGGTTACAAGAGCAATTTGGATGCTTATCAGAATTCTGCAGCCTGTGACTTAAGGAGTTGTGTGGGATTGTAAAGCTTTGGTAAGTGCTTAAACAAAATAGTGTTGTGTGTAAATGTTCGGCAAAAATAGGCATAAAGCATGTGGGGGAAAGAACCAAACTTCCCTTTGAAGGTAGAAAACGTCTGTGCTTTTGATCTTAGTTTACAGAAACTGTGGGACTTTCAATCTGGGGAAGATGCACAATGTGATATATAATGCTGGACGGGAGCAGAGCTTCTTGGGAATTTTAGATGGCTAGTTGATATAACATGATCCACCTGTCAGCTTAGCATTGGAATCTGCTGATCCATCCAGTCAGCTCCTCACTCTTATATCCTGTTGGAATCCTGTCCATGATCTTCACCTGCCCACCTTCCTCAGTATCCACAAACCAGAGATCTTCCCTGAGAAGACCTTGCTCTTTCTCCCTAGCTGTCCTTTATGTTTGGAACTGTTTCCTAGAATAATGGAAATGGTGCCAAATGCCATTCCCTCCAAATTCTTGCTCAGAACTCACCTTTTCCAGGAAGATTTTGGTTTTGGCATAAGACTTTGGAGAAAAGTTCTTGCCTTCAGATCCTGCTATAGTGGAGCCTAAGCATGTGCAATGGAAATGATTGTACATTGGTTCTCTGTTTATCCCTCCCTCTCTTCCCTTCCCTTCCTCTGTTGTTTTCCTTGAGCCAATATGTAGATTATAAGCTCTTCAGAGTATAACAGTGTCCTCGCAGACCATAGGTGGGTGACCTCAGGCAAATGGGCATAATCCAGTTTGTGAAGATGGCCCAACTGGCCTGTGAAAGATCAGCTCACTCCAAGAGCCCTTCCCCACCTCCTCTTGGATCAGGGGCTTTGAGAAAAGGCAAGGAGAAGAACACTTTGTTTTCTCTGGTTGTGATTTCATTCCCTGCAAGACAAGCTTTACCTGCTGTATTGTGTGCACTAATGGTACCACATATAATCTGGCAACTACTTTAAACAGCCTTAAACTTGCCCAGGCTGAGGCTTCAGAAGGAGGATCCTGGGTAACTCAGTGGGATAAAAACTATCTATCTGACTGACTAGTCAAGGGGTATGCAGCCTTTGGCAACTGTATTAGGGGCTAGTAAAGTGTCCCCTATCTTATACTTCATATGAACAGGCTACAGTTTTGCCCATAGGTTTTGATGCTGGGGCTGTTATATGTTGGGGCTGTTCTTTCTTTGAATGAAGGCAGATCTGTATGGATGTGAGAGATGCACTGGCTAAGGGAGAGAAGGTAGCAGCCCATTTTATTTCTGTCTGACACTGAACTAGCTGAGGCTTTTGACACCACTGCTAAGTCAACAACAAGTAATAACACGGCAACCTACTGGTCCTGGTTACCAGTACAACAATGTCCTGTGCATCAGTGCTGTAATCTTGTGGTAGAATAAACTTTGCGGTGGTTTTCTGTGAAGCACTCCTGCAATGGCACTTAATCCCATAAGAGTGGTTTTATTCTTCACAGTCAATGAAATAGGCAGGCAGGTTACAGAAAGCTGCCCAGAGAGCTTTGGCTGTTGGGTTGCATAGAGATGGAATGAGTAAATAAATAACAGGCTTTCAAGGTGGAATTGCAGGAAGTGGCCATGAAGAATGAGATCCTAAAGCTGCAATCATATAACTACTTATGAATTTAATCTGAGTAGACATTGTTGGATTGCTCTGTAGATGGTTAGCTTTGCATTGTATAGGGGCATAGGAAACTGCTTCATACCGAGTCAGGCCTCTGGTCTGTCTGGCCTCATATTGTTGACATGAAGCTGCAGCAGCTCTCCAGAGCTCCAAGTGGATTTTTCTCAGCCCTGCCTGGAAATGCTAGGGATTGAACTTGGGACCTTCCACACACAAAGCATGTCATCCACCACTGAGTATGGCTTTCCCCTCTGTTAGGAAGGTACAAGCCAACTGTTGGTTTTCAGTTTGAATTTTGACTAGCTGAACAGCTACTGAGTCAATCCTGTAATTAAGGAAAGGGAACAAGTAGTGAAAGATGGTGAGCCAGCATTCAACCTTAGCTGGTATCAAGAGAAAGTAGAGACTGACAGATCAAAGAGCACACAATGAATCAACAAAAGAAGAAAAGGAAAATGTCCGGGTACTTCCCAAGGCGAGTATACCAAGGTCAAGCAGACTATACCCTCAGTTCAGATGCCACGAAAACTGGAAGCGTAAAGCTTCCAGAATTGCCCATCACTTTAACAGTGCCCACAAATGGCCACCAGCCCCCAACCTCAGTCAACATATTCTCGCACCTACCTGCCTAACTGTAACCAAAATGTAACATCCAATTAACCTGTATTTACACTACCTCTCCTAGTGTGAAAGGAACAAACATTCTCTGCTCATTGGGTTACCTCCCAAAAGTTGCAACTTGGTCCAGATATTGCATACAGGGAGGATGGGTGGGAGCTCAAAGAACCAAAGAGGGTGGAGGTGGGGGCTCTGTGGCTGTTATTGCCCTGCAAACCCTCCTCTTACCTGATAGGGTGAGTGCGTGTAATGACAAGCCAACGGTTCACGTGTCTCCTGCCTGCCACCCACACTATCCTCTTATGCTCAGAAAAGCTGGGCCAGTGTTGAGAGATTTCCATGGCCACTTATGTGCCAGATCAGTTGCTTTTCTGATTTGTTCCCATGTTCAGTCTCCTTATCTGCTTTGTTCTGAAGGCAAAAGGGAGGTGTCTGGGTTTTCCTCCCTGTGCTGTGAGTATGTTGTTTCAGCTAAGGGTCAGGTGCCAGGAGCTCTGGGAAATTGATTTCCCCAGGCTGTTGGGGCTTGTCAGGCATATGGGGAACATTTCACTTCCCGGTACCTGACCACTGCATAACAGTGGTCCAGGGAGAGAGGAACTAGCATCACTTCCCTTTAGCAACAACCAGAGCAACCGTCAAGTAAGCGTGAGGAGCTCTTCTGCAGCTCAAAGTAAAATCTGAGCTGGAGAGGAACTTGAGAGTACTTGGTACTGACTTCCAATAGTCAAGTCCAATTTCAAGCCAAGGTATTATAACATGGCAACATCTCTACTCAGAAACCTAAGAAGTTGCCAAGTGCTGGTTCCATGAATCAGATAATACAGCTGCTGGGTCTTGCAAACACATTGCCTCTCCTGAAACAGAACTGATTGTGAAAATAGTAAAAATTAAATACACCCTAGGATAAAATAATTATACAACTCCAGAATAACCTGTGAAAAATTAGGAAAACCATGCAAATGTGCATAAGTGGCGTAGTTTATATCAGGTACAGAATTCAGCTTTTACTGTCATTGAGCCAACACTTGTTTCATCTAGGGATAGGAGCTGCGTTAGACTGCATCCTCCCAAGCGTTCACAGGCCTCTTCTGGTGCTTGATCCAGTCTTCTAAAGAGAGCCGAGCCAACAAGAAGTCTGCAGTCCTTGTTTAGGCCTGCATTTTGACACTTGCAGATTTTAGATGTGTTATGACCTAGCAATGATTAATTAAAGAGAATTAGAAACTGTCTTAAATAAATAAAGAATGTATTTGGATGATATGAACACTGGGGTGTTGCTTAAATATTAATAATGTAAATATTTTGTCATGCCCCCCTTCCCCAAACCCAGCAATCTTCAGTGTCAATTACAGCAGCTCTTAATGCAGCACATTGCCTTCAATGCCGTGACCTTGCAAAAAATGTATCTTTGGTAAACATATCTTTGTGCCATCCTTCAGCAGCTACAAATCACATGGAGGATTTTTCCCTCTTCCCTGATGCTCAAAATATATATGTGAAAGACTCCCAGTTTTCAGATATTAGATGTGCTTAAATCTCTATTAGACATCAATAGGACTTATGCACACAAATGTGCATTCAAATCCTATTATTCCCTTGAAATTTTAGGTACATTATATTTCCTAGGTTGCAACCAATACCCCTTTTCTTCTCATGTATACTTGTACATGTGGATCTGCACATGCAGCTGAAAGATGCTATAATTGCTGTGAATTGGGGCTGTAGGCAGAGGTCAAATTCCCATCACAGAATCAAGCATGGTTTAAAATGCTTATTGGTGTGTGCATTTCTGACAAGAGTTGTTCCCCCTAGAACTGAAAGCCATGAAGAACAACCATTGCTGTCTCTAATGAACAAGTCTTGCATAGTTTTTGATGCCTGAAAAATCTGTTTGACCAGAAATGGCAGCCAGAGGAAAGGAACAGGCTCATAATGAATTATGTATCTACCCTAAGTCTGTCTGCACAGACTGATAGGCTGGGTTCTTTCCCAGTTCTTCTGCTTGGACTCCTAAACATGTATAAATGTGTCTAGCTTGGGTACTTTTGACTCGGTCTCTAACCAGTGGGTGGCCATGTGTCCTACCTTACAGGCTTTCATTTGAAGGGCTGCCAGAGGACAGACCTCTGTTTGAAGGTGCATTCCATCTGCTGGGTTGTTCACTCCAAAACCAGTTGAAGGCAAAAGGAGAGAGAACAGCAGAGGCCTTGAAGTTGCCTATCAGCCAACTGAGCAAGCAAGCAGGAGCACAGGTTATCTGGCCATACTCTCCCTTTTCTGGTTTGCTGCTGACCTTATGTACTGTCAAGTTGTTTCTGAGTTATGACAACCATATGAACGACTGCCTTCTAAAATGTCCTGTCTTTGAAAGCCCTGATCAGCTCTTAAGAACTCAAGGCAGTGGCTCCTTTTATTAAATGAATCCATCTCATAGCTGCTGTTCCTCGTTTTTGTCTGCCCCCAACTTTCCTCAGCATTATTGCCTTCTCCAGTCAGTCTTGCCTTCTCATGACATGCCCAAAGTAGTATAGTCTCAGTTTTGTCATCTTTGCTTCCAGGGACAGTTCTGGCTTGATTTGATATAGAACTTACTTGTTCATCTTTCTGTCAGTCTGGGGTATTCATAAATTAAAGGAATACATATTTCTGCATCTCTATATAAATTTGCACATTAAAAATTTATACCAATATGTCCTCTTTTTGTGATGCATTTTATTTAATTATTACATTTCTATATTGCCCTGTAGCTGAAGCTCTTTGAATTAAGATTTTGGATTAAGATCTTTAAATATAAAGATTCAAGTCTTAAAAATGCATGATCAAAAAGCCATTTATGTACAAACATATACACAGGTGGCACACAGAGAGACATGCGTACACTTGAAGCAAATTTAAACAGTGGACAGAAAGAAAAATTGCAGGACCTGATTAAAACCTCATGAAATGCTACCGAATGCCTGAAAAATGAGAACACTTTTAACCTGGTGCTGAAAAGAGAGATTTCTCAGGGAGATCATTCCATATTTGGGGACACAACTGAGTCTGTCTCCCTTGTTGCTCCCTTCCAAGCTTCACTTGGAGGAAGCTTCCAGGGAAGGGTCTCTGATAATGAATGCAGCACACAGCTAGGTTAATGCTGGGAAAGGTGCTCAATCAGGTAATATGGTTCCAAGACTTGAATTGGGAACATAGAGGCAAGCAGTGCAAGTGGGCCAGAATCTTTATTATATTTTCAGATCTTCTGGTTCCTGTTATAAATTTAACCACAGTATTTTTTAAAAAATAAATCTTTCAAAACAGTCCCACATAGAGTGCATTGCAGTTATCTAATTTGGAGAATACAAAAGCACAGGCAATTAAAGTTTTGTCCCTTTAAACAGGGGCAAAATTGGGCCACCAACCTAGAAGGTAGAAGATACTTGCTGCCTAAGACTCAAGTAAAAAAGATGGTTCCAGGAGAGCATCGAAGCTATGAACTTACTCCTTCAGGTGAGTGTAAGTCCTCTTCAGAACAGCTTGACTCCCCCACCATGAGCACACACCTGGTCAAAAGAACGGCCAACTAAGAGTGTCTTGGTCTTCTCTGTACTGAATTGCAGGTTATAGACCCTTGTTTAACCCATTCTTATGGCAAAGAAATGATCTAGACTAGCGGTGGTGAATCTGTGGCACGCATGAGGGCATGCAGAGCCCTTTCTTTAGGCACGTGAGCCAAGTGGCCCCAGCATCACCGGAGCAGCCGAGCATAGGATAGCAGCGCACTTATGGGCCATGCGCCAGCTCAGGAAAGAGTAGTGGCACCAGGCAATGAGGTGACAAGCTGTGACTCAGTAGCTGCAACTCATCCAACCTTTTGCATGGCTGGTAAGTGTGGAGTGAAGGACATACATACATACATACATATAGCTTGGACTAGCAGTGAATTATTTTTTCTAAACCGAAAATTCAATTTTCAGGTTTTATTGCAGTGCTGACATTTGCGAAAAAAAATGGTGTTGTGGGTTGTAGCTTGGGCACTTGGCCGATAAAAGGTTCACCATCTTTGGGTTAGGGTTAGAAAACCAGAGTGTCCTGGCATGATTGTGATAGTTAGAATGTGTTTAGAAGAGGCAGAGATGATGAGCAGTGCAGAAAAAGCTACTCAAGGAAGGCTTTTTCAAAAGCGCCCTCTATTCAGTGGCAGTTAAGACTTTAATTAGCGTGAAAGGTGTGCACCAGGGTAGGGTTGGGTGAGAAAAGCAAGGTGTCCTGGCATGAATGTGATGGTTAGAATGTTTTCAGAAGAGGCAGAAATGATGAGCAGTGAAAAAAATGCTACTCAAGGAAGCATTTTGAAAATCACCCTCTTCTCAGTGGAAGTTTAATCCTATATTAAAATGAGGGGTGTGCACCAGGGCAGGGTTAGGGGTTGAACAATGATGTGTCCTGGCAGGATTTTAGTGGTAGGAATCCCTTCAGAATGGGCAGAAATGATGAGCAGTGGAAAAAAAGCTACAACATGAAGGCTTTTTCAAAATCACCCTCTTTTCAGTGAAACTTTAGCACTGTAGTAGGAAGAGGGGTGTGCACCAGAGAAGGGGTTGGGTTAGAAAAACTACTTGTCCTGGAACAATTTTGATGGATGGATGGTGTTCAGAATATGCAGAAATGATAAGCAGTGCAGAAAAAGCTACTCAAGAAAAGCTTTTTCAAAATCACCCTCTTATCAGTAGAACTTTCGACCTGTGTTAGGGTTAGGGGTGTGCACCAGGTTAAGGTTAGGGTTTGAAAAACGAGGTGTCCTGTGTGTGTTTTGATGGTTGGAATGTGTTCAGAATGGGGAGAAATGATGAGCAGTATAGAAAAAGCTACTCAGGGAAGTCTTTTTCAAAATTTCCTTCTTCACTGGAACTTCAGCCCTGTGTGAGTGTTAGGGGGTGCACCAGGGTAGGGTTAGGCTAAGAAAAATTATGTGTCCTGCCAGTGTTTCGATGTTTGGAATGTGCTCAGAATGTGCAGAAATTATGAGCAGTACAGAAAAAGCTACTCAAGAAGGTTTTTCAAAATTGCCCTCTTTTCAGGAGAAATTTCGCCCTGTCTGAGGGTTAGAGGTGTGCACAAGGGTAGGGTTACGGTTAGAAAACTGAGGTGTCCTGGCATTCTTCTGATGGTTGGAATGTGCTCAGAATGGGCACAAATGCTGAGCAGTACAGAAAAAGCTACTCAAGGAAGACCTTTGCAAAATCGCCCTCTTCAGGGGAACTTCAGCCCTGTGTTAAGGTTAGGAGTGTGGACCAGGTTATTGTTAGGGTTTGAAAAATGAGGTGTCCCGTTAGTGTTTTGATGGTTGGAATGTGTTCAGAATGGGCAGAATAGATGAGCAGCTCATTAAAATCTATTCAAGGAACACTTTTTCAAAATTCCCCTCATTTCAGTGCAACTTTAGCCCTGTGTGAGGGTTAGGGGTTTGCACCAGGGTAGGGTTAGGGTTAGAAAAACCAGGTGTCCTGTCAGTTTTTTGATGGTTGGAATATGTTCAGAATGTGAAGAAATGATGAGCAGTGCAGAAAAAGCTACTCAAGGAAGGCTTTTTCAAAATTGCTTTCTTCAGTGGAACTTCAGTCCTATGTGAGGGTTAGGGGTGTGCACCAGAATAGGGTTAGGGTGCGAAAAACAAAGTGTACTGGCAGAGTTTTGATGGGTGAAGTGTGTTTAGAATCTGCTAAAATGATGAGCAGAGCATAACAATCTAGTGAAGCAAGGCTTTTACAAAATCGACTTCTTTTCTTTGGAATTTTAGCCATGTGTTAGGGTTAGGGCTGTGCCTCAGGGTAGGGTTAGGGATAGAAAAATGAGGTGTCCTGGCAGTCTTCTTATACTTGGAATGTGTTCAGAATGGGCAGAGATGAAGAGCATTGCAAAAAAAGCTATTCACTGAAGGCTTTTTCAAAATCGCCCTCTTCAGTGGAACTTCAGCCTTATGTTATGGTTTGGGGTTATGCCCCAGGGTTGGGTTTGGGTTAGAAATGTGAGGTGTCCTGGCAGTCTTCTGATGGTTGGAGTGTGTTCAGAACAGGTAGAAATGATGAGCAGAGTAGAAAAATTTACTCAAGGAAGCCTTTTTCAAAATTGCTCACTCTTCAGTGGAATTTTAGCCCTGTCCGTTGTGAAGCGTTAGGGCCAGGGTAGGGTTAGGGTTAGAAAAACAAGGTGTCCTGTCAGTTTTTTGATGGTTGGAATACGTTCAGAATGTGAAGAAATGATGAGCAGTGCAGAAAAAGCTACTCAAGGAAGGCTTTTTCAAAATCACTTTCTTCAGTGGAACTTCAGGCCTATGTGAGGGTTAGTGGTGTGAACCAGGGTAGGGTTAGAGTTTGAGAAACATGGTGTCCTGTCTGTCTTCTGATGGTTGGAATGTGTTCTGAATGAGGAGAAATGATGAGCAGTGCAGAAAAAGCTAATCAAGGAAGGCTGTTTCAAAATTGCCCTCTTTTCAATAGTTTTTTAGCCCTGTCTGAATGTTAGGGTCATGGCAAGGGTAGGGTTAGGGATAGAAAAACAGGGTTTCCTGTAAGTTTTTCGATGGTTGGAATGTAATCAGAATGGCGACTAATTATGATAAGTCCAGAAAATGCTGCTCAAGGAAGGCATTTTTCAAAATAGCCCTCTCTTAAGTGAAATTTTAGCCTTGTCTGAGGGTTAGGGTTAGGACCAGGGTAGGGTTTGGGTTTGAAAGATGAGGTGTCCTGTAAGTCTTCCAACTGCTGGAATGTGTTCAGAATGGGCAGAAATGATGAGAAGTGCTGAAGAGGCTACTGAAGGAAGGCTTTTTCAAAACTGCCCTCTTCAGTGGAACTTCAGCCCTTTGTTAGGGTTCGGGGTGTGCACCAGGGTAGGGTTAGTGTTAGAAAAATGAGGTGTCCTGGCAGTCTTGTGATGGTTCGAATGTGTTCAGAATGGGCAGATATGATGAGGAGTGTAGAAAAATCTGCTTAAGGAAATTGTTCTCAAAATCGCCCTCTTTTCAGAGTAATTTTAGCCCTGTCTGAGGGTTAGGGTCAGGACCAGGGTAGGGTTAGTGTTTGAAAAACAATGTGTCCTATCAGTGTTTCTGTGGTTGGAATGTTGTCAGAATGGGCAAAAATGATGAGCAGTGCAGAAAAAGCTACTCAAGGAAGGCCTTTTCAGTATCGCTCTTTTCATTGGAACTTCAGCCCTATATTAGGGTTAGGGGTGTGCACCAGGGTAGGGTTGGGATTAGGAAAATGAGGTGTCCTGGAAGTCTTCTTATTGTTGGAATGTGCTCAGAATGGGTAGTAATGAGGAGTAATGCAGAAAAATCTTCTCAATGAAGTATTTTCCAAAATTGCCCACTTTTCAGTGGAATTCTAGCCTTGTCTGAGTGTTAGAGTTAGGACCAGGGTAGGGTTAGGGTTGGAAAAACGAGGTTTCCTGTCAGTGTTTCGATGGCTGGAACATTTTCAAAACGGGGAGAAATTATGAGCTGTGCAGAAAAAGCTACTCAAATTGTCCTCTTCAATGGGATTTTAGCCGTATGTTTGAGTTAGGGGTGCGCACCAGGATAGGGTTAGGATTAGGAAAGAGGGGTGTCCTGGTATATATCTGATGGGTGGAATGTGTTCAGAATGGGCAGAAATTCTTCGCAGTGCTGAAAAAGCTACTCAAGGAAGACTTTTTCAAAATTGCCCTCTTCAGTGGAAATTCAGCCTTCTGTTAGGGTTAGGGGTGCGCACCAGGGTAATGTTAGTGTTAGAAAAATGAGGTGTCCTGGTAGTCTTGTAATGGTTCGAATGTGTTCAGAATGGGCAGAAATTATGAGCAGTGCAGAAAAATCTACTCAAGGAAATTGTATTCAAAATCACCCTCTTTTCAGAGTAGTTTTAGCCCTGTCTGAGGTTTAGGGTCAGGACTAGTGTTGGGTTAGTGTTTGGAAAACAAGGTGTCCTGTCAGTGTTTTGGTGGTTGGAATGTGTTCAGAATGGGCAGAAATTCTTAGCAGTGCAGAAAAAGCTACTCAAGGAAGGCTTTTTAAAATCGCCCTCTTCTGTGGAACTTCAGCCCTTTGTTAGAGTTAGTGGTGTGTACCTGGGCAGGGTTAGGGTTAGAAAAATGAGTGTCCTGGCAGTCTCGTGATGGTTGGAATGTGTTCAGAATGGGTAGAAATGATTAGCAGTGCAGAAAAAACTACTCAAGGAAGGCTTTTTCAAAATCGCCCTCTTTTCAGTCGAACTTCAGCCCTATGTTAGGGTTAGGGGCTGGGACCAGGTAAGGTGAGCATTAGAAAAACTCTGTTTCCTGGCATGATTTTCATGGTTGGAATGTTTTTACAATGTCCAAAAATGATGAACAGTGCAGAACTCAATGATGAGTTTTTTTCAAAATTGTCCTCTTCTTAGTTGTTCTCTTGCCCGTTTTTAGGGTTAGAGGTGGATGACAGAGAAGGGTTAGGGTTAGTAAATCTTGGTTTAGAATGGGCAGAAATGATGAGCTGTGGAATAACAGCTACTCAAGGAAGGCCTTTTAAAAATCACCCTCTGTTCAATAGAACTTTAGGCCTGTGTTTAGGTTAGGGGTGTGCACCCAGGTAGGGTTAGGGTTTAAAAAATGAGGTGTCCTGTCCATGTTTTGATGTTTGCAATTTGGTCAGAATGGGCAGAAATGATTAGCAGTGGAGAAAAAGCTACTCAAGGAATGCTTTTTCAAAATTGCCCTTTTAAGTGGAAGTTAAGCCCTGTGTGAGGGTTAGGGGTATTCACCAGGATATGGTTATGTGTAGAACAACGGGGTTTCCTGGATTCATTTTGATGGTTGTAATGTGGGCAGAAATGATGAGTAGTGCAGAAAAACTAAACATGGAAGTCTTTTTCAGAATTGCACTATTTTCAGTGGAAGTTTACCAGTATATCAGGGGTAGGGTAGTGCAGCAGTGTAGGGTGATAACAGTGGTGGTGAACCTATGGCACCTGTACCACAGTGGGCACCCATTTCCCTTTCTGTCAGCCTGTGAGCTAAATCACCCCCGTTTAGCCCCTGCAGCTGAGCATCAGTTAACAGGGCACATAATTGGTATACTCATGGTTGGAAAAGTGTAGCTTCACCAGGTGATGATGTCACAAACCACAACTTATTAGCTGTGAGTTGTCCAAGGTTTAGCTTGGCTGTTGAGTCTGCTGCCTTGAATATAAATATATTTTCTTGGACTGGCTCTGAGTTTTTTTCTTTTCTAAACTAAAATCTAAGTTTTCAGGTTTTATTGTAGTGTTGGCACCTTGCAACAAATTAGTGGAGTTTGGGTTGCTGTTTGGGTGCTTGGTCTCTAAATGGTTTGCCATCACTGATCTAGACTAATTTGTTGAAAATTAAAGGAAGAACTTGAGCGTAACAATGACAGCACATTCTAAAACTCTGGATGACCTCATTCAGCAATTTAATGTAGATGATGACTTGCGTGAGGGGGCGGGGAATGTACCCCCTGTTAAACCACATTCTGGACAAACCACAGGAATGGGTCATATTCTCCAGCTGAAACCATTGCAATGTAGTACCTCCCACTTCCACTACATCTTTAGAGTGGGAGATATATTTCATCTTTTTCAGTGATGTATAATCAGTACGTCAATCCATTGTGGTCCTGATTTCTCCCGACCAGACACAGCTATGGGAACAGAGTTGCTGAAATTGAATTTATAGATTTTTAAATCACACTTTCTTCTATTCTGAACTTTTATCTGGCACGTGTAAGCACTGAGATGCCTGCTTGGACCACCTTAGCAGAACCAAATGCATTATCATCTGCAAGGCAGGCAGGAGATATTCTTGATTGTCTCTGGATGCTTATGAGATGAGAGCCTAGGAATGTGTTGGTAGCTCCATTCCTGGAGTCCGTATGCCCCTCTCTGGGATTGAGCGTGGGCAAGCAGTTATATTGACTCCATTGTTGTGCATTGGTTTTCAATTACCATCTTAATGAAGGATGCCTAGGTGACCTGCTGCTGTTTGGCTCCCCCCACAGTCAACAGCTGTTTTCAGAGTCTGCACACCCAGGGGGCTTATTTGCTAGCCTCAGGTGGAACACCTTGATCCAATTACTTTTCCTCTCATCACAGAGCTTGTGGCTGGCATAGCAGTGACTGATATTTGATCAGTGCTCCACATGAGTCCTCTGTATTATATGCACCTCTTGGCATTAAATGGGGTAAGCAAAAACAATGGTTTTGACATGTAAAGTATCTGCTCCTGACAAGATTTTACCAGGCACAGGAAGCACACATACCTCTGCTTTCATTTTAGAAGGAGTATTCATTGTGATTTTAACTACTTTGTACATCGTTCAACTGAGGACCAGCAGCAGGCTTGACATGGTGCAGGTGTTCACATCACACTGGCATCTACAACAAATAGTTCCTGTCTTCCACGTAGCTTATGCTGGCTGCTTTGGAGGTGATGTGTTATGGATCAGAGGTGCAATGCAGATTGCATAGACTTGTGGTTGTGCTCCGTAGCTGACCCACAGACCTGGGCAAATGAAATCACCAGCAAGAAGTAGCTTCATTCTCCAAAGCAGTGCACTGAAACCAGGTTCCCTCCTGAATGGCTGGGCCACATTTCCCTAGAACCATTGGCTACACTGGCTGGGGGTTGATGGGAGCTGTAGTTCAACACATCTGTAGGGCACCGGTTTGAGAAAGGATGCTTTCCCCTGCGCCATTTTTTCTCCAGTGAAGGGCACTCAACAACATTGTAATCCAGAAAATTGCCCCTTTGGAAGGTTCTTACCACAATGCAAAGGAAATGTGTTGTGCGTGCACAAATGCTCACACAACCTTAAAATGGATGTAAAGGTCTGATAAAGAGACATATCCGGTGAACACAGTTATTCAGGGGACGTCTGCATTGTGCATATTCACATATGCATGGGTAAACTGGGCTTTTGGGGCACTGTAGCTGATGATTGGCTTGCCCCACTCATGAGCCAGTGGTCTAGGAGGCTTGTTAATTACCATCTACTCTCTGCAGCAAATAGGACTCTCCAGCCACCTGTGTGGCTTCTTTTTCGCAGAGAGCCCTTGCAGCAAAGGAGAAATGTGGAATAAAGAATCATTCTTTTGAGAGCTCCTCTGACAGGTTTCTGACTAGAAGGGAGAGGGAGAGGCTCCCGCAGCCCTTCTCCACTCAAACAACCATATTTTTAGAAGCCACTTTTTATTATTAGTTGAGAGTAGAGAAGCCGTCCTCATCCAATAATGAGAACCTTTGGAAGGAGCTTTCCTCCCACTGGGTCAGCCCGCTCTTTTGTCTGTTCCTCCTTCCTCTTGTGTCTTGTCATAGTGTGAGAATCTCGACTCTTTGGGGGCACAGCCTCCCTTTCTTTGTTCCTTATAAGGGCCTACATCACACGCAGGACGAATGGAGCTCTGTTGCTACTCCGAGTTGGGCTTTGCATGGGTGACTTGCCAGTGAAAGAGTGTTTTATTTAAACAAATAAACAAGCAAAGCCTGAGGAGAGAGTTTTGAAAGTTATGACCTTTTGTGGGGAGGGGCAGGAAGAGAATATTTTTGGCATAGATTCTAGGTGCCCCCATCCGTTCTTCTTTCATTATCATTGTTCTTTTGTCATTGCAAATGCCAGCCTCGAAATATGTCTTATTGAGTTGCATGATTCTGCAGGTGATTAATACTATGCTCATCCCATGCCCCAAATGCCCTACTTCTTTTTTGGCAGATGAATCAGAGTCACTCTGACAGTGCTTTCTGGTTCCCTGGTTCATGTTTCCTAGGAAGTGTCACCATCATTGGCAAACAAGATTCCCTATGTATAACTATGACAAGTGGCAATTACCACACTGCCAAAATAAAAAGTGGGAGCTATTTTGCAAACATTTTTGCAGTCCTACTACAGTGGGAGAAGTAGGTATAATTACATATGAACATGTATCTTCCTTAATAGTCTTTTAATTATCTACGCAGGTGAGCTATAATTTGAGAGAGGATATATTAAATCTACTCTTTTAATAAAAGTGTGGATGGTTAAGGATGTGATTTTATGTAATTGAGTGATGGCAAGATGTAGCCAGATCGCTGCTCTGGGTCACAAAAATGGGCTAGGGATGAAGCCATTTCTCACAGGATTTGGCACAAATCCATTCATTCAGGTCTTTTTTCTTTCGGGTTTTTAAAATGTGCATACACAGATTTGTATACATTCACTGCAGTTAATGCATATGAAACACCTACACATGAAAATGCAGCTTACTAACAGTAATCTATAGGTTATGAGAAAAAACAAACCCAATATCCAAATCAGTATCCATTTGAAGGTGGCATTTAATCCATGCATTCAATATGCCAACCTTCTCTGTCCCTCCTTCATCAAGTTCACCTGAAATATTTTTACTCCCCCCACCCTTAGCCTGTTGCGGTAGAGAGAGAGAGTACAAGAACATAGGAAGAATCATAGTAGGTCAGACCAGTGGTTCACCCCATCCAGCATTCTCTTCACACAGTGGCAATCCAGCTGCCCACAGGACCCTACAAGCAGTTTATGGGTGCACCATCCTGCCCAGGTTCTCTGGACACTGGTGTCCATGGGCATAGTACCTCTCATACTGGGGAAGCATTTAGCCATCAGGACTAGTAGCCATCGAGAAGCCTTCTCCCTCATGAATTAGTCCGACCCACCTTTAAAACCATCCAAACTGATGCCCATTATTATATCTTAGGAAAGTTAATTCCATAGTTTGATTATTCACCACCTGAAGAAATACTTCCTTTTTTCTTTCTTGAATCTCTTAACAATCAGCTTCATGGGGTCACCCTGGGTTCTAGTGCAATGGGAAAGAGAAAAAAGGACTCTGTCTTCACTTTCACCACTTGCATAATTTTGAACACGTCTATCATGTCTCCCTTTACTCACCTTTCTTCAAAACTAAACAATATCTGTTGTTGTAACCTTTTCTTATAGGGGAGTTGCTCCAACCCCTTGGTCATTTTGGTTGCCTTTCTCTGTACCTTTTCCAGGTCCATAATGTCTTTTTTCACAAGTGGCAATGTGCACAATATTGCAGGATAGATTTGCATAATAGTAGCATGATATTGGCAGTTTTCTTTTCAAATCCTTTCCTTTTGTGCCTAATATGGAGTCTGCCTTTTTTAATAACAGCTAAATCAACATTTTCATCTAGCTCTCCTCCATAGCCTAAGATCCCTTGCTTGGTCAGACACTGCCAGCTCAGATTCCATCTGCTTATGCTTGGCTGGGATTCCCCCCCTCCCCCCCAAGCTACATCCCTTTACTGTTGCTGGACAGAGGAGACCAGGAGGAATCTCATGGCAGCCATAGGCTGGCTGAAGTAAAGAGCCATTGTTTAGGGACATTCCTCCTCTGCTAAATGACAATGATGGTTACCTACTTCGAAAGCCGATATAACAACAAGATAAAGAGTATGAACCAGTCATTCTACTTTAAGACCGATCTCTCTATACAGCGTAATTAATAAGAATAATTTATTTCAGTTTATCCCACCTCTTTCCTCTCTGCACTGGGTGCTTTCAGCTACCACCCACTTTTTGCCAGTTATACTTAAGTCTGTTCCCACTGCACTTGCTTTGTGGATAATTTTTGGTGCTCTGGGAACATGGAATGTGTGACTTTTTCATTTCATGAAGCACGATTCAGAAATCAATTCAACCTTCTAAAAAAAAACCATTCGGGATTTCATCTGCCTCTCTCAAGAGCTTCTTTTTATTTTGCATGATTTAATTGTCCTTCATAACATATTGGCTTAGCCTTGTTTTGTTATTATTTTGCTTTCTTTGTTGCATCATGTTCTTTTTCTGTTCTCAGATTTGAATGCATTAAAGAAGTTTCCTTCAGCTTCCTCATTAAATCAATGAAAGATCATCCTATGCATTGCAGGCCTAGGGGATGTGTATCTCTCCAAAAGGTATTGGACTCAGCAATCCCTTCAGCCCTAGCCAGCATGGCCAATGGTCAGGCATACTGGGAAATGTAGCCCAGTGACACCTGCTGGGCCACAGATTCCTTGACCCTAAAGTAATGAAACGATCATGTACTTTCTTTATGGGGCCTTCAAACCTCATACAGTTGAGCTGAATAGGGTTTACAATTCAGCTGCAAAATCTGATATTTAGGGAATTAGTACATTTACAGTGGTGGGTAGGGATGTGTGAGGAATCCCGTCTGGGAGTAGGAACCCACTGGATTTCTTCAGTTTGGTTTCCCAGACTCTGGCCTACTTTATTTCTGCCCTAAGTCTGCCTATTGTTGAGCATTGGCATGAGTGTCTGGCAGGAGCTGAGTCCAAGCAGATTTTGCTTCCATGCATGTGATTTGCAGACTTTGCAGACTTTGTGCACTTTGCCCAAAGCATTGTGTAATTTGCATATTTTGTACAAAGAATTTCATACTTGGTGTATTTGTGTGAAGAATGACATACTTTGCATATTTTGTGCAAAGAATTATGTGCATTGCATATTTTGTGCAAAAAAGCTGTTAGCATTCCAGACAGTTTGCAGACCTGATCTCAGCTTAGCTTGTGTCCTGGCAAGGCTCCCAAAAGGGAAATAAGTCCAGCAAGTGCAAGACTGATTTTCACATCCCTAATGGGGTGTTTCTATTTTTACAATCTTTCATTCATGCTGCTTGTTGCTACTTCTGTCCTACAAGCGTATATTTCAATAAAATGGAAGTGTGTCCTTCGGAACACACAGTAGATGTCAAGATAGCACATTAGGACTTTCTTCTATGGTTTTCCTCACATGCCTCCTCAGGTCATGCTGCAAGTTGCCACCATGGAAGAGTTGCAGATAGATCTTCTCATGCCACCCTTTTCTCATTATGAGCAGGTACAAAAGGCTGAAACTGGCCATCCCAATAGGCAGGGTGGGAGATGCGCAGAGGTAACCATCTCCTCTGTGCTCGCTCTGTCCCTGATATGATGCCCAGACACCTCTGAATTTAGAGTATTACATGCAGCTAAAGAAAGGGCCATAGTTCTGTTGTTTTCTGTTGAAAGCAACATGGTTGCTTGTTACAATTTTGTACTGCCCAATAGCTGAAGTTCTTTGGGTAGTTCATAACTATTTAAATTAAATACTATTGTAAGATAGTCACTAGATGTTGGGGATACCCTTTGAAATAAATAGGTAGCCTAGGCTCACCCAGACCCCCTTGAATTCCATCTCAGACTGTTCCTGCAGAAGCGTCTCTCCCTACAATGTCTGTGTGTCTGATGTACAATTTTCTTTTTGAAGGGCTGCCATGTCCAAGATAAAAATCCCAGGAAGGAAGGCCCATAGACCTGAATTTACTGTCAACAGCTGAAACCTGGACAGCACTCTGAGTAAATCACATAGATTTGCTTAACCATGGCATCCTGCACTATCATGAGATCTACTCTATACCCATTTAAATTATACTAACACATGTAGTATATTCAATTGTAATGCTAATATGTATTCCATTTTGTTTTATTTTTTGTTTTGAAGACAGGCAAGTGGCCACCTGAACAAACCCTAAACAAGGCAGAGGGGATGCAACCTTGCTCCATTTTACTGGGTTTCTGCTTTACTGTTGCATTTTGGGAGGTCACATTGTATAGTTCATTCTTTAAGGGTGATATATGATACTTTTCCATCCCATACCTAGTGGAGTTTAATCAGCAATACAGTTTTGTGGACCATGTACATAATTCAGATTCCATCTTAGCTCCATGACGTAAAGCTTGCCATTGTGCATAGAAGCAGAACCATTTTTTTCAGTCTGAAAAAGACACAGGAAGCTACCTTATGTCTGCTGTGTTCTGTTAATTCACCTCATTGTGATTTAAACCTTTCCCATTATCTTCTGATAATGCAGCAACATTTGGGAAATATGGCTAGCATTTCTATATGGTGAGGGTTCTTTTCCCCACCCCTTTCTTGATGAAATCAGCATTGTATTGTTTTGAGAATCCACATGAAAGCAACTCAGTGCCAACACTTAAACTGCTGAATTTCACAGGTATTTAATTAAATATTTCTGATTGGGTGATAGCTCAGAGGGAAGTCTGTAACTGAGCAGATTTCAATCTATTTATTCATCGTGTCATGAAGAAACACAAGGCGGTGTACTTACTATTTGCAGGCAGTTCCCTAATCAGGAATTGACGAGCACTAGCTCTACTTAAATCTAATAAAGTTACTGTATCATGTGACTTCAGGTTAGGGGTGAAGAACAAATCCACTGGTGGTCCAGCCGGTGAATTCTGAAGGATGCCAGTTTTTCCAAGTGGAGGAGTACCGTTTGTTGATGTTGGCTTCACATATGCAGTTGCATCCAAGATTAATAGAAGTGGATTTGCCCACCTTTCTTTCCAAAAGCCCCTTGAAAGTTTTCCAGGGAGTCAGAAAACCCTGTTGAATGGTTTGAGCTGTTGTGTGTGTGGTGGGGAGGAGATACCCCAAAATTAAGCAGAGGGACCTTGCATTAATGAAGCCCTTCCATGAGAGAAATCCTTTCACTTGTGGAACGTCCCTTAATCTCATGGAAGGCAGACCATAAATCTTAACCCATGATTTTTCAAGAAGATGCTGTTCTTCTCCGTAACTGCACTGTTCCTCCCTTTTTCTAATCTTCCATGATTTCAGTATTCAACCAAATGACATTATAAAAACGTATGATGGTGTTTGGTGTTTCTGTATGTTGTTGCTGGAAGCACATAGATGAGGAAGTGGGCTGCCACTATGAACCCATTGGAAATATTTATTTATTGGGCTTATTTGAAAGCTGCCTGTTAGCATTACACTAAATAAATAATATATTTTTCCTCTCCCAGTGTAATTCAAATGGTAGAGCAATTGGCTTCACAGTTTTGGCCCAAGAACAGGAAATCCAGTTACTGGGCTAGTTATGACTTCCAGAGATTGCTCCATTCCAGAGACTCGAGCTGCAATCCTGTATTCAGTTATGCAGGAGCAAGTCCAATTGAATCCAGTGAGACTGCCTTCAGCGAAGACATGCATAGGATTGGACTGCACAGTACTCCCAAAGGCCATGCCACATGGGATGCTCTAAGAATAGAAAGGGGAAATTCACATCTCCGTTTCTTTATGTATTTTTACACTGTGTTTGTACAGCTTTGCATTTTTATGCCATCCCCCTTCTTTTTGCAAGAAACCCAAGGTGACTCACACAGTCCTTTTCCACTCCATTCTATCCTCACAATAACAACCATGTGAGGTCGGTTAGGTTGAACTTGGCTAACTGACCCAGAGTCACCCAGTGGGCCTCATAACCTAGTGGAAACTAGAAACTGGGTTTCCCAACCTCCTTACTTTCCCCTTCATCACACCACCCTGGCCGGCTATGTTGTCGTGGGTGCAAACATACCTCCATGGGAAGAAAGGTTAATGTGAGCCTGGTGATGTATGTGAGGAGCTCGCAGCCACCTCCACGTATGCAGCTGCTAGGAAAAGTGCAACCATCACAGTGAGGATGGTTGCTGATTTGCCATGAGTACATCACCGTGCACAATTACTTTCTTCAATTGTAGGAAGCAATAGAATGGTGTCTGGATTGGCCTAGATACCAAGGGAAACAAAAAGCCTGGTTCTCTCTAGATATTTTAGACCGGGACTCCTGTAATCTCTTACCATGCCAACTGAGGTTTATCGAGTTGCAGTCAAAAACATCTGGAGGGGACCAGGCTGCCTATCCCTGTACGAGTATCATCAGTAGAGCAGAATGTTCTGCCAGATGAACCTTCTGGCTCTGCATTCAGTTTCTGCTTTGAGCCACTGCTCTGGTGCTAGGTCAAATCTCCATCTCCTGACTGAAGGTATTCTGGATTGGTGAACACACATTCTTAGTCTTCTCATGGCTACCTGCAGCCCTGGCATACCCTGACGTGCACACGCCTTTATACTGCAGTTTAAAAAAGAGTAGGACAGTCAAAAGAGTCACAAGAAAAAACCTCTTAAAATCAACTGTATTCACCAAGAAACAATGTTAAAAGGATAGCCTTTCACTTTTTCCTAAATTTTCACGGATCTCAGTTCTCAGGCTTGGGGCTTCCAAAGAAAAAGATTTGATCTTTGCCTAGGTGACCTAACATTGCTGGTTGTTGGGACCTATATGACCAGAAAAAGCAGGGGAGTTCATACCATCTAATGGGTTTGCAAATTAAATGCGGAATAATATAATAAGGAAGCAAGTAAAAGTAGAGTAAGCAAGTTTTAAAAAAAATACCCATGGTTGCATTAGAGTCCTGGACAAATTAATCTCCTGCTTTTCACATTACCCCTCTTGCTTTATGAAGAAGCAGAACAAACCACTGAACGCAGGCAGTGTTACAAATACTTTCCACATTAGGAAGGGGGTCTATATCTGCAAATCTTCTGCAATAATGAAAGCTAAGTGCTTTGCAAACAGAAGAGTTAAATGTCAGATCAAGTCCTGACAAGTCTCTGCTGTAAATTGAATTATCAGCCATGCTCTTGTCTTGTACTGTTCCCATTCTTTCGAATGATAAACAGCATCCATCATATCATCATGTCTGGAAGCTAAACACAAACCTCTTTACATTGCTAGCTAAGGGGAATAAGCATCTGTCTACTTTTCTGTAGGTCTTAAACACCTTTGAGCCTGATTCCTACTAGAGTTAAACTAATTTTGTTACATTACATGATGTGGGACTCCAAGTAATTCATGCTTGCATTTTTACACACAAGTAAAGGACTTGCCACTTAGATCCTGATTTGCATCTCTCTCTCTCTCAGAACCTGATATGTCAAGGCACATACAACCAGGTCACTTCTTACATAGACTGGAATAGCTACCAGAACTGTTTTCTTGGGTGCAGAGAGGCGCTGAGGCATCTGTTTTAAGGCTGTTTTATGCAATGAGAACAAGCAGGTTGTTGGAACACAATAGACCAGCTCCTTTCCAGTGGGCTGCTTTTGGTCAGAAGTCATACCACAAAGTCCCAAATTTCATCAAGCTGGGCAACAAAACAAAGCAAACATCTATTTTTTTTTTCCTATATGGTCAATGAACTACACAGAGCATTCCATGGTGTTCATTTTGAGAGCATTACGCTACTCAAATGGTATAGAAATGCTTAAATAAATAAATACTCTCCTCACGCATGTGTATCATGATAAATGTCAATGCATGTCCCATCTCAAATAGGATGAGAGGTAATCAAGTTGTTTGGGAGCAGGAAGGCATATTTAAGGGCTAAATTAATATATTCAATGTGAATTGCTTCCCCTTTTGCTCAGTATATACAACATAGCATTCATTTTCTCTCTCTCTGTGTGTGTGCGTGTGTGCATGTGCATTTTTGCAGACCCAAGATCTGTGGCTTTCTTTGCTGCTGCAAATTGACAGCAGTCATGTTCACCCTCCATACAACCTGGGGTGTTCAGAGCTGAGCTTTTTGTTGTTGCTGCTGCTGTTAGCATAATTGCTCTTCCCACAGTGCCTGCTGCACAGTTTGTAAGCTCATTTTGAGCTCGACTGTGGGGATTAGTGATAACACTCCCTATTGTACAGTATGCCTTATTATTTAAAACCCCAAAGAGAACAAAGGCAGTTTGGTTCCTCTTCAGTACCTTGTGGGCAGAATAATATTTCATAAGAATTGTTGCAGAAAAGTCCCCACCCTCCCTTTCTACTGGCTATTTGTTCTGTTGATTTCATGTGGCCAATGGAGGTCACAGTCAATGTTAAGATAAGGGCTCATGATAAATTTCGGCTTGATAAAATGCCTGCCCATCAAAGAGTCCCGAGACATCCAGGTGTTCAGTGTGCAGTGATTCTTCTAAAGGACAACAGGGAGATGTCATCTGATAGACTGCAACCCAGGCAATATTTGATTTGCATTATTACAGATGAGATTTATTTTGTTGAGGAACAACAGGAAATTAAGCACATTTTTCATGCTAGATGATCATTTTGCATATGTTCAAAACTTTGCATGGAAAAATCTTCCTGAAATCAACCCCAGATATATAAGCAGATATGGAAAGAGAGAAGGAGGATGCAAAGATGCAAAAAGCAGCATCTGCGTTGAGTAAGAGGCAGTGCAATGGTACAGCCATGGGTAAGTACTTGCTCAGATACTGTATTCGGCTGCAGCACACTGATCCATGCAAAACATGGGTGGCTTCATCCCAAATTAAACCATGCCTAGTCGATCTTGCATTGTTCACAACCTGTCCTAGACTGTTGCAGCAACAGCCTGGACAAGTGAGAAGTGTGAAAATTGGTCTGTATCTCTAAACATCCTGAGATACAGGAGAGGTGGGAAAGATACACTGATTTCATTTAGGTTTGCACTGAAAGAAAGTCAGTATAAAATCTTGTTAGTACTAAAGACTGCTTTACTCCACCTAATCCTTGCTCACTTCTTCCATTCAACACCCTGTTGACTGATACTTTGGTGGCTTTAAACACACACACACACACACACACACACACACACACACACACACACACACAGAATCCTTCCTTCTTCCTAGCTAAAAGATCCCTTCGATCAGATGTATCAATCAGCATAACACCAATCGTAAATGGCTATTGGATGATGTCACAAAGCCAATTCACAGTGTAGGCAGAAATAATTTTCCTCACTCTGAATGGTGAACACTTTTACCCCATTCTCTCTCTCCGTCTCTCCCACTCTCATTCTTGTCCTCCCTTGATTCCCTTTCATGCAAGCACACTGACACGGAATTGCTGAAAGGGTTTTTTTTTTTTTTTTTCATATTTTTTAGCAGCTTGGAGAATGTATGTGACAAATACGCCCTGTTTCAACCGGCTCAGCATCATTTTCATCCCCCTTCTGCAGTGATGCTTTCTCCTTCCACAATCAGGAAATGGGCACTCTTGCCCTTTCCCCTCTGGGGTGATTGTTCCTTTCAAACTGTGTCTACATGCAAGTAGACTGAGGCTGGAACAAAAAAGAACAGATGAAATACCCCTCCTTAGGTATGCTTGAGCGATTTAATTTATCCGAATCCCTGTATGAAAAGTCTTGATCCATACCTCTTGGACTAGTGTGTAGATTACAACTTAGCTATCCATTAATTTTTTACAGTTCTCTGAATGTTGCAACAGAGTTCTTTGGAATGTAATTGTGCAGATTTAAATATGTATTTCCCAGGAATGCAATTGTACTTAAATATGTATTTTAGAAATATGCATTTAAATTTGTATTTTAGAGAAATATGCATTTAAACAATTTTATTTATTCATTTATTTACTAACTATATTTGTATAGCTGCTCCATAACAAATGTACCATTAAAATACAATATAAAACAATTAAATGTGTAATCCAATACGCTCCTGTGCAGATGTTTGTAAGCCTCCATTTTTGACTATGTAGATAAAGTACCAGGAAGGGGAAAGTAAGGAGGTTGGGGTGCAGATAAGGAATGGTGCAAGACAATGGCTCTAGCTTTCTCTCTTTCCTGTCCCCAAGCACACCTTCTTCCCCCCTTTCTGAGGCCCAGTTGAGCACTCAAGGAGGCAGCTAGCCTAATGCTTTGCACACCAGCTGTGAGAGAAAAGGGCAGTGGGTTTGGCCATTGGAGTCCCAGCTCTGAGTTCCTGCAAGGAATCCAAATATTTCTTTCTTTCTTTCTTTCTTTCTTTCTTTCTTTCTTTCTTTCTTTCAACATTTCTATGCCGCCCCTTGCCGAAGCCTTGGGGCGGCTTACAACACAATAATCCAATAAGCACAATTCTCTGAATTGTGTTTTGCCCTTACTATAATGTTGGGTGGCCATATGATTGTGCCCTAATACTGTTGAAACTAAAACAGAATTTAAAGTTGGATTTTATGCAGCAAAGCCTAGACTACAAGAAGCAAGGTACTGACATGGCCTAGGTGAATAGAAGGGGTCTTCATCTGATGCCAAGATCATAAAAATTGTTCCAGTTGAACTTCTCTGGAAAGGTTTTTTCATAACTGGATTGTCACTATCAAAAAGACCCTCTCCATAGTGATTGTCTGTCACATTTCATTTGATGGCTCAGCTTGAAGCAAGCTCTCTGAAGAAGTTTCTAAGATATGTATGAGAGAAGGAAGTCTTTAAAATTGCTGATTATTGCAGAAATCAAGCAGAACCAAATTATGGGTAAGAACAAGTGAAAGGGACTAAACTAGATGGATTTGTCCACCCCTATTTATCACAACCTTGGTTCTCATATTAGAGCCCCATTCCACCACTTACACCTGGGGACACTGGTAATTCAACTTTCCTTCCTCAGCTTCTTGGTTAGCCAAACCCTCTTACATTCCAGATGGGTAATTTAACATCAGTCTTCATACAATGATTATTGCTTGTAACCAAACAGCACAAAGCTGAGGGGCAACTGCTAATCCCAAACCAAGATAGCACATCAGATCTCAAATAGCTGGTACATATTCTAATTTTGCCACCATGTAGGGCAAACTGTTTGGATGACACCTAGATCACAGCTTCTGGGCACTCATAATATTTCACAAGCTTCACTCAGGAAAAAAAAGAAGAGCAATATTATGACTTCTGTTTTGATTTCCTGTCCTTATATCACCATTGCACTATGTTGGTGTTTATATCACTTTCACATTATGTGCATCTGTACTCACACCCTGCTGGGTCTTGAAGCCAACAAATACCTAAAGAATAAACAAGAAGCTCTCCAGTCCCAAGCCTATATCTCTGGACAAGTAGTGTGACAGATGTTCTATTTTACAGAGGACACTCCTCTAGCTTGGAGAGCTGACAGGGGGCAGTCACCTATCTGAAACTGTCCTCTGTTTGATAGGCTGTCCAATCCAAGTCTGGTTTAAAGTAAAAAATAAAAATAAAGAAGGAGGTCAGTAGGGGCCTCAACATTGGCCCCAGGTGAACCAGGCTAACTAGTTAGTTTTCTGCTCTATGGTGAAATGTATGTCTATTTAAATGATTATTATTATTTCCAATACATATTTTGAGGTGATGCATTTCCTCCTTTTTGGCAATGCATGAAAGGCCACCTTATGAGCAGGACATCTAAATTACCCTTTGATGTTATAGAAGCAAAGACAGGGCATGTACATGGTGCTCCAGTATATCTGCTTTTATGGTCATTTCCTATCTTACTCCCATGGTTGACCTAAGCTGTTTCTGGAGAGTCAACACAATTCTGAAACTAATCTAAGTAATCAGAAAGCACCCTGCAATTCTATTCTAATTCAGGATTCTGAAGGGGGAATGGAAAAACAATGTTATTATTCCTGCCATGGAACTAAACCATCCCCAGAGCCTTGTGCTGAAGCAAAACGCCCTCTTCATCACCCTCCCACTTCCCTAATCTGTCTCAAGCAGCATCCTTCGGCAACCCCTCATCTCCACACTCAATTCCTGCCGTAGGATGTGGGGGTTGCCCAATATGGCCCGGTGTGCTTTTCAGAGGCAATAATGGCCTCGTATACTTCAGTAAAAGGACCTTTTGCCTTAAGTCTAATGCCTCCTCCCCCTTTTAATCCCAATATTGAAAGAATCTTAGCAAAGGAGGAGGAGCAAGGGAGGGGGATAGAACTCTGAATACACAAAAGCTAAAGGAATGGCAAGCGGCAGTAACCTAGCAACAGTGTCTCTGGATTTGAATGTAATTATCCCTCCAACGTGATAAATACTCTGAAGGACTCCTTATGTGGAGATCATACTAAACAAGTCTTTGAAATTACCCTCATCAAATATTGATCGAGGGAGAGGTTTCAGAAAGAAAGAAAGAAAAGGCACGACAAAAAGACCTAGCAAAATCCAGCAAGTCCGCGTATGATGGTTTAACGGGACAACACTGATTCATTAACATACAACAATAATACCAATAGGCTCATCTGGTAAAAAAAGGAACAGTCAAAAGCACAGTCATCAGGAAAGGCCCGTCATATTGATTCTCTTTTTGTTTTATGTCCAGCATGCAGAGCAGCCATCACAATAAACAGGATTTATCTCATCCAGCTGAACTGATGAAAGTTTAATTGTTCTAGAAGGTGAAAGGGGGTTTCCCATAGGAAAGCGTAAGTAGGAAGAGGCTAGGGTGGGCATGCATCTTTACCACGAACAATCAGAAGGACTGCAACATCATAGGGTGTGCGCATGAGTGTGTGTGTACACTCCATTCCACAATTGCCTCAAATATCAGTTATCATCACAGCACACCTGACTGGAAAAGCATCATCTTTGTCTGAGTGTCATGGGAAAGGATGTTTTGGTTGTTTGTTTGCAAAGAGGTGGCCTTTATTAACAATGGCATTATCAACAGCTTAAAATGACAATAAAAATAATATCTCGGAATTATTGCATGTTTCTCAAGCAGAATATACATGTTCTAAACAGATAAACAATTAACATTGTGTCTCTACACGTGCATGGACACTAAGGTACCATGTCAAGGCATGGACTGCCAGTAGCAACCAGTATAGGGGAACTTCCCAATGTAGAAGGTTGCATAACCTCTGGGGAAATATCTCAGGGGCTACCAATTAATTTCGATAGCCCCGTTTCTTTCTCCAGTTTTCTTTTGTTCTACCCACTGCACTCTCTCTCTCACCCTCTTGCTCTTTCTTTTTCCTTATTTCTTTCATCCTATTGTTGCACCCTCTTTTCCCCCTTCCCAACTTTTGTCCACTTCTTTCCTTTACAGTTCCATCTTCCTCCCTTCTCTCTCCTCTCCTCTCCTCTCCTCTCCTCTCCTCTCCTCTCCTCTCCTCTCCCACAACTCTTTTCTCTGTCTTCTCCTGCTTCTCTCCCCCCCCCCCCTTCTCTCTCCCTCCTTCCAAATCCCATATGGCTTTTTTCTAAGCCTAGTTGCATCTAGGAGGCATGGGAAGGTTGGATGGATCCTACTGGAATCCATTCCTCTGGTATTTGTGGACTTCCTCTTGTGCTCAGTCCAATCTTGCCAAGTGAGCAGAGCTGATAGGAATAACAGGTGTGCAACTGGCAACTTCCTTTTGTGTCAGATGCAGCAACCCTGACGGCTGTGGCATGGAAGAGGGACGCTATTAGTGGTCATGCAGGGATCCTTGCAGGGTCATATCTTGGAAAGGAACCTCATATGACCGCCAGCAGCATTCCTCTTGCGTGCCGCACGGAGCAGCCACTTGGCATGGAAGAGGGATACTATTTGTGCTGCTTGCAGGGCTGGACTCCTGGCAAGTGTTCACTCCTGTGAATGCTGGGCAGCCCCCCAGGGACAGTCAAGCCCAGGGAATCGGACGGATTCCCACCCCAACATTGATTCTTCTATATCCCTCACATAGCAATGCATGAAGAGGTGCAGGCCAACCTTTCCTTTCCCAGGTACCACCCCACTGAAAATCTTCCCTGAAAATATGCCAAAGGCCCCAGTTCAGAAATGATAGCTCTTTTTGTAAGCCTGACTGCTGACAGCAGGCGGGGCAAGGGGTGGGGGTAGGTGGCTGGATGTATAGGCATTGTGGGCCATATTGTTCCTGCTATAGAAGAGTGTTGTGCAAAGGTGGCCCACTCTCAGATCATGGGCTACTTGCCGCCCTGCCCTTTTCATGAGTGCTCTTGCCTTGGGTGTTAGCGCCAAGTAACAACTGCCATCCTGCCAATTTGCTACTATATTTGAGCAGCAGACTCCTGGCTTGTTTTCAGCCCTTTGGGGCTGTAATTTTGCATTCCATCAATGGACGTCCTCCCCACTTTATTTTAAAGCAAAAAGGCAACTCTCTCCTGCCACCGAAACTGCTGCTGAAATTCAGCAGCAATTCAACCATCATGACTTTGAAGAGCATCAGGCTGAAGAAGGCTGCTCTTAAGATAAGGTTTGTAGGGTATGAGTAACTGTTTCACACATTCAGATAATCACCTAATCTTGCAGTCAACAAATGATAAACCTTCATATATTAACCTATGCTATGATCACCTCGGGATAATGAGACTTATTTAAAAGATAAGGTGCCAGAGATCTGCTGTCCCTGAGGCAGATCTGTTTCTGATCTGAAATATATCGTTTACGGTTTTGGACTTTAATTCCTGTCAGCCCTAACCAACACAGCCAATCACCAAGATAACTGGAAGTGGTAGTCCAAAACATCTGGAGGGCATCAGGTTGAGGAAGGAAGGGATATATCATGGACTTTTCAAACTCGAAGTGCATTACACTGGTTTCACATAGGTGTGTGTGTGTGTGTGTGTGTGCACGTTTCTCTTTCAAGCAGAAAATCCCAATCTGTCCTATATGTATTCATCTGAAAGTCTGAAGACAACCTACATAGAAAAATGGAAACAGAGTGCGTAAGAAGGGCTCTCCTAGGCCATCTAGTCTGACCTCCTGGCTCTAGCCGGCTCCACTCATGACATGCCTACCATGTGCATGTCCAGCCTATCCATGAACACCCTCACCAATGGGGCTTCAACCACCTCCCCTGGAAGCCCATTCCATATATGCACACGTGGTAGAGTTCCTAATTCCACTGAGACAGCCCTGTGCTAATACAACTACAGGATATGCATGTAGACTCTCTTTAGACTTTCAAATGTGCATGGATTGACTGGGACCATGGACATCATGTTGTCCCTCCCTATCTCAAATGCGCTAGCATCATGCCATGCAACAAATTAAGGTGCAACTGCCAGATCTTTTCCATAAAGACCACCAATGTTAAGGAAAAAACTAGTGTAAGCTGGTTAGAATATCAAGAAGCCATCTCAAAATGGTAGGCATGCAGGGCTAGCGCCAAGAGTTAGTTGGAGAAGCAGATTTTATATGCATTTTACTTAGAACTCCATCCCACTGTACTAGCCTCTGCAGATATAGGCTTCATGCTGTCGTATCATTCTGTTTTAAACTATGCCTTGAAGATTTATGTTGTGGGGGGTTTTGTGCTTGTATTTTCTATTCTATTCTATTCTATTCTATTCTATAAATTGTTAACTGTCCCAAACCTTCAGTTCTTAGATACTATTATTTATTTATTCATTTTTATTTAAAGCTTTTATATACTGTCCTATTACTGGCATCTTGGGACGGTTTACCACAAGTATAGAAAATGAACAGATGGCTACATAAATAAAGGGCTGTATTGATTTGTGAATAGCCATGTGGCCAAGGCTTTAGTCTAGGAGTTTGGCAACTCGAACTGGTAGCCAGTGACTTTCAAGAATACTAGCAGTGTTGAGTCTTCCTGGAACCAAGTGACTGTAACATTACAGGTGGATCAATTATAGCAGTGATGTAAGGCTGCAGTCTGAAACAGTGACTTCATTCCCCTTGGGTAAATAAGAAGGAAATGTTAACTCAGATTAAAGAATGATTAAATCTCTTCTTAGGACAGGTATAGGGTAAAATCCAGATCTTTAGAATTTACCCTGGGCTGATGACACTGAGCATAAAAAGATAAGAAAAGAAAAAGGTCAATGTTCATTTGAAAAGCTGATGACCTCCTGCCACACTCAGTCTTCTACTGGATTTACCTTTTCATTTCTTCTTTTTTAATGTTAAAATGTGTCCTAATTGATTCTTCTACCAACCTAATATTGCCTCCCAATGAGGAGACACAAAGAAGGAACACTTCTGGAGCCAATAGTAACCTATATTCCACCTCCTCCTGCTCCAAGGTGGCAGAGTAAAAGAGCTCCTGCAGTCATCTTTTTCTAAGAGTTGCATTGTTAAAACCATCCTTAGGGAAATTCAAGCAGCCTAATTGCTCTAGTCTGACTCTCTGTGCTAAGCTGCTTGAATTAAGTGGGTGTTTTGGAATCCTGAGCAAAGCCTTCTGGGAAATGACCTTTGACCCACACTGCTGCACTTCTCAACCTGCTGCTAATTAGGATGGAGAGAGTCCCCCCTTTGTTTTCAAATACTAGTTTACCTCTGTCTTAACTTTCTGCTGGGAGCTGACCGTGGTGACTTAGTGCATAATGAACAGGGCACAGCAGATGGTAACACACCAGCACGCCTTTGCCAGGAAACAAAACTTTTAGCGTTGCAATGCAAAGAGACCAGGCTTTGAGTTGCTTGTTGAGCCTCTACACAGCAAAGCTATTCATTAGCCACACAGTTCATAGCCCTGGAGGTAATGCCTTGGAATGCAGCTTTGGCTTCTATAATTCCCTTTCCCATTCAGTGTTGGCAAACCTCTTCTGTGGGAGGCTAGAAAGCAGGGTTGGGTGGGAGGAGCGGAGACACCTGCCTGGTGCAACAGATGTGAACGACATCGGGAGGCTCTCAAGCCTACTGAGCTGGGTTAGCTCTAAGTTGTTTTATGTGAGGTCAAATAGAAAGACAGAGCCAGGCCTCCCATTCTGCTCGTTCTGAGGCCATGAAGAGACAATACATTTGCCATGTAATCATCTCTCCTGGCCTTGCGTCTCTCTTTTTAAGAAAGAGGGGGGACCTGCAACGAAATGTAGCACAGCTGAATGCTCTTGCTTTGGTTGCCAGCCAGCCAGCGATACTTTTTTCTAGATCCTCTATTTCATTCTCTACTCAATGGCCAGCCAACAGTTCAAGGCTGCTGAGCATGCTCAGTTCTTATTAGGCCATTTTGCCATATCTGCAAACCTTGAGGTCTCTTATCCTTCAGGCCTGCCAAGACCTCCCTGTTCTGCCATAAGGATAGGAATCTGAATGGACAAATGGGCAGGGCGTGACTCTTCCACTGTGTTATTTTTCTGCCGAGCCCCTGTAGACTCTTAAAGGTGAAATTCACTGCAATAGCTTTTTTCAGGGCAAACAGACACTCAGGATAGGGGCACCCATTACAGGGGAAAAATAATAGGCAGAGGAAGCATAAACCTGCCTCCTCGCAGTTCCTATCCAAATTTCCTCCTTCAATTTATTTTAAGAAAACAAACAAACATCATCTACCTGCAGCATCATTCTGATTGAGATCAAGTATCAGATTAGGAGGAATCTGTTGGTGGTGGACCTAGAGGATCTCTGAAAAGGAGCACTGCAAGCCAGTGTGAAACTCCATGTATTAAATATGCACCATGTTTTATTTTCCTTTTTTTCATAATACATGCCATCTTCTTATCAGTCCCCATCCCACTCCCTTTGAACACACCGGCTAAAATACAGGAAGCTGAGAGCAGGTTTATTTTTAAATTGAACCAGATTACATTTCACCTTACATCTTCAAAACTAAAAGGGTTAGCAATTTCTAAAAAGGAAATATTAAAATGAGATGCCTGAGATATCATACCTGCATGTACAGCAGTAGCTACAACCCTGCTTAAACAATCTACAATCCTATTTATATAATATGCTGCCAGTGACTATAACTTGGCTTGGGTGATGTGCAATAAATACTCCCAGCAAATAGATGTAGCATTCCTGTGCCCCTTCTTCTAAGAACCCTGTTATCAATCTGAGTGTGAGAAATTATGGCATACAAGATTAATGGGCACTGGGAACCAACCATATATATGTAACAGACACTACTCCAAAAGGCTGCCACCTAATGTCTTAATGTCATCAGAGCCCAGGGAATCCATCTTATGGATGACAGTGCCTCCAATATGGCCATCAGTACTCCATTCCATTCATAATTTTCATGTGGAAAAATCTGTGATAGTACATGGTCCATGGAAGACCTTCCATGCCCTCAGGAAGAATGGTAAGAGACCAAGTTTCCAGAATGAAGACCTATGGTATATTCTAAGGAACATGCAAGTAGTAACATGCAATTTCCATTTCCAGCTGGGATTGAATCAATTGTAGTACATGCAGTAAGGATGTGTGTAAATTTATATGACCTGGGAGAGAGCTACTGTCCCTTTTAGGCCAGCTTGACTTAACACAGATTATCTTTGGGCATGATGGAAATGTAGGGGGATTATACTCTCTTCTGTTTTACCACCGACCTTGTACTTCCAGTTTCTCCGTGCAGGAGAAACTGTGAACTTTCCACTTCAGGGTATTACACTTTGGATATTACACTGGGATATCAAAGACATGTGCACCTTCTGCGTCTCTGGGTGTCAAAAAGCACAGCTGCTTGCTTCCTTGCTTACTTTAAGCACTTATTCCCTGCTTCTCCATTTCACATGAGCTACCCAAAGCAGCTTACAACTTAAAATATTAAGGGTATATGTATACCCTCTGCTTGCGGTTGCTCACAATCCTCCAGATTTAGAGGCTTATGCATAGCCAATGCGTGAAGTGTGGCATGGTAGCCGTGGTCTCTGCAGCTGCAGCACCTTGCACTGTCCATTTCCTCTTTGCATAGCTAGGGGAGGGAGGGAGAGCAGGGAGCTGATAGAACACAGCATGAACCATCAGTCCCAGTTCGTTTCCTTCCCACCACCTCAAGTCCATTTTCTTCCTCTCTGAGGCCCAGTTGCAGCCAACATGGTTCTTTCTGCACTGGCTACAAAGAGAGCGGAGCAGGAGCTCCATCTTTGGGATCCCAACTCTGTGGTCACAGGAATTTGGAGCTGGGGCTCCAAACAATCATGCTCCCCTGACAACTTTGGGAGGTCATAAGGTTGTACTCCAAGTTAATGAAATACAGTGATCAAAAATACATGACAGACAACACAGCAGGTAAAACAATCCAAAGAATCAAAGATAAAGCAATGGGGTAAAAGCCCCCTTGAGAAGCAGTGTGGTGTGGTGGTTAGTGTGTTGGAATGGGGACTTGGAAGATCTGGATTCTAGTTCCCACCCAGCCATGGAGCTCCCTGGCTCACTTACTCTCAGTGGGGCCAGTTGCTTACTCTTAGCCTAATCTATCTCACAAGGCTGTTTCTGTGAGGCTAAACCTGGAGTGGAGGATAACCTGCATTGGGTTCATTGGAAGCAGACGAAAGGGGGCATATAACAATAATAATAGACAAATAAACTTCTAGATAGGCTATGGGGCTGTTACATTAAAAAGAAATAAAGGAAAGAGTTCAGACATTGCCAAAGCAATGCCAGGGTAGGAGCCCAGTGGATGTACAGGGATCGTTCTTCTTGGCATACTACAAATAACTGCCTTTCCTGTGCCATCACCTGATGCCTGTGGCACATGGAGAAGAACGTTTTCCAAAGAATGAAAGGATGGGCAGGTTCAGGTGGGAGGAGGTACTCTTTTAACCATCCAGGTCCTAAATTGTATTGGCCTTTTTAGCTGCCTTACTGGGCAGCTATCTGGAACAAACACAGTGTTGAAGAACAAAATTTTGCCAGTCATCATTGATTCATATGGCTACAGAATAAATAATCTGCAGGAAAACTGGCAAGAGGGCTTTTTTGTTTTTTGTTTTGGTTTTTACCTGTACAGTAAAGCAGATCTCCATGTAATGACAGAACTTCACACTTGTCTGAAATATCATGAGATGGGTGCAGTCAGCAAAGACAGACTGAGAAATTAACAAACTTGGTTTCACTCAGTTCCAGTAATGCTAATGGGTGTTCTCTTCTTTGACGTTGCATGTAGGTCCCCGTGCACATGCCAAAAAATGTGTGATGTACATAGGCACCCTGCCTCTGATACTAGACCTGCCTGGCATGTAAGCAATCAAGGCCAGTGGTTGTTGATACACTACTCTGTGCACACATTCAGTCCCCTTTTAAAGCTCTCCAAATTAGTAGCCATTTCTGCATCCGATAGAAGTGAATTCCATAGTTTTAATGACAAACTATTTGGAAAGCACTTCCTTTCATCTGTTTTGACTCTCCCATCAATTAGCTTCACAAGGTGAGCTTAGGTTCTAGAGTGGAAGAAACCTCCATCCACTTTCTCTATAGCAAGAATCATTTTTCATTCCTCTGTCTTCATCTTCCCTTGTTTACCCTTTCTCTGCGCCCCTAAGCTTAACAGTCTGTTTTTGAGCTCTTTACTCATAGGTGAAAAGTTGATAATATTAGTTGCCCTTTTCTGTGCTTAAACTAATCTTCCTTAGGTCTGATGACCAGAACTGTACAAAATATTCTAAGTGAAGTGATTGATTTAAGTGCAGTATGATGCGGGTAGTTTTATTTTCAATTTCTTTCCTATTCATGCCTAAAATGAAGTATATCTTCTTTACTGCAGCAACCACACACTGGCTCAGCATTTTCATCAAGCTGTCCACCACAACCCTACTGCTTATAATTGAACTTGGGATTTGTTGTTGCTGCTGCTGTTGTTGCTACGTGTATCAATTTACGCTTGCCTATATCAATCTGATTTTCTGTTTTAACTCTTTAACCATTGAACCATACTCCTCATCCTCCCAGTTTGCAGAGCTCACCATCCTTTTTTGTTTTAACCAACCTAAATAATTTGGGTTGTCAGCAAATGTGGCTACTTCAGTGACCACTCCTAACTGGAGAACATGTATGAATAACGTTGAAAAGCATTCATTACCAGGGCTCCTTGTGCTTGGAGAACCAATGAACCTGTTTCCTCCTTCATGAGTTCATTTCCATGGCATTTGCCTGCATGGGGCTTTTGAGATGACTTTTTCATATTGTCTTTGCTTTTAAATCATGTGACCAGAGCCAAACTCAGTCAGTGGCTGTTGATTCTGTCTTGGTTACTAAACAGCACCTTTTCCTGGTACCTCCTGCCTTCCACAGCTGTCTGTTCAAATGGTGAATGTTTCTGAGTATATTTGAGTAACAGCTAATAAGTATGTTCAGAAAACTGTGCCTTCTGCAGTTTTTTCAACAGTGCTGCACGAGTCAGACACACACATGGGTCAACACATGATCAGATCGGTGCATGGTATACAGCCTTCCTTGCTCTAGAATCATAAGGTTTGTTTGTGGGATGGGAATGCTGACCCATGTTGGAAACCCTATAAGTGTAGAATGCATCCCCCTTTACAATGAGCCGAACAGGTATCAGCTGAGGTTGGCACAGGCATTACTGAGGGGTCCAGGCAAGCTCCATGCACTTCTTCCAGATGCTTCACATGTTCAGAACCACACATATCAGGCACCTGGATACCCCTGAACAAACCAGTCTATAACTCCCATAACCAACTTGCAACCAGTATTGGCCTCCACCCAGACATTCTATGACAGCAAGCGGGGTTTAGGAGTTATACTCCACCACGTCTGGGGGTTGCCAGGTTGGGGCAGGCTAGAATAAATGTTATATCATCATTCTTCATCTTTGAAATTGGAAATGGTTACAGTTCCATTCAATAACAAACCTTGTTTCATAGGATAGATCACTGCAAATTCCTTTAAGCACAGAAAAGACTTTAGCAACGTGTAGAAGCAGAGTTGGTCAGAGAGCGATCTTGGGTGTAACAAGGTCCATATCTGAAATTTTGGAATACCCTACTTTGGCCCATAGAAAATTTTCTACTTCCTTTCTGGAGTTATTTTGAGCAGCTGGGATCAGCCTTACCTCAAAACAGAGTGGCGACTTCAAAGAACATTTCAGTCTGAAGGGAAAACCAATTTGGGATTTTCAGCCACGTTAGATTTTCATTGCTTCTGCTCCTTTAATGAGAAACTGCATAAACTCAGTTGGGGGAAGAATCAATTAGGGGCTGAGGAAGGAAAGGTGGCTGGTGCCTTATGGATGGGATAGAGACTCAACTAGCATGACAACTGGGAAAAATCCATCAAGAATGCCTGAGTAAATGCACTGTCTGCGCTGGCAAGGAAAGAAAACAGCCCAGGCTTAATCTGTGGCTAGCAGCCAGTACACAGTGTCGATTAAATATCCATCAATTTGCACATCACATTCTGTGCTTGTGTACCCAGAGTCAGCAGTGCACCAAATTACAGTGCAGCAGGTTTACCAAATGGGTGCTGTCAACTGACAGGCCAAGGGGCCCTGGAGCAATTTCACTCACTTTTGATTCATGACTTGTCAGAATGCTAACCAAATATTCCATTTTCACCCTCAGGCTGCCTTTCTTACTGCTGACTTGCATCACCAATGTGTGCATGGCTCCCCTGATTCTCTTCACCCCACCCCACCCCAAACCCTGAAAAGCATCTCTAGGGAAGATGGATTCTTAAACAACAGAATTCCTATGGAGAAACAGTTCGAAGATGGAGGCAAATGCAGCTGCAACATGTACAACCAATCATCGCAGGGATTTCTAGTCTTTCTCACTTGTTCTTTCCTTTCCCTCCACTTTGTTCAGTTTGTTATATTTATTTATTTATATCACACCCTTCCTCCAAAGGGCACAGCTATGTAGTTCTGTCTACTCCATCCTTTTCGCATGACAGCAAAACTGTATAGTAGGTTAGAACGAGATTGGCCAAAGGTCACCCAGAGAGCTTCTTGACTGAGTGACTCTAGTCAGACTCTCTAACTGCTTTGTCACATCGGCTTGCTTTAAAAACAACAACAACCAATACAGTAAAAACACTTTTTAAAAATCAGTTAAGTCATATGGGCAGTCTGGTTGCTTTTTTGATACCACAGTCCCGTACTTAGTAGGGTAGTTTTGGTTTATCTTGCTCTCTCTGTCTCTCTCTGTCTCAAGATGGTTTGACACAAACTTTCAGAAAAAGTGCATGAACATTCATAGACATGTTCATGTTATGATGAGATCCTTCTTTTGATAACTTCTAATGCTTTGATTGTGTGGGTTCTTAATTCACAGGGATGTGCACTTGTTGGCTAACTTGGAAATGTGCCCTTCCATCAAACAGAAGGAAGTAAAAGGTGCAGTGGAAGCACTGTCATGGGCAGGAATAACTTTTGATTATGTTAACCTGGAAACAGAGAACTGGCACCAGATCCCATGTCCCAGTTTTCCTAAGGTGAGGATAGCAGAGCTCTTTCCCACTCTTTCCCCATTCTGATCAGAGGGTGAGGTTAACAAAACGTATTGACTTTCCTTAACAACTGTGATATTCCATTCCCTAGCACCATGCTTTATTTGTTTCTCAAATTCAAGAAGTGGGTTTCCCCTGGGCATGTGGGACAGCAGTTTGAGTGAGTAGGAAAGTGACCTCCCTTTCCCGCTCTCTCTCTTAACATCACATTGTTTGTTATACACTTATAGTTTGCTCAGGGTTTCCCAAAGTGTAGGTTGTTCTTTCATTAAATGAACATGGTTGTATCTTGTGATGGCTCAAATACTTCAGGCTGAAGAGTGAAGCCGTGTATGAGCAGAGACTCAGGAACAGGAGCTGGGTGGGTGTGTATGAGGGATTAGCCGGTGGGAGAAGATTCAAAAGGGGCACAGTCTCTTAAAGTTGTTTCCAGAATCATGGAATCCTATTTGTCATAAGCACAGTAATCGAGCAAGGGTCATGTGCTCTTTCTGGAAAGCAGCAGTGAGGATGCTGTGATTGGTATGCATCTGTTTAAAATATTTAATATCCTCTCCTTTGAATTAAAAACAAACCTAGCACTCTTTAAAGTTAGGAGTTGGGGCATCCTTCCACATATCCCATTATCCCCAGCCAGCATGACTGATTCATCTGAGGGGTGCTGAGCTGGGGAATGCTGCATTAAGATTAGCATGTGTCTGGTGTACATAGCCCTGCAGAAGCTTTTCCTTCTCAGCAGCCTGCTTTTTATCTTCCCTACCTTGAGTCGACTTTGCTGTTGCGGATGGCAGTGAAGCCAGCTGCTGCTGCTGCTGCTGCTGCTGCTGCTGCTGCTGCTGCTGCTGCTGCTTCTGCCTACGCTTCTCCCACCTATACCTGACAGCTTTCCTATTTACCTTATGCAACATTTTACTTTTCCTGTAAACCAGAACGATCCTCCTAGTGATCCTTTCTGTGTTCTGGCAGAGCAGCAAGACTCCTATAACTACCTCTCCCCTTCTTTGACTGGCAATGTTCTGATTTCTAGGACCCGTCTCAGTGTTGCTGCTAGGAATGGCCTTAGCGGAAAGGCTGTGCTTGAAGTCTAAAGTATCACTTAGTGAGATATTTCCTGTCTAATGGTTTTCGCAAGCCATCATTCCTGTTTTTAGAGTGAGAACAGCCTTCTATTTTGTCAGGGGAATCCTGCCAGCCCATGGGGGGCTCGCATATCAGTTACAGGAACAGGCATTACGTTCCTTTCTTTGATTTAATGGGGTGGCTTGTGATTGAACAGCACACTGAATCAACATGCTATTGTGCTGGAGACTGTTGACAACTGGAAATGACCCAAACAATTCGCTAACTTCCACAATGCCTGATTCTCACTCGCCATCACTTTTCCAGATTTGTAGGCAGATAAGATGTCACTTTGGTTCCTTATGCTGGAGGACCCTCACAAACAACTGAGCAGTGAATATGACTCATAGACAATCATTTCTAAAGCTCCATCTACCAACAGAGTTGTATATTCCCAATGATTTAAACAGCCTCCTCCTTGCTGTAGGCCTACTTTCCACTATCTTATGTCTGGGCTGGAGAAAGTGTTAACTGTTGTGTTAATAGGCAGTTCATGATACGCTGGGAATGATATCAGACAATGGTGACACATTGTTGCAGGCAAAGTCTAATTTGTTATTTCCTTTTCTAGGTCCTCAGGGAGTACAGAACTGTAGATGCTGAGCATTTTGACTCCAGGCAGACACATTCATGCTAGCAGAAGCACCTTGACATTTTTCTTCCTTGGAGAGATGGCAAGTAGCCATTTAATCAAGCCAAATGTTTTCCCTCAGTTGCCATTAACAATTTCTCGAAACTAACCTTGAAATTTGTTTTCTACGTATTGCTTATACTATATTCAATGCTTATTTTGGAATTTACAAAGAGTCATAAATGACAATGAATTTCATAAAATAATTACATGTTGTATGAAGTGGTAATGTGTTTTCTCTGTCCTAAATTTACTGCCAGTTGTTTAGGTGACCAATTCCTAAGTTAGTACTATGAAAGATGGAAGTAAAATTTTTATTCATTCATTCCACACCATGCATAATTTTATGAGCCTCTCTAGAGTCCTCTTGTTAGTGGTCTTCTTGCTAAATGAAAAAACCCAGGTATCTTCTTTTATATAGGACAGTCCTCTAATTTAATCTTAAGTTTAACCTGTTCTGAATGGGGTTGCACTCCCCTTGTGGAGCAGGTTCAAATTTCGGGGTCTTCCTTGAGCCATCTGTGTCACTTGAGGCTCAGGTGACTTCAGTGACATGGAGTGCCTTCCATCAGCTTAGGTTGGTGGCCCAGCAATCTGAACTGGGAAATACACAGGCCATCCAGTTAGTCTTTCATAATATGGTGAAATGTACCATATTGCTGTGTAAAGGTCAAGGTTCCCCCATTCTTGCATGCCAGTCATGTCTGACTCTGAGGCCGGTGCTCATCATTGTTTGTAAGCCGAAGAGCCAGCCAGTGGTGGCTGAAGATGCTTCTGTAGTCTTGTGGCTAGCATGACTAAAGACGGCACATGGGACACTGTTACCTTTCCCACTGAAGTGGTACCTATTTATCTACTCGTATTTGCATGCTTTCGAATTGCTAGGTAGGCATGAGCTGGGGCAAAGCCGCAGGCACTCACCATGTTACCCAGGTTCAAACTGCCAACCATCCAATCAACAGCTCAGCAGCTCAATGATTTAACCTGCTGTGCCACCCACACCCCATATTAGAAGATAATTTCTAAATGTGTATCTGTGTATATCAGTAATCATATGAAAATGTTATGCAAAGCACTACCTTCTTTTGTCTGCATTTTGGTGATGGATTTCCTCTCTTTTGGTGATTCGGAAGTAGCCAAGCTGGTTCAGACACTTGGCAGGAAGGACTACAGCAGCCCCCCCCCCCCCATGAGTAGCAGGAAAAAAAGCAGCAAAGGGGGACTGTCATCCTTCCTCAATGTGATGCCTTCCAGCTCTGTTGGACTGTGTCTCCCCTGTCCCTGGCAGGCATGGACAGACCATAGTAACTGATACCTCTGGAGGGGCCCAGGCTGGGAAAGGCTGAATACAATCTGCTGCCCTGGTAAGTAGAAATCCTCAGCTCTTGATGCCAAGCAAGGGTGGGGGAAGAATTTGCTTGCTTGTGAACTAATATTAGTTGCAAATTTGTGTCACTGCTGATTTAGGAGGATTCAAAAGCTCTGCACACAACCTACCTAAGAAGTTTTATTATTAAAATGCGGCTCCTTACCAGCTCAGTCTCTCTCTGTGTGTGCTTTAATTGTATTATTGGTGAGGAAAGCCTTAGGCCTAATTTATGGATCTCAACCTGGAGCATCTGAAATGCTGATGATGGTGAATGCTGGAGGCATTCAAAATTCATGAGGGAAGACAACAGACATCTCCCCACACCCCCAGGCATTGTCTCTGGATTTTTAATAAGAATGTGTATTCCTAAATCCTACCTCACATCTGTGCTGAATTGGTTTCTAATCTATGCACTGGGTTCCAGGGGGGTTCTGAAATGACTGTTCCTATACACAAAGACTTCCATGCTAATTCTTGTTTAATAAAAAATCAGTAGAATTAGAAATCTAAACAAGAGATGGCACCCAAACACTCCTGGGATTTAGCAGGTATTCTGGATTCCCCAAACAATCTCCAGTCTGTCACACACATCCTGGGGATAAGAGTACTATGTATTCTCTCTCTCCTAATATTAAAACCCAGTAGGGTCACAACATACAGTTGAATGGTGAGTAGGTCAGACTGATGAAAGGAGGTCATGCTTGCCCCATTCATGCATAAAGGAATGCTAAGCTAGAGATGCAGGTCTTGGATTGGTTGAGCACAATGCTTGCCTCCTCCTCCTCCTCCTCCTCCTCCTCCTCCTCCTCCTCCTCCTCTTTCTTGCTTTCTTCTGGCCCTCTTGACAGCTGAAAGTCTGGCAAGTCTCACAGTGGGATACCCTTGAAATTGTCTAGCAATTGGCAGACCTCTTTTTCCATGCAGCGATCCTTGTAGACTCAAGCTTGTGCAGATGAAGCTTATCTTGGTGCATTGCCTTTCTATGCCATTGCAGACAGAACAAAAGTTTAAGGATAGGATTTCATGGGGGAGGGGTAGTGGGGGCCGAGGCCAGGTGAGGGGAAGAAGTCAGAGTTCTGTTTTAGGGGGAAAGAATTCCAGAGGTCATATCAACCCATGGGGATGGCAGCTGGGTGGAAGGAAGGTCAAGTCCACTGGCCAAGTCTATTGGAGGTGAAGTCAGAGCACTCAGGCCCTACAGCTTCAGAAAGACCAGATCTATCCATTTGGCCTTACTATCTACAGAAGGCCTTATCTACTATCCTGGCCAGAGCCTCAGCCTGCTGGACTCTCAGAGGACAGAAAGCAAAGAAAATGGCAGGTGATAAGAATGTAGAACATGAGATGCAACCATGCAGGAGAATGTATGGCTGGATGAAACATTCATCTGATCATTTTTAAAACTTACTTATTTATTTGCAACCATTGACCAACTGTGGCTCTATACTGTACTGTTTTCTGTGGCACTTTTAGAATGTGAACAGATGTATGAAGCCTCCTGGTGGTGCCGTGTGTTCATTCGGAACCAGTCTCTGCATTTTCAAGGCACGACAATGCTTTGCCACGGTGCCACCTGGGTCAGTCTGTTGGCTGCCTGCTTTGTTTGCCTTCCAGATGCAGCAGCAAGTACTGATCCTTGGTTAGAAGCACAGAGTTGGCAATTTTTGATATTGCTGAAACATAATCAGCTTTTGCTTCTGCAGCAATTAGCATATTATTACCCATAATGTTTTGCATGGCAATTTTGTTGTAAACATTTGTACTAATTCACCATAACCTAATTATTTTTATGATGCATAATTATGGAATATTTTCCAAGAAGGAATGTTTTCTATTTTCTAGCAATGTAGTGCTTTTGGATAAAAACCAGATAATTCTACTGCTGCCCTCCATGCCTCCCTCACACCATTTCTCCTTCCAAATCTCTTTGTTCACCAAATTTCCTGTACTTTCTGAACTACTAAGCAAGCAACCATTCTCCAATGGAATCTGGGGAGGAAGTTAGGGAAAGAAATTAGAAACCATAAAGTCTGTAGTGGTAAAGGATTGAGTTTAGACCTTCAGAACCTAGGCTCAGATCTTTACTTGTCTGGGCCTATTTCTTGCCTGACTGTTCAAAGTTCCCTCATGTCCTAAAGGCACGTAGTTAGGGAAGAAGCAAAAACTGTGTTGGTACCTTTCTTTGGACGACGACACCAGGCTATGGACTCACCTGTGGACTTCAACATATTACCGAGTTCAGGATCAGTTCTCAATATTGGGAATGAGAGTAATGAACCTTACTTTAAAAGCTATCACATAGCTACGGGAAGTGGACAATTCAAAGCAAGCAAGCAAGTACGCCGACACTCATGTAAAGTACCACCCTTTAGTAGCAATTTCACAGCAATGGCTACTCATTTCCTCAGCAATCATCTACAAAGGCGTGCATGTCATTCATACTGCAAAGCATTTCATCAGCGTGATGCTTTCTTAAAAGTTTTAATATATCCATGACTTAAGCACAGACCCTGGTATGCATCATATACCTGCAGAGTAAGAAGACTCCTCCACTCCACTTTTTCTTTTCTCTCTCAGCTCTGTTCCCTTGCTGGTCAGTGAAAGTACATTGGTAAACCTGGAGAAAAATGGCAAGAGGAAGGGCCCATGTGGACACTTCAGGCCAACAATGCACAAAATAGTAGAAGCAACTGTAGGCAGTGCCAACCACTCACGATCGAACAATGAGAGTTCAGACCAATGGGGGTTTTACTTCTGGGGCACACAGTAACACTGGGAAGTTTTTCACCAGGATCTAAGCATCACAGAAGAAAGGTTAAACCCTTTCCTTATGTACTGTGTTCCTGATCCTAATTTGGCTGCTTATTTCCCTGGTGTTGTTTAGAAGAATAAAACTAAATGCATAAAATGCAATCATACATATTAATCTTTGCCATGAAAATATGACGCTAGTAGTTGTTTTTAGGGATATGACAGATTTAGGAGAGCATGGAGTTGAAAGGACCTTGGAGATGATCTAGGTCAAGACACTGTTTGGTGCCATGCTCTGCAATGCAGAATGAGCTAGTGCAGCCTTTGCAGGTGTTCAGCCTTTGTTTAAGTACCTCCAATAAAGGAGCACCTTCCACTGCCCAAGGCAATCTGCTTCACTGTTAGGAAGTTTCTCTTAATGCCTCAGGGCAACTTCTACCCACTGGTTTCAGTTCTGCCTTCTGGAGCAGCACAGAACCACTCTGCTTCATTAGCTGCATGCAACATGAAAGCCTTTCACATAGTTTAAGACCACTTCTATGTCTCCCCTTAACCTTTTTTTGTCCAGGCTAAACATGCCCAGCTATTTCAACTGTTCTTCACAAGATTTGGTTTCCAAGCCCCTCACCATCCTGATAACAGAGTGAAAATCATGGGAAGCACTGGAATGCAGGTACAGACTAATGCACTGGCAGATTCTTCAGGCCCCACTGTTTTTATTTGTGAAGGGCAGGCAGAAAGGAAGCAAACAGAGCTCCTGTCATGGCTTGCATGGGAAGTTAGAAGGAGAAGGTCCTCAGGACATTTCAGATGACCTCATACAAGCTGTTCTCCACCTAGACCTGCATCCTGTCTTTGGACTTGACCCTTTCTCCCAGTGAAGGAAATAGCCAATGCTTCATTGACAATAAAACTGCCCAGTTATGCCCTCCACTTTTTCAGAGGAAGGAAAAGAAATTAATGTCTAGGTAGAGTTGCAACAATAAAACCATCACTGTGTTTCTGACCAGGTGTACAGAGAGGAAATCCCTCTCCAGGTGATCGACTTACACACTGAAGCATGACATTTGATTAGTCCTGTAATGTTTTATAAGCTTGCATAGCTGCAAATGTTATTAATGCTCATAAATTTTATTCAAGTCTTTAAAACTTGATTGGACCAGTTCAAGTCTCTCTAGCTTCCTGGGGCAACACATTCCAGGGGTGAAAGAGTTCCACGGGCAGGCATGTTTTGATTTAATTTCTCTAAGGTGACTCTTATTGGAGAGAGTTTCCCTGGTTTTTGTATTTCATCAATATGTGATTGGCAGACTGAGTGGTGATACAGCAGTAATGTGAAATGTCTGGTGCCTTTTTGCCGCAACTTGCAGCTGCTTATATGTTTAGCGGATTGCAAATGGAGTGTGTGAAGAGTCCAATTTTGCCAGTGATTCTTGGTTCTCCTCATCTTCTAAGAGTCTCTTCACATGCGCTGGAGGCAAAGAAGTACAATCCCTCCCCTGCAAAATAATTGTACATGCCGAAGAAAGTCAGCAGCCTTATTATCTTGGCAAGGCATCCTGACTATTTGTATGAAAAATACTTCAGTGATACACTGTTTATTGCAGAAATGAATGGATAGACCTGATTGGTTCTCCTACTAAGCAGTTCCCATTTATGTTTATGGTGTAAGCAGCACGTACAATATGCCTTTTACAAGTTCAAGTGTATCATATAAAGTGATCCTGATGGAAAATAAATGAGTGGGCAAAATACCCAGGATCATGTCCACTAGCCATTGAGCAGCCTTCCCCAACTTGGCACCTTCCAGATGTATGGACTACAAGCACCACTTTCCCCAGCCAATCTGGTTATCCTTGTCCATCTCTAGAGGATGCCGGGTTGGGGAAGGCTGTCCAAAGTATTCTGAGACCAAATAGCGCATGCTGGCGGTGGTTCCATATGCCTAAACCCAGTTCTCGCTCAGCTCAGTGACAAGAGGGGAATGATAAAAGCAAAGGGGGTGCATGGAAAGCCGGTACCTTTCTCACCTCTGTCTTACCTCCACACAGGTTGTCTTCCACAGTCTTCTGTCTTCAGCAAAGTTTGCATTTGGGAGGCAATTTCAGCTGGAAGAAAATTGTATGTGGAGTGGTGATGGCTCAGAAGCACGGGCTACAAAGAACATTCACTTTCTGTGTGGAGAGCATCATTAGATATTTACATCCCTTGGTAGTGCTAAACTTAATTGTATCTAGGTGGTCTCACGAGTTTCCCCTTGCTGTTCTCTTTTTGGGAAGAAGCAATACAGTTTTTGATTGGCTTCTAGACTGGTATATCCTCTACATCACAGGTGGGGAAACTTTTTTTGGTCAGTGGGTTCATTCATTTTTGGTGGATTATGCACAGCTGAGGTGAGCGGCTCCTCAAAAGAAAGTGGGTGCATTAAGTCTAATGTGGGCAGGGCTAATCTATACTGTTTTGCACATATTCATGCAAAATGTGTGCACTTGTGTGGATGCACACACACAGTTGTTCTAAGTGATGCGGGAAGCTCAGCATGCTTGGCCTCATCATGTTGTTTGACTTGGGACATGAATCTGTGTCGTGGAACAATTTAAGGCACATGGAAGCTCCAAGTGCTATGTGAATGTCTCACCATAGTTTTAGGACAGTGACCTTTGTGATGCATGACAATTCCTCATTGATTCTGAAACAGTAGCACTGATGTAAACAGACTATCAAAAAAGATCTCAAATTGTTCCATAAATTCAGGAAATGAAAGATCTAGTTGGGCTGCCACAAGCTTGCATAATATATTTGAATATATCCTGATTTCCCTTATGCTTTTGTCACACGTTTAAAGCCATGTTGAACATATTACTTTGCAAAATAATACTGCTCCTTCCAATTTCCTGGTCAGCCTTTCACATTTTGGTCACTCTTAATGATTTTCATTACAGCTTATAGATGTGATTGTACAAAGCATAACACCATGCCAAATATGCCAGCTATACTCCCACCTCATATCCATGGGCATGGAGGAATGTGAGCACTGGCTCCATAAAGTACATTTGAGGTCCTATGGGGCAGTAAAGGCCACTGCTTGCTCAAACAATCTCATCTAGGGACTGCTTTCCATCTGGTGGAGTTCTTCTGGTTGTCAGACTTAGGCCTAGAAGCAGAATTAGGGGCTGTACTGAAAGTTTGCCATGCTTCTTTGGAAACCTTGTATTAGCAAGAAATAATAGCCCCTTGTGTACATGCAAAAGAAGGAGTGCATGCCAGAGTTAATAACGAAGCCAGCCATTCTGTTAACAGCAGGCAGAGAGGTGACTGGAGCTGTCTCTAGCAGCTGCCTCCCGAACTTGCCTGCTGCTGCTGCCTTGTAAAATGAGAAATTCACATGGCATGGCTTTGCGCTCTGAGCTGTGAAGGTTCCTGATTCCAGACCTGGCTATGTGGTCCTGGGGGGGGTGCTCCAGTTTATGAAAATAGCCACCTGCTGTGCCCTAGATTATGAAACCTAATGCTGAGTGCTGGTGTATTTCACTTAGCATCCCCTCTCATCTTGGCTAAACTGCCAAGCTCTCTCCATTTCCCACTTGGCATCTTGTGCACTTGCAAGAGAAAAGGGCTGGATTTGTCAAAGGGAAGGCAGCCACTTTACCTTCTGAATGAGAATGATGATGAGCTGCTCTCATTTTCTCTCTGTTTGTTTTGGAATATCTGCAAAGAGTTCTAGCAGCAAATACATTTAAAATGGATTGAAGAATAGGGACAGCAGTCACGGTTCAGGCAGTCCCATTTGATCAACAAACATATAGATGAGAAAGCCTGCAGTCCCACAGTCCTTCTTTGAAAGTCAACACATTCTTAAAGCCACACACATTTAACTACAACCATGTGCCAGTGTACCTGTTGGTTGGCATAACTGCTTGAACCAAGAGTTGCATCCTACTTCCTCATGGTTCCTTCGGAAGAAATTACTACTATGATCAGGCATTACAGTGGAATTTATGGGGATTTCTTTTATGTTTATGATCCTGAACATCAGGAAAGCATCTTTTCTTCAAATGTTTGCAAATTACCCAACTTGCATTTAAAATTTTAAAAATGTGCATTTTTATACTTTGGAACTTCTATGGACATACCATCAGATAACTTCAATGACTGGGCGGATTGGTAAGGGAGAAGATATTTACACAGATATCCTGGCCTTGTGTAGTTTGGGGCTTTGTGCATCAAAATCTTAATCCTGGTCTGGAGCTAAGGAGATGTATTCTGAAAAGGGTCACTAGTCCCAGCTTCCAGACCAGCCTTAATGGGAGCCCTATATAGAACACTTCTAGTATCTCTTTCACTGTGGCCAGACTATCCTTGTCCAGCTGGCAAACTAACCAAAGCTGATAAAAAGCATTTCGAGCTGCTGTGGTCACTTGGGACCCCAGTGCCAATAATTGATCTAGGAGTATCCCCAGGCTATGAACCTGATCTTTCAATGGCAATGAAATTACACCTCCATAACAGGCAAACATCCTATCTGCTGGTCTCAGGAACCACGAACCCACAGGGCATGCATCTTGCCAGAATGCAGCTTCAGTGTTTTGACCCTCATCCAGGACTAGCACAGCCTCAGCTCATCCAGATGTCGCAGAGACAGAACTGTGTGTCATCAGCATACTGATGGCACTTGGCAACAAATCCCCTAATGATCTCTCCCAGACTGAGTGATGGTTGTAAAGTATATTAGATCCAATCATTTTTTCTTTAAAATCAAAAGCTTGCAGTAGTTATTAGAGGGGGTCAGGGGTCCATTTGTTGGGGACAGGTATTAACGGCCCTTGGACCCCCCAAAATTACTGCACTGGAAGGCAGATGCATTGGAGACAGAGAAGTAACACTTCTCTGCTGCCTGCATTGCCATGCAACAGGCGTGCTTCTGCATTCTGGAGTGTAATTTGTCATCTTCAGTTAGGGTCTTATGCCATTTGTGTTCCAGCCAATGGCCATTCTTTTTCATTGATCACTGTACCCTGGTATACCAGGGAGCAAAGCAGACTCTACAGCAATAGCTAATATATCTGGTGTAGATATTTCTCCAAAAAAAAACCAACCAAACGAACAAACAACAACCCTTCAAGACACATGGAAAAGATTTTAACTCAAATTAGGAGATCTGCAGCTAAAATACCAAGGCTAGTGGATCCTGAGATGAGCCAAGCAGTTGCTGAAAATCAGTTGCAATACTGTTGGAAAGTTTTGTGAGCATGGAGGAGAGTGGACCATTAATTAATCATTAATCAAGCATCATTAATCTCAGGTAAAGAGGTCAGTCCAACTCAGAAGCATTGTATGCTCCAAGCACTTGGCCCTCAAGGAGGGTTGAGTTGATGGTCCTCAGCATCTCATCTTTTCATAGTGAAACTAAGGCCTTGGTGGATCACCAGCCCTTTCCAGTGGACTACCCCCCAAAGCATTCAGAAATCCATTGGTTTTCATTAGTCTGCTGGGGTTATACCACCCTATAGTTGAAAAGTAATGCTGTGAATGCAAACCAGGTGCAATCTCACCAGGAAATGGTCTGACCATATCAGTGGGGTTATTTGGACTCTCTGCCCCACATGCTAATTTTCAGGTTATTCATCTCATAGTTTAGGACAAAGACCAAAACCAGGGTATGGCCTGATTCATATGTTGGGCAGAGGACAAACCGAGATAGTCCCTTGGTTGTCATGGAAGCCATGAAGTCCTGAGCTGGGACTCCAGAGTTAACCTCAGCATGGAAATTAAACTCACTCAGAGCCACACAGAACTTATCATCAGGCCTTGTTATAGGTTTCCCCAAATCACCTCTGCCAGCTGACTCAAGGAAGTTGCTGGGAACAGGTGGGTGATACACCAGCAGCATCTCCAATCTGACTGCACAGCTCAGCATGGGGAATAGTCTCTCAAGGCCCACTGCAAGGTGGAGTGCTTTCCTGGTAAGGGAGATGGAAGTTCTCTGAATCATGGTAATTCCTCTCCCTCTGCCTGTGCTGGTGTGCACCAGAGTTGAGTCAGGTCAGCTCCATCTATCTCATCCAGCCAAGTCCCAGTAACAGATGCCAGATCAGCTTTCTCATCCATGATTGTGATTGAATGCAGTCTTATAATGGACTGGTCTGGACATAAAGAGCAGTACCATGAGACTCGAGGGCTCAGTGGATGAACTATTAGCTACATGAGATCTAGTGAAGGGGAGGTAAAAGAGGACAGTGTATAAATATCTACAACCCATTCTCTCTCTTAGCCAGACTCCCTCCTGGTGCCATATTACAGTCTGCCCCAAGACATTGTGACGGTATCATAGCTCCAGAGGAGGTTGGTTACTCCTGTGTCAGTGGTAGTCAACCATTGCACCTTTTCTTTTCAGCTATAGTAGTGTTTTATAGGAGCTCTCTGTGGTGTTGAACACACATGCCAATTTGGTTCATCATCATGGAGCAGCATACACCTGCAACACCCAGCCATAGCACAAACACACCTCAGCCACTCAGAGCCCGACACAATCCATTCATTCAGCGATTTGGATACAGACAACCTAACATAATCAGACATATTTGTGCTTATATCAACTCATCAGCAACACAGAAAGCAACTACTACGTCATACTCTGTCTCTTACCCAGAGTATTGCAAACATTCTCCCTCGCTCTCTGTCAGATGGAATCTCATTTCTAGTTCCCATGGGCTACCAACATGGGCAGAAGAGGCAGCTCTAGCATGGAAGCATGTGACCCATGTTTCCTGTTTCTCATAAAGTGGAAATTAATTCATAAATTCTGGGAAGGAGACAACAGACTGAGCAGAGAGTCAAACAGGTACATAAATGGGAGAGAGTGAAGGAAAATGAGGAGCACCCTCACTGCCGTAATGCCCTGAAGGGGTGATCCAAGGGATGGGTCCACTTTGGTGTTGGGGTGGTGGCCTGATCCCCTGCAGTAGTCCTGTTCATATCTGCTTGTCAAGGCGAAAATGGTCTGGGAACTTTCAGTACAGAGTATGGTGAGCCATGTAGCTCTGCTTTGGTATGACATGAGGGGACATGGGGCAGTGAGCTTGTATTCTTCTAGAACAGTCTTCCTCAACCGGTTGCTTTGTACTTCAATTGCTACATGAGCTACTCAATTGCTATGTGAGCAGCCCCAGTGACCATGGACAATGTCAGAAATCCTGGGAGACACAGTCTTTTAGCACACCAGGACAGGGAAGGATGATTTGGAATGTGAGCTACATCCATTTGCCACCATAAGCCAGGAAGACTCTTTGGTTTGGAGTGGCTGTGTGAGAATGGGTGACCAGATGAAAGGGAGGGCAGGATTCCTGTACTTTGATAATTGTGTCGATGACAAGGCATCTTGGCAGATGCTAGTTGTTGTGCAGGGGAAGAACAGCTGCATCTGCCAAATTCCCCCTTCCATGTGACTATTAAAGAGACAGGAGCATCTGTTCACCCTGAAAGAGAGCTCAATAACAGGAGTTTTGAATTTGGCTGGGAAAGAGATACTTAAATTCAGAGGAACAGGGCTGATAACATTTTGCCAATGAGAATGTTCTCCTTTGCACTCACCTCTATAGGTTGGCACTGCCTGTCCAACATTTGCAAATAAACAAGTAAAGACACTCCCTATGTACAGATGTTGTAAAATCCATCCTGTCTGATCATCAGACCCTTTTCATTCCATCATCTGCTTATTACCAGGAACAGATTTATATTAGGAATGCATGAAAACTTAGTTCCACTTACACAACTGTTCATTAGTATAATGTGCATTCATATTGATGTGTGTTTGTGCTAATGCACATTAGTGCAAGTGGGAATTTGGACAAATTCTACAAGAAAATAAAAAACTGCAACATCAGAAAAACCCAATCTACTGCAGCATCCACAATCAGATTCCTAGAAATCTGAGCTCATCTGAATCCATTGTGGATTTATTTTTCCTTTTTTCTTCAAGGGCTAGGATAAACTACCCATCATTCAGGGGTGTGTGAGTAATTTATTATGTCCCAGAATCCTGCAGTGTTTTATATTACATCAGCCATTCTCAAGGCTTTTAAAAATCTTCCATAAACCACTTGAAAACTTCTGAGGATCCTTGTTTTATGAGCCATGCACATAATTAATATATTAATTGTTCACTGCTGGTATAGGGACAAGTTCAGATCCTGAGGACCCCTTTTGATAATCTAGCCCTAGACAAAATTAGTGCAGTTTCCATCAATAGGAAATAATTAATAATAAATAAATAAAGTGTAGGGCTAAACACATCCATTCTAGGCTTTGCAAACTCTCTGTGGACCACCCTGTTCCTGTATTAGATGATATACTAGTATGTCAGAATGCAATCAAATTCATATATTTATGCGAATGTAAAAGCATGCCTTTTATCAATGGTGGGGAACATGGGATAATAAGTTTGTGGAACTAGAAGGGATCTTGTAACCACCCTGTTCAGTGCCAAATCTACAGCGACAGGTGCAAGTGCATCACCCCACACTCTGGCCTGTGCATACATATCTCCAGTCAAAGGGAGCCCACTGCATGGTGAAGCAGTTTGTCCTGCTGCTGAACAGAACATCAGGAAGGATCTCCTAGTGCTTGGTGGAAATGTGCTTCTCTGCAATTTCCACTTATTGGTTTAATCTTGTCCTCTGCAGCAGCTGACATCAGATCTGCTCTCTACGCTGCACGGCAGCTTCTCAGATATTTGAAATCGGTCATCGTGTCACCCCTTAAAGTGAAAAAAACACTTTAAACCTCAATCTTTACAAATTTACATGGGGCAGACATGCTTGCTTTAACTTTGCCTCTTGGAGAACGGGTTTTGGTAAAGGAAAAATAATTAGAAAGTTACACTTTCATAACGTTAAAATGGGTCTGATCCTGTCTGTGGCCATGAGTCCAATTTGAATGGCTTACTCTGAATCCCCAATCCTACCTCTTTTCTCCCTGTACATCTGGATCCTGATGTTTGCAAGCTGAAATTTCTATTTGTGCACTGATTTAGGGTTATAGTTGAAATAAAATTAGTAATGCTAATTGCTGTAATTAGACTTCTTTAGTCTACATATGAATTTTACAGCTCTTATCACACACAGGACAGAAGAAAGGCTTTCCCAAGAGAGATGGAATTAACTGGTATAGCAATAAAATCCCTCACTTATTAGCAGGTGAGGCAGGAATGTGCTAACGTAGCACCTCTGTCACCATCTGGCTGGTAGATGGTGGTATATTTTCAAATAAGGAAACTCGGAAACTCTAGCTGGAGATGCTGTCCTGAAAAATTACAGAGACAAAATAAACAAAGAGGTAGGTTTGTCTGGGCCAGTTTGGTTTAATGTACAAAATACATCCTCTGAATTTTCTACATTTTTCTACCACTACCACCACATACACAAACACAGCCAAAAAACACACAAACACAGCCAAATAAAGATGTGCATTACCCAAAGCCAGGCATGCTATACTGACACAAAAGACAGAAAATCTCACCAGTACCTCTGCCACTCTGGCAGTAAACATTCAATAGAACAAATCAACTAACAATTTTCTGTCCCCTTTCATGACACCTCTAAGCTACTGCCTAATGGTAGGGCTAGCCGTGCATGTGTGCGAGAGAGAGAGAGAGAGAGAGAGAGAGAGAGAGAGAGAGAGAGAGAGAATATAGCATTTTACCTAATAGAAAAAGGAATGGCAGCCAGCTGAGAAGCAGGAGTTTGCTAATCAGGAACATGATGAAGGTTCAGAAGCAGTATCATTTTGTCACGGCCATATTTCAGGTGAGTCAACTTGAAAGAAAATACATTAATGCACATCATTTCCAGGGTTCATGAGACAACACAAGTGGTGAGAACTCAGCCACAGTGTAAGCCATTTAAATTGGACATTGAATTGTATTCAATGGTATAGCTCAAATAAAAATTGAAACAGTAGGTGGAACCTTGCTGCCTCCCATGGCCTCCTCAATGTTCTCCAGAGGGTTGGGGGACCCTCCAGAGGGAGCTACAAGAGAAGGAGAGGACAGAGAAGTCCTGTTCTGCAAGAGAAAGACATATTGTAGGAACACTCTTGTACAGTGGCTGGATTCAACTGTATGTATTACCATAGCTTAATTCTCAAAGCATCAGGCAATTGGCAATCTGTTCTCATTGCTCATCTGTCCAATATCCCATCTGTAGGTGCAGCATCTTCTGGAGGCAGAGTGATGGTCATCACTACCTGGGCTGGCAACTGAAAAATCATGACAAAGCACAAGCCAGGATTTTCAGCTCCCTTCCATTCAAACATTCTTTCTTATTCTGAGCTGCCAGTCCAGTCAATGTGCTATTTAAGCCTCCTTCACTATGGTTTGGCTATGATATCAGAAATGAAGCACTGTTCTTCATAACCTTACTCACCTGCTAAGAGGAAGGTTACTCTTACCTGTGTAACTCCCTGGAGTTCCGGCTAAGAGAGGAAAGATTGGCTGGGACTTAAACAAAGAATGAAGAATCCATCCAGTTTTGCTCTTGCCTTTTGCCTTTTGTTAAAAAGGAACAGTTCCAAGATCAATGTACACTTCCTTGACCTATTGGTTAAGTGCCAGGCAAAGCCCCTGTAGAAAAATCATTCAGATTATGAGCATCTCCTTCCCTACAATCCCTCATTTATAACTCAGAGACATTTCCTTATTTGGCAGAACCCTTTCTTAAATGCTGAAAAATTGTGGACTTAATGTCATACAATGCCATGGGAACGGCGAAAGGTCCAAGACTACCATACAAATTCTTGAGTGCCTCTACATCTCAAGTTCATACTTTAAGTTATTCTGTGATTTAATGCCCCCTAAATTATCATACCATCCATTTACTGTTTTCCCCCCTTATTTCATTTATGTCTTTTCTGCACTGACCAAGAATTGAAGTTCTCTGGGTGGTTTGCAGATTAAAATGCATTATATGTTTTGGGGAGTACAAGAGTTACACTGGGGAAATACTTTACAAATATGTCTTCCACATGCTCCAAGGTAAATGCTGGTTTATCTTGGGTGGGAGCCTTTTGCCTAACTGTCTTTTCCTCTGCATATTTAGTCTGCCCTGCAGTACAGGGAAGGGACTTCCTCCTTGAGGTGCTAAGATGAAAACACGTCTGAAATAAAACAAGCCACAAGGTTCTTGTTAGGACTGTCGAAGAATTTCATTTCACTTAACAAATCACTGAAAAATGTCCTGTTCACAATCTCAGATGTGAATGGGAGGGCATGTTCTCTGGAAAGAGCCAAACTTGCATTTCTTTTTAAAAATGTACACTTTAAACAATGCACACTTTAAAGTGCACTATTTCAAGAAAACACAAAATATGCATTTCAAGACATGCATATTTATGCACATTTTGAGAAATGTGCATGTTTCCCATTTGAATGAACATCATCATCATCAACAAAAATAGTTGGCAAATGAGAACAGGAGATAGCTGACCCAAGCTTTAAAGTAACCTTTGGAGAATTTCAGAGTCTGAGCATCCTGATTCTCCCATTCCTATTTCTTCTTGAGGACAAATAGTGCTAAAAATGCAGCCAAATTTCACTTTCCATCCACTGTAAAGAGTTCAAAAATGAGTATTGGGAGTGCAGAGAGCTCTTTTAGTAGTTGGACAGCTGCCCAGTTGATTGCTAGGAGAGTCAACATTGAACACTTGGGTCTCATGGATGTGAAGAGGGATTTTAAAATATGATGAAAATAAATGCAGAAGCCTCAGCAACCTGAAGCTGCAGCAAAAGAAGCTCTAATTTGCTCCCTCTGCGTTAAGCAATGGCTTGAAACCACTGTCAGGATTTTTGAGAAGCTGCTTCAAGAGGGCATTTATATATCTTGCAATTAATAGACTGGTTCATATAGGTAGCATGACAAGATGTCAATTCTTGCTTTCCCATCCATTCTCTTTCTTTCATGAGATGGAAAACAAAGGAGTAATCGCTTAGGTAAATGCAAAGGGCATTTTTAGGAGTAACTTTTTACTGGATTTCAGCTTAGCAATTGTCAAGCTTGCTGACAAGTTTCTCCCGTCTTGTACGGATACTAATTTATTAGAGGCCATAGGAGAAAGATAGAGAACTTCTACAGTATGAGAAAGAAAGGCAGGAAACAAAGATAATTTTTAAAAGGAAGGAAGGATGGAAGGAATGTAGGTAGGTAGGAAGGCTAGAGTGCAAAAGCCTGCTTTGCCAGACAATTTCCAATCAGGAAAAAGAAAGAAAAAGAAATACAAAGTTTGCAGAATTTCTGATAAATGATGTCTTAAAAGAAAAGAACAGACTCAGAGTCCTAGGATGGAACTCAACTACTGAACAGCATTAAAATGGGCTTTCTCCTTATGCAATGAATTATTTTTAACTCTGTGGCAATTTACATGCTAGTCAATTTGCATATATTAACCCAAGCGCTCCCCCTGCTTCACTGTGTCCCTTCCCTTTCCGAGCCATATCTCATTATAGCTCTCCTGGGACTAGCCAAATCAAGGCTCTAGAGGCTACATTAATTTATCCAGTGCATGCCGTGCGGGTTGTTTTTCCTTTCTTTCCTTTTTCTTTTTCTGTTTGACTGGCTGTGCATTGGACCTGGTATCTCTGAAGCTATTCGCTTGTCTTACACTAATATTCCAAGCAGTTTGGAAAGGAGAGACAAGGATGTGGAGGTGACAGGGAGGAAAAGAGAAGGTTGGAAAGATGCATAACAAGAAAAATGAGATTGCTTTCCTTGGGAACATTTGGACAGAGCAGCAGAGGAACAAGAAGCAAGGGAGAGAGTGCTCCAAGGCATTTTGTTGCTTGAGGAAAAGGGCAAAATGCTGCCTGGGCATGATGTCTACATAAGCTGTCTGGCCTAGCAGTTGAATCTTATTTCAGTGACAGAGGGTGTCCTTCTGTGGAAACTGGTGGCTCCAGTGTCCTCAGTGGGACACTGTATCTACTCTGGCTTGCAGTCTGAACTTTTGGGGAGCTATTCATGAATTTGATGCTATTCTGGGGGAAGGGACAAGAACCATGGATAGCTCAGAGTGGATAAACTTGCCCATGGACCCAGGAGCCAGTGGCCTCTATTGTGTTCTCCACAGCACTAGAGACCTACAGGTTAGCTTCTTGGACACTCTCCCCTGTGAGTCTCCTCTCTCTCCCACTGTCCTTGGCTTTCATCCTCTTCTTCCCCATTGTTGCCACCACTTGCTTGCTTGAAAGGCAGGAAGACAATGGTTGAGTTAGCAGGGACTTTTGCTTTGCTTCTTCCTCACCACCTCTGTTTAGCTGGTCCTGGGTGAGATTATGGTGGTGGTGAAATGAAGGAGAAACTGCAGGGGGCTCTTGGCAGTAGGTCTCTGATGAGGTGTGGGCTCTTAACTGGCACCCAACCATGCCGACCTGCCCCCAGCTTCTCCAGCTTGAGATGGCTGCCCCATTCTGTCAGTTGGCAGGGTTGCCTTTGTGCAAGGAAATCAGTCATATGCAAATTTCACACCTCTGTCTAGCATAGACTGGATCCTTATTTTGTTTTGGTGGGCATGTTCATTCATTAAATTCAACAAGATGAAATTGTGCTCCTGAAGCTTTGAAAGTACCCAGATCTTCTTTGGAGCAATTCGAAAGACTTTTTACTTGTTCCAGACAAATCTCAAATCTTTCCAGATCTGCTTCCTTCAGTTCAGGATTTGTCAGAATCTAGTGCATACCTCAAATATCTAGCTGCTAGGTCTCATACTCTGAAGATAAGCTTAAAAATATGAGGGCAAAAAGCCCTGATGGTCACAATCAGAACAGCAGATAAAAGGACAACACATAGAGAATATTCCCACCACCACCTCCTTTGTGTACTGGAAACACCAGAGCTTGAAACTTCTCTGTTTTTGTTGGCTTTCTCCTGAGAGTGTTTTATTGAAAAGTTATTGGAGTTTTAGTTGCATTTATGTTTTAGATTTTAGGACTGAGTGAGCTGAAAGTTTTTATTGCTGTTGTTTTGTTGATTTTATTAATCTTTGTTCCTTTATTGTCCTATGGAATATCATTGTGTGACTTTTATTATATAAGCTGCCTTGGGAAGATTTTGACCTTAATGGTGGCACAGAAATATGATAAATAAATAAATGCCACCATTTTCAAGAGGCTAACTCAGGGGATCAGTTTATAATTGTGTACTTAATGGCCTTGCTCCTACTTTGCTAGTAGATGACTTGATGATAATAATCAAGCACAAAATTAAGCAAGTATAAACAAACCATTTCAGGAGGTTTAAATGAAACCAACTTTGCATCGGAACCTGTCTGATTACTTTTGACATAGTATCACTGCCTACTTGGACCTGATTCATGCAAATACAGTTATAAATTGATGACTGCAACAACAAGTGATTAAAAAAGCAATCATGGAAGGGACTGAGGGGATACCTACCCTCCCCGCCCTCCTCAGCATACCTGCTCCACTCACGCAATGGGGTATGTACAAATATGTTCTGCACATGTAAAACTGATATGCAAAAGTCTATTTTCAGCAGGTGAATTTTCGGTGCTAAAGTCCAAGAATCAACCATGAAGGTTGGATCAATGTGTCTTGAATATTATGCATTATGCCATATATGAAAGTTTACAACTATGCATGACCATTGCAGAGAGGCAGGCTGATAGAGAGGCAAGCAAGCATATGGGCCGGATAAGAAAAAGGTCTCTTTCGACCTAGCCAGTAGGCCTTTCGATAACCTCATGTTGCCTTGAACACCATGCTTTCCCATACTTATCACTTGATTACTGTACATTTCAGTTGCCATTTGTTATCCAGACCGTATCACATAGTCAGAACTCCATCACTGCCTCAGACACAAAGCTTTGCCGAAGGAATAAAAGTCACTCAAATCAAACGCCAATGAACAAGAGTGCTTTAATCAAGTGTAGAGAAATCAAGTGCTTTTCATGCATATGTGTACCACCAAGCCCACTGACAAACACCTGAACACATGAACTGACTCCCTTTAAAAAATGTATTGGAGGTGATATTTAAGTGCTGTTTATGATAGAAGTTCAGATGTGCAAACCTCACAGTACAGACTTAAGAAGAATCTTGATGGAAAAGAAAAATCCCCTTTATTCAATAGAAAATTAATTAGAAAGTATGTTTAGGACTGCAGTCCCGAAGTTATTATTCACAATACATTTATCAAGCCCTGAGTTATGAGACCATGTTGTGTGAAAGATCAGAGTTTATGCATTTGCAGGAGAATGACATGAAAACCAAACTGAGTCTATATTAAATAAATTCCCCCCACCCCCACTTGAATATGCCCCAATCCAATTACTGAGCTTCATGAGTATGGAACAGCATCCATAACCATAGCAAGTGACCGCAAGAGGGAAGCAAGAGGTGCGGGTGGGGGCGGGGGGGAGAAGCACAGTGAGGGAAAGCATTTGGCTTTTAATAGAATATTAAGCTATGAAACTGTTGACTTCTGAGATAAAATTTTTTGATGTCTATATGATGATCCTATGCTGTTGTCTCCATCTTCAGTCTCTATTCAATCTCTGTTTTCCATCTCAGGACTGAAGCGCTCGCTCACACAGCTATTTACATTTTTTCCAAATGTCAGGACCTTTCATTTAGATTGCACAGGAAAGCTTTTACCTTATTTACCTTTGATCTCTGTTTAACACAAAGTTTTTAGATTTGTACAGCTTTATCTCTGACACATAATGCTTTGCATTGAAAATGCCAGGTTTAAGGTTTATTTTTTTAATTGAATTTTTTCTTCAAACCAGATGGAGCTTGGCACACATTGCAGGTTAAAAATGATTTAATAAAGAATAAATATATTTCTACACGTATCAAAAGCATACAGAAAAGAAAGGTGTGCATAAGCTCATCTTAGGCTCCATAGTGACTTTATGAAATGAGTGAAATGTAAACTCCCTTATCTTTTTGTTGGCAATAAAAATTGATGCATACAAGCTATGCAAAATGAAAAAAGAGTGTTTTAATGGTTATTAAGAAGGAAGAAACTACATTTAGGGTTGAGCAAATAAGAAAAAGGATTTTATTTTTATTTTTGTTAATGTTTCGCTGGTGCTTCATTCTATTCTGTTTTAATTATTGATTATACTCCACATTTAATATCAAATGCCAGATTGAGGCCAGAAGTCAGCTCCCTACATGTGGTGCAGGAAAAATTCAGCTTTTCATCACAGCATAAGGCTTGACTTCAAACTTCAGCACTGATCCAGCAACAGAAGCTAGGTAAGTTCTGAGCAGCACTTCTTGTCACAGAAGCACCAGGCTGCTTCTTTGCCAGTGCTGACTCACCAAGGGGATATTGAGAAGCAAGGTCATTGAGGGCCACCCTGCTACAGAGACATTGCTGAGTGAAGTATCCGGGCCCCGTGGATGGAAGTCATTTCCAGCAGAAGAGAACAATGGCCCTTCTTCCAGCCAAGATCCATTTATTATTCCACTCAACAATTCGTAGATACCTCTTCAGGGAGGAAAGGAGCAAAGGGAAATGTATATCCTTTCCCTCTTTTTTTTGCTGCATGCCCAGGACTGTTCCATCACATCATGTAATAATTATCGCAGCTTGCGGGCAGCAAGAAGAATAAGCATTTGGAAGAAGTGCCAGTTCTGTGCTTCAAACTAAACAGTCATGAATTTTTCTAGCACCTTTCCTCAAAATAAAATGGGCAATTAATTCATAAGGAAAGTTAATTGTTAATTGCTGTTTCTCTACGTGCTTCCTCTCTCCCTCTGTTTATGTTAAACACAGAGATGCAACTGTGGCTGAATCGTAAAACAGCGCCTGTCAGCTTTTATTGCCTGTCTGCTTACTTGCCTCTTTCCTTTCTGCTTTTCTTCAGGACTTTTGAGGTCAAAGGTGTTTCCTGGTTCACTCCTTTGTCCCTGCATGAAAATTATTAGGGTCGAGGCCTACACTGGCATGAATCAGTATTACCACATTGATTTATCCCACTTGGGAACTGGCCCTTGCTTTCTCAGGGTGCTTTCAAATGGACAACTCCTGGTACTATCCGTCAAAAGACATTGAAGCTACTTTGCCTCTTCCTACACAGATTTTTTGTAAAAAGAAAAAAAAAGATAGAAAAAATGAAGCAGTGAGAAAACATGGGAAGTTTCCTAGTAGGGTTGATTGAATCTTTTAGTTTCTCTCAGTTTGTCATTTTTCTAGTCTTGTTTAGTTTATCTTGAACGTTAAAAAGTTTTAGAAAGTTCACATGGAAAGTAGTCTACATATTTGTACAAAATTTGCTTAATTCATTTTTACATGCAATTTTGCATTAAATTAAACAGTTCATGCATTTGTGAATGATATTTTTACTAATATATGCATTGCCTTCATTTTGTGCTCATGCATGCACTTATGTATACATCTTTGACCAACAAATTCCATTACAAAAATTTGGGCAAGTGCAAATTTCAAAGGATAACTCAATTTCAGATCAAAAAACTATGAAATGCAGCAGGTTTTTTTCCCACTCATATTTACAAATGGAAGACAATGACCTGGTTGAAATGACACGAGAGCGCATCATGCTTTACTAGCCATGAGTTGCTGTTGTATCATCTGTACTCAGCCTGTTGTGTCAAAAAAGCCACCCTGACAATTCCTAGGCCAGTGATGCCGAACCTTTCAGAGACCAAGTGCCCAAAATGCAACCCAAAGCCCACTTATTTATAGCAAAGTGCCAACACTACAATAAAACCTGAAAACTGAGGTTTTAGTTTAGAAAAAACAACTCACAGCCAGTCCAAGCAAATATATATATATTCCTTGGCAGAACACTGAACAGCCATGCGAAAGCTTAGATGAGTTGCAGCTCATGAGTCATGGCTCGTGATGTCATTGCCTGGCAATGCTACTCCTTTCTGAGCATGCGTGTGGCCCTCATGTGTGCTGTTATCCGATGCTCAGCTGCTGAAGCGATGCTGGGATGATTTGGCACATGGGTTGACAGAGAGGGCTCTGTGTGCCCACTGTGCCACGCGTGTCAGAACTTTGTCAGCAATAATTTAACCCTACCCTGGTGCACTCCCCAAAGGCTAATATTGGGGTAAAGTTCCATACAAAAGAGGGCAACTTTGAAAAGGTCTTCTTTGATTAGCTTTTCTGCACTGCTCATCATTTCTGCCTCTTCTAAACACATTCCAACAATCAACATCATGCCAGGACACCTCGTTGTTGTAACCCTAACCCTACTCTGGTGCACTCCCCTGGCCTTAATATGGGGGTAAAATGCTACTGAAAGGGGCGATTTTGAAAAAGCCTTCCTTGAGTAGATTTTCCTTCACTGCTCATCTTTTCTCCCCATTGTAAACACATTCCAACCATCAAAATCATGCCAGGGAATGAAGTCCTCCTAACCCTAACCCTACACTGGTGCAGACCCATAACCCTAATATATGGGTAAAGCTCCATTAAGAGGGGCGATCTTGAAAAAACCTTCCTTGGGCAGAATTCTCTGCACATCTCATTCTTGCTGCCCATTCTAAACACATTCCAACCATCAAAATCATGCCAGGGAACCAAGTCTTCCTAACCCTAACCCTACCCTGGTGCAGACCCCTAACCCTAATATATGGGTAAAGCTCCATTAAGAGGGGCGATTTTGAAAAAGACTTCCTTGGGCAGCATTTTCTGCAAATCTCATCCTTTCCGCCCATTCTGAACACATTCCAACCATCAAAATCAAGCCAGAACACCTCGTTTTTGTAACCCTAACGCTACCATGGTGCACTCCCCTGGCTTTAATATGGGGGTAAAATGGTACTGAAAGGGGCGATTTTGAAAAAGCCTTCCTTGAGTACCTTTGTCTTCACTGCTCATCCTTTCTGCCCATTCTAAACACATTCCAACCATCAAAATCATGCCAGCTAACCAAGTCCTCTTAACCCTAACCCTTCACTGGTTCAGACCCCTATCCCTAATATAGGGGTAAAGCTCTATTAAGAGGGGCGATTTTGAAAGAGGCTTCCTTGGGCAGCATTTTCTGCACATCTCATCCTTTCTGCCCATTCTAAACACATTCCAACCATCAACATCATGCCAGGACACCTCACTTTTGCAGCCCTAACCCTACCCTGGTTCACACCCCTAACCCTAATTAAGGGCTAAACTCCCCTGGCCTTTATATTGGGTAAAATACTACTGAAAGTGGCGATTTTAAAAAAGTCTTCCTTGAGTACCTTTTTCTTCACTGCTCATCAATTCTGCCCATTCTGAACACATACCAACAATCAAAATCATACCAGGACACCTCATTTTTCTAACCCTAACCCAGTGATGCTGAACCTTAAGAGACCGAGTTCCCAAATTGCAATGCAAAACCCACTTATTTATCGTAAAGTGCCAACACTGCAAGAAATCCTGAAAACTGAGCTTTTAGTTTAGAAAAAAACAACTCACAGACAGTCCAAGCCATTTATATATATCCTTGGCAGCACACTGACCCTCCCTGTGAAAGCTCGGACGAGTTGTGGCTCATGAGTCGCAGCTCGTGACCCCATCGCCTGGTGCTGATACTCCTTTCCGAGCATCTGCATGGCCCCTATGTGTGGTGTTATCCAATGTTCAGCTGCTGAGGTGATTCCAGGGTGGCTTGGCTTGTGTGCCGACAGAGAGGGCTCTGAGTTCTCTCTGTTCTCCACCACTTTCCTAGGCTCTTCTAGGGCTCCATGGTGGATTGTTTTACTGTCCAAACCTGGACAACCAATCCCAGTGTGGATGAGGTCAAGCTGTGGGTAAGGTGCAAGTCAAGAGTATCAAAAAGGAGAAAACAAGACAGAACAGTTCATATATTTTAATATGCACATAATTAGTACATACATTTGGAAGATTTTTCATAAAAAGAGGTACACATTTTCATGCAAAAAAACAAAAAAGTTTTGGAAGCTGGTACACACCCAAACTAAAATGAACTCTGAAATGAAACGTAAAGAATTTAGGCAAGTGCAAGTTTTTCAAATTGAAACATTCCTCACAAGAAGCCACAGCAATGCATCTCTCCTGTTTTCATTTGGAAGCAAGACATTTTCAATATAGCACCCCAATTCCCACAATGCACAGGTTTTTTTTTAAAGGAAGGGATTGTGGTGTGCATACCCAACCAAACTTTGGGAGAGTTCAAATAATATATTGAAATGCAGGGACAGTGGCCTCTATCCAGCCTGACCCTTTTGTGGAGACACAGCACACCGTCAAGAATGGAAGTCATATGCTAATAAAACTTGGTGCATTCAGAAATATTTAGAATTGGAGATAAGCACCCCAGCATAAACTATGATCCACCCTTAACCCATACACCCAAACTTCCGCGGCAGCATCCTCTTTGTGTGGCTCACTTTTTGTACTGTCAGGGACAAGAAATATGTAGTACTGGCAAAGGAAATACAAAAGTGCCTTCATTTTCTCATATGATCCCCTATGAGCTTTCCCCCCACACCCCACCTCCCACCACAAACACACACACCTTCTCCCAGTGCTCATAACATTGACAAGCAGAGAAGGCCTTGGTTATTGAGGTGACACTGGCCAGACAAACCACACAACTTCCATGCGACTTAATGCCAGGACATTGGTTAATCACACTTGCTGGGAAAGGCTGTACAGGAATTTAAGAGTTTCACTTCCAATAAAAGCCAACTGCAACCACATGAGAAGCCAAAACAACTCTGGAAAGTTGGAGGTTCTGTGCAATCTTAGAAGCACTGGAACCCTCCCCCCACCAATGCAGAACCAGAGTAGCTAGGTGTAAGAACAAAAGCAAAGTCTTTCTCCAAATGTATATGCCTTAAAAAACTCAAGTGCAGCTTTCTCCAAATCGTTGCCTGTGAGATGTATTGGATTCCAACTCCTATCACCATCAGCCAGCAAGGCAACTGACTGAAGGTGGTGTGATTTGTGGTCCAATACATTTGGGGGGCACCACAGTATGTGGGGAGGCAGTTAGGTATTCCTCACTTAACTTTCTGTACCAAGAAGAAATTTGCTAGGCAGTATAGGCAGAATGACACAGTTCTTTCAGAAGTTTTTGTGCTTGGGGGTTTATCATTCCCAAAAGTGCACTCAACCAGATTGAACCCTAATCCTGGGCATTTCTATGGCCCATTGCAAGTGCTTTATCTCTAGCATCTTAGTCAACCTTCCAATATCCCAGTGTCAGATATAGAATTCTTAATCTCACTTTTAGTCATAGTGGCATGGGGTGCTAGAAAAGGCATCATACAGAAGTCCACGGTAGAAGATGGAGCTGGTGTCATCTTCTCTCCTAACACAGTTTTTATGGCAACATGGATCTCATAGCACTGTGTAGTTATCACATAAGACAACACCAGATCTTCAAAGGAAGCATGGTGGAATTCCCCCTCGAAAGTTCGATGTTGCAGTTGCTTTCCTCCCATTTTACTGCATCCGTCTTCTTGTGTAACATCAGTATCCCTTTACTGCTGACAGAGTGCTTGAAGAAGCATGGCTTGCTTAAGGCCATCTCATGTGCTTGTTGGGACTGGGAGAACAACTATTGTTCAAGCCACTTGAGGTGCTCCATTTTCCACCCTAATGCTCAGTCCATGCCATTCTTATTCTGAATTATAGCAAGTTTTTCAAACAAGAAAAATGCATGAATTTTTGAGAAAAAAGACATATTTTATAAAGTACCCACCCAAATGTACACTTTGCCCCCTGCTGATTAAAGTGTGCAAATGTATTATTTTTGAAAATGTGCATTTTGAAGTGCACATTTTTTTAAAGGATGCATTTAGTGAACATGATTGCAAATTATTTATTTCATATAAAATAAACCCACAGCCATTGCAACTGAATCAGCACAGATGTATGGCAGCAATTCAGAATAAAATGCAATATTAAAAAAATATATATACTGAGAAAATAAAAAGGTTTTCACCTGGTGGCAAAAATAATACAGAGTAGGCTCCAGACACACCTCTTTGGGAGCTCATTCCAGAGTTAGGGTGCCACAACCGAAAAACCCTTACTCCCTTTGGAGGGGGCTCCTGGAGTAGGACCCAGAAGATGACCTTAGCATCTGGCTAGGTACATATAGGAAGAGGCATTCCTTCAGATAACCTGGTCCCAAGCCTTTTGGGGCTTTAAATGTTAATCCTAGCCCTTTGAATTGGGCCTAGGCTTCAACTGGCAGCCAGTGCAGATAGGAGAGGGTTGACGTATGTTCTCAGGAGCCAGTCCTCATTAACAATCTTGTTGCCCTGTTTTCCATGAGCTGAAAAGTCTCTGGACTGTTTTCAAAGGCAGCCTCATGTATAGCACATTACAGTAATCCAAAGGAGAAGTTACCAAAGCATGGATTACTGCAGCCAAGCGCGTTCTGTCCAGATAGGGCTGTAGTTGGCATATCAGCTTAAGCTGATAAAAAGTGCTCCATGCCACTGAGTCCACTTGCGCCTCACGTGCCCGTTCTGGATCCAGGAGCAAACGCAACAATGTACAAGTTTTTCCAAAAAATGCAAGCATGGCTGTTTTTCACACCGAAATAACCATGCTAATAGACCCCTAATGTTCATGGCTGCAAGGAAATTTGGACTGCATGCTTTTTGTTCACATTTTGAGCTAAATCAGGTTTCCCTATGGAATTACTCCCAAATGGAATAGTTTGCAAAGTTCTTGCAGGCAGGTAGATCTAGCAGCTCCAGAACAATGATCAGGCTGCCCCCATGCATAATTGCAGTGGAACTTGTGGATTGGAATGGGTAACTACTACATGATGTTTGAGAACTCTAGGTTTATCTGAACATTGTCCTGTTTCTCATCTTGTGCCCAATTCCTGTTTGCATTTCTGATCATTGTTCATTCTGCACGGATGGGAATATCATACAAATTGAGCAGCTACGATGCACATATTGCCCCAAATTTGTGCAGTGTTCCGAATTTGTGCAACTTTCCTCCATAGACTAAAGTGCGACTGATTAGGAAATCTGCATAAAATTGAACCAGGAAGCTGTGCAAATAAAATGCAAGCACATGTCTGGCAATCTGTGAACATTTTCAGTTGGCACCTGTTCATGCTCATGTTCATATTTGTTCAAACAGGGCCTGCTCAGATATTTGCAAGCAAAAAATGGAAATCTCATTTATCCCTGCTTGTGGATTCTTGCTAAGTGCAAATTCTGACTTTGAAACTTCACTATCTAATATCAAATGTGCAATGAGTGGTATATACTCATTTCTACCCACTGATGAAGGAAAGGCCCTCTGTATACGCTCAGATATTCTCTCTCATTTATTTTTTTGTTTTGCCTTTTCACAAACGATGCTTCAAAAGAGTTGATTGCAGACTTATTAATGAAAGCTGGAAGTTTTTTGGCCAGATATTGGGGCTGAGGGGGTGGAAGAAATTCCATTCTTCTGCTAAATGGTTACTTAAGGTTTTAGAAATCTTTTGTATGGATAAATTAACCAAAATGGTACATAGTTTAAAAAAAACCCAATTTCATTATGGGAACTGATTTTTCTTTGAAATGGCATCCTTTTATCTTAGTCTGGAATAATTAGTTTGTTTTAAATAGGTTGGAAATTAATAGAAATGGGATGAATTGAATTTTATGTACTGATTAAGATTATGCAAAATCAGAAGAGAAAGAAAATGTGGATCAGTGCTAAGTTTTAGTAAGCCTTGAGTCAACTGAAGTCTCGCCCATGTGCACATCCCATAAGGTACCTTGCAGCTTTACTGGTATTTTAAAAGCAACCATGACTCTCCTTGAGCCCTTATAAAAATGAGCACCACAGAACCTAACACAGTATAAAATAGCTAACAATGGGAGGAAGTGGTAAAATAAGAGGAAGAAAACTGCCAAGTTGGCTTTGCACATCATCACGTTTCCCTGGAAAGCTTTGCATGCTTTGTGTTTAGCCCCACTATTGTCTCGTGCTGAACTAAACAGTGTGGAGGAATGCCGTGTTGCCACAGAACTCCATTTGGTCAGTTTTCCATGTGAATAAATGCTTCCATTGGCAACTGGACTGGCCAATGGGTCTTTGCTGATAGCAGGTAATTCTGGACTGAGTAGCAAGTCGATCTCTGAATCGTATGACCCCATTCAGAGTCTCCAAGGTACTTCCCTAAACTGAGTAAATGCGTAAAAAATGGCCAACAAGGTAGCAAGTATCACATGATACAGATTGTGAAGAATTACAGGCCTAAACACTGGTGATCACTAGCCATGTGCAGGGGGAAGGGTGGTGGTAAGAGCTCAAGGGCAGCATCTGCTCATGCTGGAAATGCTCACTTCTATTCCAAGGTCATCCGGGTTGGGACTGATGGTAAAACTGCCAATATTGGAATGCCCTTATACATATCTGTGATGCGACCATGTTTACAATTCTGTGAGTAATTCAGTTGAACTCATCTAACAAAGGATATTGTAGAGCTGGAAAAGGTGCAGAAAAATCAACCTAGATCAATGGGTTGGATCATCTGTATGAAGAAAAGCTATTTTCTGAGGAAAAGATAAATGGTTTATAACATGATACACAGTTTGGGGACAGTAGAGTGAAAGGTTTGCTTCTTTTCTCATAGTAATAGAACTCAAGATCAGCATTGTTTTAAGTGCCTCTCCTGCACAAATATCACAGAGTGCTGATGGCCATAAATTTGGAGACTATTTCTTTGATTTTTTATTTTGGTGATGGGACTCAGATTTGCCTCTTGTGTGTATCAACAGCAATTCATGGTAGCCTAGTCCCCCCTTGCCTCAAATGATCTGGGCAGTGTTGGTACATTATACAGGGGAAGCTTGGTAGATGCTTCAAAAACATGGCAGGTGCCAGTTGGGCCACCGGCATGGTTCCCTCCTCCCCTTGCACTGGAAAGTCACTCTGTCATTGGTGGGTTAAGAAATTGGTGGCTGGGCTGCTGACAGCAGATCTTGTTTGCCACTGCTGCTGCTACCTCATCAGTAAACTTCAAGTCAAAAATAGAAATGGAAGAGATCATGCTCCCTAATAAAGGGAAAGATCCCAATGTATGGTTCACCTCCTGAAAAAAAAGTCACTCCATACATCTGTGTTTGAGAACCTCCCTCTCACACAAGGGTTATTCACATGTTAAATTCAGGCAATCCTCATTCCGGGGGTACTTGGAATCATGGAAAATTATTGACTGGTAGTACATTCAGGACAGGCAAAAGAAAGCAACTCCTGCATGCAAGCCCAAATTAATATGAGGGCTTTGCAACCAGGAGATGTGGTGCTGACTGCTTACCATTTTAGATGGCTTTAAAGGGGGAACACAGCATGTTGTAGTAGAGGGACCCTTGGTCTGATCCAGCAGAGCTCGTCTTACATTACATCCTACATACCCTATGCCATTATGATTGATGGCTCATTCCAACAGCCGAGGGCTGTCGCTGGCCACACCAGTGACATCCGTGCACATTCCACTCCAGTTGGCTCTCTAGACAAATGGTTATCTGACTCCATCTTCATCCCAGAGTGAGGTGTGTGGACAAAAAGGTTCACCTCCCGTGCAGCAAATCAATCTGGCCATGTGATGAAGGAAGCAGCAATGTCAGTCTGCTTTGGCAGGAACATGCTGAGCTCTCCATCTGTCTGGGACTGGTTTGCGATTGACTCCAATTGAGCAAATCTATTAAAAACAGAGTTCCAGTGTTCTTTGTGACTAAAAGAGTTGGATGAAAAGTCCAGGAACAGACTTGCTCTGTTAAACCTGTTGGAAGTTCAGTAAAGGTTAGTATCTCTGTGTATCCTATCTTAAAAGTGCAAAATCTTGCATTTCCTAGTTCAGACTGGGGACACAATGCAGCGCACCATGAACTTGTACTATCCATCCCTTTCAAGGAATTTCTGACCCACTGGAAACCCCAAAGTAATTTAAATCTTGATCTTACAATTATTCAACACTATGCTCCTGTGCACTTTCCAAACACATCTCTAGAAAAAATAAGGTTTGCAGCTCAACTTTTCTTGCATACTAGTTGGAGCACACCTGTCTTTGCACCCTGCCAGCTTCTCATTCGGCTTCTGTCTGCATGGGAAGAGGCGACTCTGCCTTTTTTCTGAGCACCTCAGACCATACAGGCGTGTGCATGCACATGTCTGTTCTGCAAAAGGGGTTAGATTGTTCTGCCCCTAACTAACTGCATGAAAATGTTATTGAAGGTCAGATGAAATTGTGGAGTAGACTGTGTGGTTAAATGGTTATCTTTATTTGCTATTATTTTAGCTTTTCCCCTGGCTCTTGTTATATTCTTTTAATCCAGACTGCCCCTACTATTAATGATTCTCCTGATCTGGCAATGCCATACATCTTGTTTCTCATTTCTTTATGATGTCCTTAGGACTTAAGACACCCTGCTGCAATAGCCACAGAGTCACAGGTTCACAGAACAGCCAGGTCAGAAGGGGCCAGGAAGGCCATCAAGTCCAACCCCCTGCTAGTGCAGGACACCAGCAACACCATCCCAAAGTCCAAAGTCTGTATCTACTAATTTGTGATGGCTGTCAGACATACGCTTTCAGGAAGTTCACGTGTCCTGGTTGTCCCCCGCTGTCACCCCTCGGTCATTAGAAGTCAGTTGAATTGTCATTGAGCTTGAACCTTCTATGCAGTTCTCATGGCTTATCACAACTGATAGACTGTGATACCTTTCCAAACATTTACTTTATTCTCTTCAAGTGACCTTGTGTGCTTCAGTTTGCCCTGTGCACACAGTAGGTTCCTGTCATGGAGCAGACTGCTTGCCTCCAGTTATGATCAGCTGCACTTATGTCTGCCCCCACAGGAACTAGCTGCCACTGCTTTTACATCCATCCCAAACAGTGGCCTCACCACATCTTTGGTGTAACTTCTGTTGAGCTTTGCGCTGAATGCTCCATATCATCTTCCTCTCTAGGGACTCTGCTCAAAGCACAGTCTCTTTGCTGAGGTTGCTGATGCAACAGCCAGATAAGGTTGATCATAATTATTGACAACTTGCATATAGAACAGAGAAAGAGGGTGATAAGCCCGTAATGAGTTCATGGCAGGCATGAGACTTAAAGATGTGTCTCCCATGTCACAGTGGGACAGGGATGTGCACTCAGACCTTGTCCCCAGTGGCCTTATGCACCCACTTCCTCCTCGTAAAACCACTTGTTCAGCACAATAGTCTGTAGGGGGTATCAAAGCATATTTACCTGAATGCCTGGATGAATTTCTCTGCCTTCAGGGACTTTGGCAGTGACCAGGATTGTGGAAGTCCTGGATACCAAGTGCTATTTTTGCAGCCAAGTATGGAGATAAGACAGCTACTTTCAAAAGACCGAAAGACTGCCATGTCCAAGACGGAGCTTATTTGCATGCTGTTGTTCACAAGCAGGAGTAGAATCAGTGGGTAGAAATTGCAGGAAGACAGATTTGAGCTAAACATTAAGAGCAACTCCCTAAAGATGAAAGGTGCTTGTCACCGTAATGGACAAGGCAGTGTCCAATAAGAGCATTCTTCTTGTGCAAATAATGCTGCTCTAGCAGAAACTAGGTTCTGAACTATGTGCAAGGTGGCAATCTAACTAAAGTTAAGGTTACACTAGTGTTGTGCAAGCAGCTGTACATTATGCATGAATGAGCCACTGTGCAACCCATTTTGCTTACACTTGCACAGTCAGTTGTGTGATGCATAGCACTTAATGTTTGCACAGTCTGCTGGTTGCACACTGCACGCGTGTGAGTAGTTGTGCAATTGGGTGGACAATGGGTTATGCAAGTGCAACGTAGAACCACTTACGCAATGGAAAGATTGAGCAGAACCCTACTAGCATTGTTTGAGTTTATGGAATGAGATGGTGGGAAATTGAGTGCTGTCTTGGTTGGTGCTGGACTTTCTTCACTGGAGGTATTTATGCTGAGATGGAGACACACTTTTCAGATGGGGATGCGTGATGCTGGAGAACTTATTCCATTATGCAACCCCAGCGTGGCATAATATCCCCTTAGCAAATATGCTTCTCGCTGTCCAGACAATTGGAATTATTCAACGACTCAGGCTACAGTTTACCAAACCACAGTTGCTCCAGTTACATAAGCATATTTGGGTAAGCTGTAATATAAGATGTGTGCATTAAGATACATCTCAATATGATTGTAAACTATTATAGTCCTCTAAATTTCCAGAAATAAATGCTTCTCCCCATTGAATTCTCTGTCATGGTTGATTTCAGATTAGGGTTTTTCACAACACTTGGTCTTTGTTTCACAATTTGCATGAATTCCCCAGTCTTTAAAATAATTTTGCAAAATGTGGTATGTTTGAAAAATGGAATTCTGTATGGTGGCTTGATTCATGTCAGATCTATGTTTTTTCAGTCACCCCCTACCAGCCTCCAACAGTTTTCTTACACATCCCTGTCTCAAGGATGCTGCAGCTGCAACCTGCATGGAGCAAGGGATGCGATGAGATGATCTCTTGGGTTTCTCCCACCTGTATAACTCTAGGAATCTCCCAGTGAACTACAGTCCTGTCTATATTCTCTGCATTCTGGGCTCAGGCCCTCTTGGGCTTCATACTGTTTGTAGTTTCTATCCCTACTTTCATTCTAGTAGGAAATCAGCAGTCATGTATCATTTCATCTTGTATCATTTCATGAATCTCAGTTAATTGCTGCAGATTAAAGGTTTGCTGCAGAAACCAAAAGCAACAACACCGCAATGGAGCATAACACACAGTACTAACCAACAACCCATTGTAGAGGATTCGGCTAAAACTGACCTTTCATCTGGAAGGCGATTTACGTTGTTTCTCTTTCTTTCTTCTTTTCAATGGTTCCTTGTTAGAAGAACTTAACAGGCTTTGACTTGACACAGAAGGGATGCTTTCAGCCAATTAAAAAATATAATAGTAGGAAGAGGGAACGGAGCTTGGAGCTTCCTGCATGGTAAAACTTCATTGTCACTCAGTCCTTCATGCTGCTGGAAGGATTAAAGTGCACAGGGGCAGACCATGTCAGGCTTAATGCTAAGCTCCTGAGTCAAAGTTACATTCTTCAGAGCACAGAGACAATAATTCATTACTGATGAGGATGGAGGCATTACTGCTTCAATTTGCTTATTGATCCATCTCTGTCACACACACACACGCGCGCCCTTACTGATCCTTTGCTTTTCCCTCCCAAGACAGATATTCTCTCGTGCTGGCTTCTTGGGAATTGTCAAATATAATACAATGTTGATGCATCCACATTACAAATATGTATGTGTCTGTTACATTTATATCCCAGCATTCCTCCATGGAGCCTATGGCAGCAGGAACAAAATCCTCCTCCTCCTCCTCCTCCTCTTCATATGAGGGAGGCAAAGCTGAGGGTCAGCGACTGATCCAAAGTTATCCAGTGTGCTTTGAGACCAAGCAGAGAACTTGGATCTCCAGAGCCCCCATCTAACTCTCTAGCCACTGTACCACATTGCCATTGCCATTATACCACTTTGGCTTTCATGGTTTCTCTAAAATTATCCTGAGAGTTGTAGCCTGGTTGGGGTAAAAGATGGTGAATTATGATCCCTTCCCCCTTCCCCACTTCCCTGGGGAGACAAACCAATGTTCTTCCTGTTTATGGAGTAATCCCCCTTCCTTCCTGTTTCACATGTCTGCTGAAGAGCATTCCTACGGTGTACGGTTCATTCATTGTAATGGACTGTGCACTGCAGAACTTCTTTCTCCTTGCTTTACTACTGAGCAAGTGTTCATCCTGGCCTGTGTTCTGCTGTCTTCTAAGCTGGACCACTTTTGCAAGAAAAAGAACAGTCCATGTACAGAAGTTCGGATGGGAATCAACCAGCTTTAATGCTTAGAACACCCTCATTCAAAATCCTGTTGCACGTGGTACTGATCAACAGATGAACACTTTAGTTGCCACAGCTCTCCATTCTCTCCCCTTGATGCATTCTTCATAATGCAAAGACCACGGGTTGGAGCATTTTTTTGTGGCTGGGGAAGGGAGAGCAGGACCAGGACCAGGACCAATAGTGTTAGCCGTGCAAGTAGTGGGAGGTTTTGGATCACATCCTAGTACAAGTGAGCCAGTTAAGTAAGTCTGTTGTTTCATCCACACAGGGAGAAGCTGAAGTGGGTTGACTGCAAGACAGAGCAAGGCCAGGTGAACCTTTTTGCTTGTTCTCAGGGTTATTGTAAAGGCTGTCAGAGCACGTAATGGTATCGCTTGCCAGACTGACTTGCTATATTGCCCAAGCAGCGTTTGGTGTTCTTTTCCTTAAATATTAGTATAGAGAAAAATCAAGAAAATAATTGCTTGACAGAATCATTAATTACCCGCTCCTGAACAATTTTGCTCAGAGTGCATAGAAAGCCTAAGGTACCTATTAAAAGCAACTCTAATGCTATTGATCTATTTGTGTTTATCATTACATTTTGTGGCTGTTACGGCATTTTATTGAGCATACTGCCAGGGGAGAGGAAGTAGAGCATGGAGCCCTTTGCCCTCGCTCCTCCTGAGCGAGATTTTCTCCTGGGGCTTATGCCTATTCAAGCCAGCAATGTTGTGCTGGGGCTCAAACCTAATAAAATCAAGCCTTTTGACTCAACAAGCCTTGCTCCTAATTCTACAGGCATTCAAAGAAGACAGAACAGGTTGTCACCTTTAGTGACAAGGAAATGACATTCTGCACATGCTTGGAGGCACACTCAGTCAATCTGGCAGGACTGGAAAGCCAACCATCACTAATACCTGATATCAGAAACGCAGGTTCTGGGCTCCCAGATTGACTTTCTGAAATTGAAATTAAAAACACTAGTGAGGCCTCACTGAAAATAAATTCAGAGGCATGTTATACTACTGTGTATACTGTGTATACTACTAGTAGGTTATACTACTAGTAGTATACTACTACTATATCATATTCTTCACCTAAGTCCAGTTGGTGGTTTCTGCCCCCCATCCTTCTTGGGAGTAAGTCCCATTGAACAGACTGACACTGACTTCCCAGGCAATATGTATAGGTGTGTACTTGAAGAAGGGGAATGCTGGGAGACTGTCTCTCTTCTGTGGGAGACATCAATCCCTATGAACATACACAGGTCTTCTCTTACATAGGTGGGAGCAAATCTCAGCGCAAGAAATAGATTCCAAGGCTGAACAATGGTTTAGCTTTTGCCCTAACTTCACTTCATAGCAAACTGATGGACTGACACTCTCATAACCCCAAACATTTTTATCTGTTCATAAGAAGCTGAGTCACAGAAACCCTTTCTGGCACTTCCAGGATGTTAAACAAATAGAGAAAGGCTAAGAGAAGAGGCACATGCAGAAATGATAAAGAGGCGAAGTGTGTACTGTACATTCACCCAGCTGCTAATGTCATTGCTGGAAACAGAAGCCAAGTCTCTTGTCTTTCAGAGTCTGTGACCTCCTAGAATATACTCCATGCATTAAAAAAAAAATCCGAGCCACATTTTTAAACAAAGAAAAATACAAATTCTGAAATGCATGCATATCAAGGAAAGCTATGTGCAATATATGCTGCAAATGTTACTGTAATAGCATCCATTTTTTTCTGGATTCTAGGAAGTTCTCGAGTGTGTGGAAGACTACTGTTGGAGTAGCAAATTCTGGAGTACTGGATTTTGAGAACATCTGGTATTTCAAGCTTACATTTTTAATGGATTCTTTGGAGGACATTCATTCTGAGACCAGTTGCAATTTTGGCAACCTTTTCTGCCTTTGGAGGTTCCATGGGCTCTTTCAGTGAAGCATTCCTTTTCAACTGTTTCTGTGATTTGAATTCCTTTACAAATATGCAAATGTTTAATCTACTTTATTATCTCTCTTCTCTTCTTTTCTATGGACAAGGTATCATTAGTCTTAATTATTGTACTATGTATTCCCTTTTACCAGTTTACACCATTGTGGACCATAGCCAAAAACGGTTAGCTTCCAAACTGCAGCTAACACCAATCAGTGCACTAGTATACAACTACCATCTTTCCAGCACATTCCTGACCATGTGCTAACTTGAGCAAAAGTTTTGCTGCCTGAGGCAACGAGCAAGACACCATCCATTCTACATCATCGTAGAAGAGCTGCCCAGATAGGTGATTGAATCTTATTTCAGCCACGGTGAGAGGACAGCATCATTGACTGCACCTGAAGGATACAAGGTAGGTTAGGGAATGCCTCACACCATAAATGTCACATGGTGCATGCAGCTTTCTCCATTCTGTGTCAATCATCAATCTGCTACCTGAAGCATCCACCGCACTCTGCCTAATGGCAGGGCTGGCCCTGGCATTCACGAACAATAATCATCCTCCCAAAGCTACAGGAAGAAGCCCTCTGCAAGGATCCCTGCAAAAGGTGGCAACCCATGGCTGGATTTCATTATAGCATTTCCAGAACCAAGAGTCAAATGCATTGCTTACCACACAGTTTCAGCCATGCAGAATATGGTTCTATGTATAGCACTGGAACAATACTAACATCATAATTTAAAAGGCCAACAAAGAAGACACTATTGTTATGAACACAGTGGGGTATGTAAATAGGCTAAGAAGGAACTCTCCGACACCCCACTTTATAGGCCCCTGTACTCAGAAGTCACTGCAAAATACTGGAAGGAACTGCACAATTTCATGCCTTCTGTACTCCAAGCCACAACTGATACTATTAATTTCCTCATGAAATTGCAATTCATTGACAGTCTTCTGAAAAGCATCATTTTTAGCTACCATGGGCACTGAGGCCTTTTACATCAACACATACACATCATAGCTATAGGCATTCATATGGTTCCACAGTATGCTAGCATCTTCATGGCCAACTGACTTTCTCAATTCCTGTTCTCCAAAGCTTCTTCTCTACATGAGATTCATTCCTCACACATTTATTAACTGAACTCAAACATGAGAGCCTGATGAAGTCCTTCTGGGACTTCGATAACTTTCACACCACATTTCTCAACCTGAGCCTTGACTAGTTCAAACAAAAGGCTCATATTCCACACATGACTGCATAACTGCATTTAAAATGCATAAGCACTGCCCTATATCAGAAATAAACTGACCATCATGCATATTTACATGATCCCAGCTTCTACCTGGAACCCACCACAAAACTGAATGTCGGTAACCAAACCCTAAAATACAACAATATCTGCTTAGATTCCTTGGAGGGAGATCCACAATTTAAGGATTTCAATCAGGTATCCCTCAGATTCCAATGCTTACACAATGAAGTGGGGAGACTGAAAAAACCAAACGGGCAACCAACCAATTTATCCAGAAGAGAAAACAACAGAACACCTGTTGTAATCTAGAGTTCCCAATTAAAACCACTCCAATGTATCATTAATATTCTACAGCCCATTCTGCAATGTGGGTGGGTCATATGTCATGCTAAGCCTCCCTGTGAATAAGCCAGAATGGGTTGTTCGTTTGCTGGATAAACCATGGTATTCCAGACAATCATGCTTGCCATGGCTGGTCTGCCCCCTCATTCCCATCAGTTCTCTAGCTGGTTTCTGGCAGGAATTTCAAGCACCTTTGTGGCACAACCTCTTGTTGCCTCTGTCCCTATGTCAGCACTATTTTTGCAATTGGCACATGGCATTCGTGGACTTCCAAAGGAAACCCCCCTCACACACAATATTTTGTCATACTGAGTCAATTTTCAGAGACCATGTGAACACAGTAATAAATTCACCAGGGTTTTTTTTGGGGGGGGGGGCGGTACTGATGTTCTAGAATGCTACTCTTGCTTACTGATATTTAACTAAGCATTTCTGTATTTGCTCCTCCCACTCTGGCATCGCTAGCTAGCAAACTTGTCTTGTTTGTTTGTTTGTTGTTTGTTTGTCTATAAAGGCTGCTTTACTGTACTCTAAAGACAGCACACCTGTTCTAAAAGAAGGGCACACACTGGGAGAGTGTTTTCTCTGGCTGAATGCAGCTCCCCTGCTTCCTACTTGTTGCTGCTCCCCATTACTAGCTGTCACATCTTGAAATAGTTACAGAGCAGTGGGTGGGATCTGGAAGCCTGCACAAATGTCAAGGCAAAGAAGTAGCAGAGAAGAGAAGATTAAAGACATATTAAGAAGAGAAGATTAAAGACATATTAAGGCATCTGTCATTTGCTCCCGAGCACTTCCTCCACACTGAAGAAACAACAACAAATTGCGAATGTATATGGGACACTTTCTGGCATGTCCTTTCTTCATGATTTCTAGTGGCATGAGGTGCAGGGCACTGGGAAAGGATGAGGGAGGACAGCGGCAGTGGGCACACAAGCATGAGGAGTGACTGCGTTTTTAGCTGCTCTGGCCAAGTGGGGCTCAAGGACAACCCACAACAAAATCACCCTGCTGTGAGCAGATGACACAACAAGCCACCATAGGTGTGAACACCAAAACAAGCCATAGGTCTTCAGGGTGACTTGTTCATGAAAAAATAAGCAAGCTTACAAAAACCATGCTGTGTTTGCTCAATGAAACAACCACAAAGGCTGACCCCCATCACAAGTTGTTGTATGATGTGTACTGGATCAATTGCTCTCATATTTCACAGGTCTGTACTTGTGTATAAGCACCCTCCCGATCTAAAGCACCTACTTGCTAGCAGCTGCAGGCTGTGTAACAAGCCAATAACCAGGCACCAGGCCTTGCAACAAATGCAGCCGCCAACTACGTTCCCGTATCTTTTCTAGGAATACAATTGCAGGACCTGGAAATGTTAGGCACAACTTCACAGGCTCATTACTTACTCATTTTCCAATGTGATGTGTGCCACCTTCTGTTTGCAGTGCCCATCATCATTCTACATGGGGAAAGCAGGCCAGGCTTTGACAAAGGTAAGCAACATACAGCCCATGGGCTGCCTGTAACCCTGCCATCCCTGAAATTTTGGCTATCACCAAAATGTATTTTTTTCCTTAATATAATGCCATTCAGAACTACAACAAAGCTCTAAAATGGTCAGAACTAGCTAGTTCACAAACAAATGCTTATCAACAGCTGCAGACTCCATTTTTAAATTTGTGTTATTTATTTACCTTTTATCCCTCCCCCCCCCCACGCCCGATATGTTCAGGACCTGTCACAGGGGGGTGAATGCAGCCCGCAGAGGTGGATGAGAGTAGGAGGGGTTGGAAGGATGAAAGTAGTCCTGAAACCTAATGAAGTTGCTCTGCAGAAAAGGAAAAACCAACACAATTTTGACACCAACAAATTCAAATAGAAGCTACAAATAGAACCAACAATAGAAGAATTCAAAAACCAGTGAAAAAACACTTCTGCTTCCCAGGACACTCTGTCACTGGCCTTTAACTGGCCATTACAGAGCAAAGAAGTGCCAAAGGGAGATTAAAATGAGAGACTGCTGAGTTCGCATTTCTTAACAGGTCTAACTCAATCACCAGTGGCTTGAATTTGGATAAAGGATGTGATCATACTATATGTATTCATTAGATTACCTAATGCCCAGATATTTGTGTTATCAACTGCAGCTTTATCAAGACTGACTCTTGCTACCTATATGAGTGTCACTATCAAAACTTTCTGAAGTTCACTTTCTTTTGACCAAACTGCTCATACTGTTTAGAATCCAACCCAACCCCTATCCCACAATCTCTCTCTCTCTCTCTCTCTCTCTCTCTCTCTCTCTCCCCCTCT
>NW_025335268.1:88995040-89036213 GCF_004798865.1 Varanus komodoensis
CTCTCTCTCTCTCTCTCTCTCTCTCTCTCCCCCTCTCCCCCTCTCCCCCTCTCCCTGAACATCTATAACCTTGCACATCCGGGGACATTGGCTGTTTTCCATGGAAACTTAAGCCAAATCAATTGGCTAGTTCTTAAGGTGCTGCAAGAGTTTTGCTGCACTGGATTAACATACTTACCCTCTGGAAGCTTTCTTTGTATACATTACATTTTCAGATAGTCATGACAATACAATTTCTCCCAATTGTCTGAATATTATGACTTCAGTATGCTTTGTACATTATAAAGAAAGGTCAAAATTACAGGTAAGTCACACTTCCTATGTGTGTGTACCTTATATAACAGGAAAAGAGACTACTTAAGCATCTCCTGCATGATCTTATACTGAAGATCCATATGCATTAGCATGTTCACATTTGTAATACTTTGTAATACAGAAGTTGCAAACAAGATGCATGGATTAGTTGCATTTGCGCTGTTTACATTTCTTTGCTAAGCAAAGGCACTTTCTACTTTTACTTCCTTGCTTCCTAACTGTTAATGTACTAGTCACAGAACTTTGTACTGAAGCTTTCCCTTATTCTGTGCACTCCATATGTTTTGACCTCAGCTTCCATTATCTCTGGCCTTTAGCCATGTTGTCAAGGGCTGATTAGGGCTGAGGTCCAAAACATCTGGAAGACAGTAGGTTGGAGAAGGCTGTGCAGGTGATAAGGACAATGCAGGTGAGAGAGATTGCAATTCAAACAATTCTGCAGGTGCAGGACTGATAAATGGAGATGAAGCATGCAAAATGCATTTATGACAGTTATATGCTTTCCAATAACAAAAGATTCGCTGACTCCCAATAGGTTCTGGCTAAATTTTATAGGTTTTATACCATTGATACCCATACAGATTCTTGGACACCATAAATTCTGATGGAATAGTAAGAAATGAATCTACAGCGACCACAACTATAGAATATTCATTAGAGATGGACAAATCTGTCCATTTCATATTCTCTCATATTTGAATAGTTTTAGTTTCAAGTTTTTTTCATCTCCGTTATGAAGAAATTCATAAGTTCTTAGCAAAACCCAAACTGAATAAAATTCTCAGACATTGTTTGTAACCAAATAGGTACAGCTATTCCTATCATGAAGGTGTCCCTGTTGTACCTCCTTGCCACACAGCTGTTAGTGCTAAAGTGTCTCTCAGGAAGAAAAGAAGTGATGATACTAATTCAGTACCACAAATAAAACTGAACTGAGGGCCTTCCATTGCTAAGCTCAAAACCATTTGCCTGGGTGGATGAATCTGTCAGCTTTCCTTTCTCCCACATTCAACATTTTAAGAACTCAGATTCTTTCCATGCTTTTTAGAAAGCAATTTGAAAATTTTTGTGAGTTCTTACACAGACCTCTCTGCAAAAAAGCAAAAATAAAAACAACCCCCAAAAAACAAAAACAAAGACCACAAGCAAAAGCAAAAGCAAAAAACAAACAAAAACAGCACCCACCCATACAAAACTGAAATGAACAATTTTTTCATTTATTCCTAAATGACTTTGTTATCGATAGCATAGCTCCTCAGTGGGGATAATATATACAGTGCCCTCAGAAGCTTTACTCCTAAATCCAATGGACATGTCATTCAGCTGAACCAGCTACTTGCCTGTACAAGTTGTATTTATTGCAGCAAGCAAGTTCGGAGAAGTGTTGGGAGTCTGTAGTTCAGACTGCAAAGGTCAGCTTACACCACCTTCTTCTTGTATTCTGACAAGCAACCAAAGAAAGAGCTGATATAATTTAATGGTGCAGAAAGAACATGTTCAGTACCCTGCTCTCATTCCTGCCTTCCTATCTGGCATGCTGTGCCCAAGAGCTGCCTTCTTCCTCACTTGGGCAGGAAGGCAGTCTTCAGATCAGGATAATTGCAAATGATGCCCAAGAGATGGAAATCTTGATGAGCTAAGTTCTAGATCCATCTCATGAGGAGAGTTTTGCCAGCACTTTTCCTGGCTGCTGTTGTCAAGTATGTTATATGTTCTTGCAGATTTGCTGAGCCAAAAGAGTATCAATGAATTGATGGTTTCCTGACTTTGGGGCAGTTTTTCCCCATCATAAAAGGTTGAACTGCCTTTCTGAAAGACTGGTGACAGAAAAAAGTTTTAAGCTAGAATAAACTGGTATTTTAGCTAATCTGTGCTTGTCCCTTTTTGGTCTTTGACCTCACCCCTTTCCCTTCAGCTCTGCCCACCCTACGACACAGCCCTGCATTTTGCAAAAATAAAATTCAGCCCCATGGCTGAAAGAGGCTCTGCACGCCTGTTTTACAAGCAAGATTTTCACCCCTGTTTTGGGAACTTCTTTCTGTCTTCTATGCCATGAACATAAAACTGATAAGATCCATGACTGGGTGGCGTATGTGTGTGGATTAAATTTCAGCATCAAGGTTATTGATAAGGGGAGTAATTATGGGACAAATCCATTATCTTCAACTGTTTAAAAAAATCAATCCACATCCTGAATGTTAATCTGAACACACAGCTTTTCTTTACTCCATGGTGCCCGGCTTTGTATGTTTTTCCCATGATGCTGATCTTTACAGTGTGCATTCTTTTGCTAAAGAAGTTCATAATGATTTTTTCATTGCTAGTTGTATGCCCCCGTATCTTCTTCCCTTAGAGAAAGAGAAACAAAACCCACCCGCCTCCTCTGAGCTAGGCAAATCATCCTGCTCCCACAGGCTTCCTGTGTGAAAGGCAGATCAAACAGAACAATTAATTCAGCAAACAATGCAATTAAGCCATGATCCCAGTCTAGTTTCCAGCCTGAAACAAAACAAATAGCCCTGGCAGCATGGATAAATAAGATCACAGATGGAGGGATTTCACAAGCAGCTAACTTTTCCTGCTCTGAGACTCTGAGAACATAAAAATGTTGAGCACAAGGCCTCTTTCTTGAATCCTATCAGCCCTTTGGCACAGAGCTTGCGAGCCTGCTGAGAGACACCATATTGGAATCCGGCACCCCTGGGATCCTCCGATCACCAGCTCCAAGGGGATAATTATGCAAGAAAAACACATGCAAAACAACTGGCGCTACAGCAGCATTTTCAGCGTTTCCCACTGGGCTAGCCCCTGTCACCATCTTGACATGCAGTACAAAACGATAAAGCTGTGAAAAAGAAATCTGCTTCACACCCACTGAGATTTGCTGCCCGCACCAGGAATTTACAGAAATTCCAATTTCTGGGCAAGTATGAAACACCTCTACTTCTTAGTCGGAAATGAAATGTGTGTAGAATCCTGAGCTATCCAAAGAAGGAAAAAGAAGGAACATAGCCTAGGAAGCTTTCTTCCACTGAGCCAGATCATTCATCCATCTAGCTCAGAATTATCAGCCAGTATTACTAGCTTTCCAGGGTTTTAGGCAGGAGACTTTGCAGCTGTACTTGGAGATGCTGGGGGTTGCACCTGGGACATTTGCAGTTGCTCTGGGCCCTTTCGGTGGAGGAGAAGAGGAGTGTAATTCAGCCTTTTTCAGCCTGGTGCCCTCCAGATGTTTTGGACTCTAACATCCAGCAGTCCTGAGCCTCAAGCATTTTGGGTGGGGCTGAGGTTGGGAGTAGCAGGCTGGGGAACACTGGCCTAACAGTTCATCACAACTAGGTGTGAGTTACAGTGATGGCCTCTGATGCTGCTGAGCGCACCCTCTTTCCTTTCTGATGTCTTATATATCATCTTCATTCAAAGATGGTCAGTCTGGAAATGTTGAACATGGGAAGGGTGTTTACAGAGTGTGCATATAAGGCACTAAGTATATTAAGAGATACTGCATTCCTGGGCATCATCATGTCTTTGAAGTGCTTTGTACACATTTTCTCAACTATTGCTTACAACACACTTATTTACACTGCCTTGTGATATTAGGGCCATCTAGTGCTGCCTTCCCCAAACTGATACCCTGCAGGTGTTTCTGTTCCCAGCATTCTTGAACAGGGACCATGTTGGTTGGGGCTGATGGGAATGGAAGTCCAAAATATATGGGGTGGACCAGATTGGGGAAGTCTGCTGCAGTGTCTTTGCGGCTTAGCTGAGATTTACCCAGACATTTTATACTCCCAGATAATTTCAGTGTTTTAACTATTATACTAGTAGAATGAGCAGGAAAGCCCCCCCCCCCCCCGCACGCAATTCATGTAACCTCTTTCTGGACTTGATTCACAGCTGTTTTGCACATTAAGCTACTGTGGGCAGTAAGAAAAGGTATAACGTGCTGCTAATTGTGAACAGTCATCTGCTGTATCCACTGGGTGCCAAGCTTACACTACTGTAAAAGGCAGGAGCCAGTTGCTAACAATCATGTGCTTGCCCTTCTAGCTTAACTCCCCAGTCCGCAAAACGCAAATCACTTGTGGCAGCAGCTTCACACATGGAAGTCTTTTGTACTTGGTGCACCAGCAGTTCTGTGTGAGGATAGTTATCAGTCTAATAACCTCATCGTTTTCAAGCTGTGTTTTGAGGCATTCTGAGGTTCTAAGGAAGTTTGCCAGGCAATCATCACAGAGAAGATTGGTGGTGATGGACACATATTCCAGAGAGGCAGCTTGTCTGCTAGTCCTGTTCACTTCCTGCAATCCAGTTGGAGCATAGTCTTAGGTGGATTCTGAGACCAAATAAATGGGGAACTGTGTGTCTCCAAAGGCCTGACCATTCTCCATTTTAGCCCTTAAATATGCTGCTGATGCCTCTGTACAATAAAGGGTTTCCATGGCATATACGTCCGCTGCAGGCGAGTTAATGTAGAATGGTTTCCCTAAATTTTAGGGGCTTGAAAACTGCTGAAATAGCCTATCCACATGGTATTCCATTCATGTCTCTATGTGCATCCCGTACACTGCTAGCCACTGTGCATCCGCAGCTCTTGCTCTATACATCTATCATTCAGCAGCTTCCATCATACATATGTATGATCAAAGTGGGTTCAATAATCACATAAAATGGCACATAGGTTTTAAGCCTAGAGAAAGATTCACACCTGGAAATTCAGCAGGTTTGCTGATCTGCTTTTCTTGTTCCAGCTTGCTTTCCCTGCTCTCTCCAAGATGAACTTCTGGATTGATGGTGTTCCATAAGGATGTGCAAATCAGCAAAATTCAGACTAGTCAAAGTTCTCTGAATTCCACCTCAAAGATTACTCTGATGCCAATCTGTATCAGACTGTGAGTGGGTTTTTCCCCCTTTTGCATGAAAAAACTGTGTGTATTTCACATCTTTGAAAAGTGCAGATTCTATTACTTAAAGTATATTTGTGCACATGCTGTCAAGTATATTTAGTTTGGTCCATGGATCACATTGCAAGCTCAGAAAATTTGGACTGGAACCACAGTTTGTATCCAAGACTGTGTTCAGGCCAGAAAATGTGAACACAATAAATCCTGAGCAAAAATAAATTGAAGTGAATTTCTCATATATCCCAAGTGCGTCAATAGGAAGATACCAGTGAAGCAACATTTGGTGGTCTTTAGCTCAACTAGTGTGATGTTCACAGCAGTGCCATCTGTGTCCATCTAGTCTAACTGCATGAAAAACAATTATTTTGTCCAAACCTGTTGAGGATTGCATGAGTGGAGACGGCTGGAGCCGGGGGTCAGACTACATGGCGCCGAAGAACCCTTCTGACCGCCCCCCCCCCCATATATCTGTTTCTTCCTAATATGCTGGTGATGCTAATCCTGAATGGGAGATCTGATCACACAACATGCCTTCCTTGCTAGCTCATGTCACAGTTTTACACAGCACTGAGGCAGCTCTGAGCCCTGACTGATTACTCCCTATTGGCTGCTATTATTGGAGTCCATCCATCACTCATCAGCTCACACCCAGCAGACTCCATGCTCTGACAACCTGATATACCTGCCAGGTGTGCCTTGGCTAAGAAGCCAAACACATACCTCAGCTGAACAGTATTTTCTGTTTCTAGACAGGAATCCAAGCTACCTGTTCCTCTGCATAACAAACCTCTCCACCCCCAAAGACAGCACCATGGCAGATCCTTTCCATTCCTTTCCTGCCATTCTTTATTCACTCTTGAGTCACTCTTGATCTTTACAAAAAATCATTTCTTGCCATCCTTGCCTGTGTCCATGTTTTCCCATCAACCCATGTTTCTCCAGTGTGGCAGCTCCATTTTTGTGGAACTCCTTGCCTCCAAAAGGCAAGCAGGCACCAACTTTCTGTTTTTTCAGTACCTTCTGAAAACACCTTTTTTCCAAGGAGACTTCCTTGACTGACTAGCCATGGTTTTTATTGATACTCGGTTTTAAAGTAATACTATATTTTTGTCTTTGTATAGTCCACCTTTCTGGAATCTGTTTAGATACGAAGTGATATATGAATTGCATAGATAAATATTTTTTCATTGGGGTGCATCCTATATTAATCCTGCTTAGAGTAGACCCATGGAAATTAATGGAATTTAAGTTAGACTAACATTGGATATAACTTGTCAGATACAACTCACTCTTGCCTTCTATGCTACTCCCTCACCCCATATCTCACTCTGCCCTTCTTTTACCACTGGTATTTGCTTTCACGTTTGGCTTCAACTATATTCCCATCCCTTCCAATTCTTCCTTCCCTCCCTTCTACCCTTTTCTATTCCTTTTCTATTATATATTTAAGCCCATGCAGAAACAAATTATTTATGAAGGAGTGTAATTTACAATGCGTTCTTAATGCCTTGGAAGACACAGATAATTTATTTAATGAGTAAGGACATGATAATTCACAGAAGATGATTCCAGTCAGAAAATTAGTTTCATTAATTTGCTGTAAATTCTTTGCCTTGATTTAGTACAGCAGGAGCTCCTGTAGCCAATGCAAATCACTGCCAGAGTGGTTTTGCCATCCCAGAATCCAAGTGCAGGTGTTCTTTTCTTCTTCATCTCCCCACCACCCTTTCTCTTTCTGTATATGCAGCATCCCATCATGTTGAGAATCCATTTTTCCAGTGGCTTCCTGGCAACAATGGGGACATTTTCCGCCCCATCAGGTGATTAGCTGGGAGACCCCTATCTCAGTTCTAGAGTGCGCAGTTTGAATGTAGAAGGTCCCAGGTTCAAGTCTTGGCTTATTTAGTTAGGGCTGGAAAAATCTTTTTGCCAGAACCCCAAAGGGATACTGCCAGTCAGTGCTGCCAACACTGGTTTAGATGGACCAATGACCTTATTCAGAGAAGGCAGCTTCCTATGTTCGCCTATGTTGCTATTAAGATGAAGTAAGCAGCTTAGGGCACAATCCAGTGTCCTCCCACTCTTGGCGCATGCTAAGTCCCTGAACTCTGATGCTGGCTTGCCTCCAGTGCATGGAATGGGGCACAGTGCCAGTGCCCTTCATTGCCACTGCACTTCCCTTCTTGCATTTCAACCAGACAGACATCTTTGGTCATCTAGATGAAGTGGTGCAGATAGGGAGGGAGGGAGGGAGGGAGGGAGGGAGGGAGGGAGGCTGGGGCACCATCTGGACATGCTATAAGCTGTTGGCTCCAGTGTCTTCCCCTGTCTGAACCCTTAGCATGTCTGTTTTCCTTCTCTCCAAGAGACACTTGTGACACCCAGAGGATGTCAGGAGGCCTTGGGATTGCACCCTTCTGCAGGAGGTCACTGGTTTAATCATCAGCATTTCTTCTTAAAGGCCCTCAGGAGACAGCACTGGAAAAGCTCTGTCTCCAGTTTGAGTAGACAAAGCTAAACTGGATAGGAGGACTATGGGAATTTCATTTCTCACATCATCCAAAAAGTCCAATTTGCAACCCAAAGTGCCAATGGGAGAGCCCACTCTCTGAAAATGTTCACAAACTCCAAAACTTGTGAATGTAAAATGTGGAGTGTGCACTCTAAAAATGCAAAGCTTGAAGTGTGCATTTTTGTAGTTGGCTGTTTTCATTCTTTGATCAATGGATAAAAGGTGCTTTGGAAAAATGTGAACCAACATACAAAAAAATCAGGTCATATACATGAGTGGGAGAAATGAGCTTTGAAGTAAAGTTCAGAAAATTTCAGTGTGCTGAAACATCCCCTGGTTTTCCCACCCCTAAGATCAAGCTATACCATATAGGACTTATTCTCAAGTAATTGTACACAGGATAGTTTGCTTAAACATAGATTAAACATATTCCTCCAATGAAGTAAGAAATACAGGAAACATTATCAGTCAGTCATTCTCTGATGCAGGTCTGACATCAGAACAAAGCATTGTCAGTGTCCTGGTTTTGATGCCTGCACTGGGTCCCCTCCCTAGGAAACTGCAACCCACCATCTGACATTTTGCCATTTCAGCAGAGCCTGATGTGATGCTATCAGGATTATGGTGGAAAATCAAAATGGTGGGGCCAAAGATTATATTTCCTGGAACAACTGACTGAAAAAATTTAGGCTGCCATTTAGGAAAAATCCCATCCCTGACAAGGCTTATAAGATTTAAAACTCAATGAAATTAACATATTTTATTTCACCCCGTGCCTATATTCTTTTTGGCGCCAGGTGAAAACCTTTTTTTCCAAATGTCATTTTAAAAATTAGTAATGTTAGAAGTTAGCAATTACCTTTTTTAAAAATATAATCTCAATTTGATTATATTTTTACTGACTATATATTATTATATTGTATTCCCCTATTGATTGTTTTTATCGGTTGTTGGTTTTTATGTTGTAAGCTGTCCTGAGATGTTGTCATAAAGGATGACATATACATGTTTTAAATAAGTAAGTAAATAGATAGATAGATAGATAACAATTAAAACCAGATAGCACCATATACAGAACAACACCTATTAACATCCTGACTGTCCTGTACCAAGGCAAACAAAAGTCTCTTTGGGGTTCACTTGAAGACCTTTAACAGGAGTGGCCAAACTGAGGCTTGAGAGCCACAAGCAGCTGAGTTTATTTTGTGGCTCGCCACTGTGGGCACCCACTTGCAGCTTGCCACCCACCACCTCCACCTGCAGTCCCCCTGCTTGTGGCTTTCAAACATCTGACATTTACCATATGTGGCTTTTCCATTGAGCAAGACTGGTCACTCCAACCTATAATGATGGAGTCTGGTGGACATGGATTGGAACAGATTTCAAGGGAGGGGCTGCTACTGAGAAGGTTCTCTTCGTGTTTTCACTGACCTAATTGCTTTGACAGGTGGGCATGCAAGCAGAGCCTCTGACGTTGATCTCAGAGCAGGAGCAGCTTGGTTTTGGTGAAGGCAAACTAGGATCCAAACCAAGTAAGGCTTAAGAGGTCAATGGCATGATTTAAATTGTGGCTGGAAACACACTGACAACTGGTACAGAAAAGGTATGGGACATGATGGGTATTTTAAAATGGCAGCTGCCTGGTCTCAGCTGATGCAGATCCCAGGGCAATGTTGATCAGAAGATTACCACTGACTGGATGCTCAATGTGGGGTCATGCAAAGGGACTCACTGCTAGACATTAGATAAATCTTTTTTGGGACCCAATACTGATTCAAGCAGATATATTCATATTTTGTAAGAAAGAAGATCATGTACTTTTATGACTGGGGGAAAAAGGTCATGGAAATATATTTGTGTTCATATTGCACATATTTTTGCTGTAAAGAAGAAAAGAACAAGAATGTACCAGATGTGATTGATGAGACAAAGGCAGAGGGCAAAATCACTGGAGATGGAGGCAAAATATGTGGCTCTATATCACATTGTCCCCTACCGGGCTCCAAAACAGTAGCATGCTAATCCTCTCAGTTGTCTCCTGCCTCCATTGTGTGCATGATGGACAGAGGCAGTATTAGGGAATGGCTGAAGGACCAGATCTTTCATTTGGAGCCTGATCTCTGTGAGACCTTCTGCCTCACCGCCATGCTGTATGTGGCTAGTTAATGAAACAAAGGTGCATGGGCTCTGTTGATCTCTCTAGTATCTGTTTCCCCTGGATCAGTTGGTGTTTTTCCCCACATGCACTTCACCTCTGCTGACCCACACCAAATCTTTCTGCCAGTTTTTTTTTAATCTCTTCTATCTATGCATCCCTTTTTGCAAAGAGGAATGTCTTTAGAAGGCAAGAGTCTTAGAAGGTGTACACACACAGAGAGGGATCAGCATCTTTTGCCTTGCCTTGCCTTTGGTCCCGTGGGCATGAACTGCATATCTTTTCAGTACCTAGCACTGATGCTGGTGTGAAAGATGACTTTCTAGAATCCACAGATCTTTTTTCCCCTTTTGCCTGCACCCAAGACCTGCCAGTGGGGATTTCCAGAGCAATGAACCAGAGGCTGCATAGCACAGTGTTCTGAAAATATGAATAGTGCTCATTACTGTCTGGCCCTGAGTACTTAGGACTGCCAATCTATAGCTCTGGGAGAGCTAAACTTTGATTTCACTGCCTCCATACCCTGCCACACTCCCCAACAAATTGCTTCCTGGTGGCGGTTAATCTCTGCCAGCAAACCCAAACATTTATATGAACTCTGTTGCAGTTGCTCACATCCCCGATGCCTTCTTTGTTCTGTGAGCGACAAGAGTTGGCAAAGCCCACTTATATTCATTGTGGTTTCACTGCTCCAGACATAATGAGGTAAAATGAAAACAACTCCTCCCGCCACAGCTATGTGAGCTGGGAACTCATAAAGGCTAAAAAGCTTTTAATTACGAGCTTGTTCTGATTATGCCCAGCCTCTCCACTTCCTCCCAAAGAGCAGACAAGCACTCAGGGGTCAAGCTGAACTTCAATTACTAAACTTCTGGCAAATGCTGCTTGGAAACCTGGAGAGTTTCTCCTTCCTTAGAGCAGACACCTGGACCGTGTGATCTAGCACTCCCCAAGGCCCCATTCTCTTGACTGTAACATTGCAGAAAGCAGAACAAATACATTCTTTTCTGAAGCAAAATAAGGCACATCTTCCCTCCCACCCAGCACTGCTTCTCCACATGCCCCACTATAGCTTAGTGGCCCCCTGGCCCCTCGCACCCAGAGCCTCCTCCCCCAAGTGGGGGCTTCCCTGAACAGACCCATAGATTTCCATGTGCAGTTTGCCAGGAATCTAGTCTCCCATTGGCTAAATAAAACCAAAGGGTGACATTTTTAATTCAGAGTGCAGCAAACTCCCCCTGCCCCCAACTCCAATTCCACGCATTGCTCCAGATGTGCCAGTCTCAAGAGGCCTGTGTAAATGTGACAGGTGGGTGATCAGGTGCGCAAGAGAGAGAGCTCGTAACTGCAAGTTCTGTGTGACTCTATTTGAGGGAATCTTGCTTGCTGCATTTTCCCTCTTTATTCTGAGAAAGAGGGTGGTAATTTGCTTGACTGTCTAATGCTTCTTCACCACCTATTTTCATACGCAGAGAAGCTTGCAGTTCTCCAGTGGGAAGACGATCCTTCAAGAGTTCATTGTGATGTTGCTACCTCACCACCTCCTGCTACTTTAACAGACCAGACCTGGGTAGGCCATGAATATTTGGACAAATTCTGGGCTGGAAGTGGCAGAAGTAGGGTGGTCATGTCAGAGTCACAGAAGAAGAGGAGGAAGAGGAGGAGGAGGATCCTCCCAAAAGAGGACACATTTTTGCACAGAACTTGCACATGCTGATTTATGCATTCAAAACTATTGTTTAAATAGCAATACAAGACACTTCACCACAGTGGGAGAGACTGTGGCTGGGTGTCCACTCAGCCTACTGACCAGGTGCTGGTGATGGGCAACAATAAGGCCTTTGCTCCCTTTTATTATAGGTTTTTTAATTTTTAAACTGGCTTTGCATCCTCAGATAGAAGAGCTGTCATCAGAGAACAGTCCTTTGCAAAGTAGAACACATGGCCACATGGCGTTTGTGTGCAATTTGAGGGGACAATCCGCCTCTCAAATGCCATAGTTGTGACACCTGTGAATTTGCTCCCTTTTAGTTGAATATGTCACCAGCTGTGAGGAGGAAGGTGGGACAAGGAGGATTTCGGCATCTGTGAAAATAAATCAGAGATGTTATTTGAGGTTTTCCAAGAAGTATTTGTGTATGTGAAAATGATTTAACAGTTAGAAAGTAAATTATGGCTACATTGGGTGGTTACATATCATGTCCTGGAGCCAGAATCCATGAACCTTCCTGTACCTAGCAACTGCGAAGCCCATTAGTATGTACTGGCTTTGCTCAGTTACGGCCTGTCTCTATAACAGCTGTACTTGTCCAAAGTACTTTATCATTCCTACCTTGTTTATCCTTCCAGCAACCCTGCAGAGTAGGCTGCGTGATAGTGAATTTCGCAAAGTGCTGAAGGAAGTTGCATGGTGATTGTTGCACTGGAACTCAAATATGTGGTGACTAAAACAGCTTATCTCTTTATCAGTTGACAATGGCTTATAGCTGCCATAACTGTTATTAAAGCAAAATGATAATTGTCACAAATCTGATTTTTGCAGCTCATGTGCCAAATGCTTTTGAGGTAATCACTGTTCGTTTTTGTTTAAAAGAAAGCTGAAATCAGACATTTGAAAAACAACAGTTTCTGTAAAGTGTTTCTTAGAAACCACTCCCTAGTTAGCCTTAAATAATCACACATAATTTACCTGTACATATGTGCATTTGGGATCTTTCTTTATATTTCAGAAGCAGTTGGAAAGAATGTCAACATTAGAGCCCCCTGAGAAATACCCTTGAGGTCCAAACATTGATTCTTGGTTTGATTTCTTTGTTATGAAAAGGGAAAGCAAGACATGAAAAGTTGGCAATATGTTAGTATATTTCCATTCTTTTAAAATATTCATAGCACAAGCAAGTGGATATTTCCTTGTAAAATGTCCAGAGGCTATTTTGTCAGCTTTCTAAATAGAATTCTGATCAGAAATCTTCTGTTTTTGAAGCAAGAACAACAATGAAGGTTGCAACAAAAACAATGAGAGTTCTAAAAACCCAGATTTTTGTCTGTAATCCTGTTATCCTCAAACATCCTCCTCCCACTTTTTCCAACTTTTCATCATCCAACACTCTCCCCACCCCAATTTAATTATAAAAATGGGGAGGGGGTGATCTCGGCCTTTCAGCTCTGTGGAACATGCAGACAAATAAATTAAAAAGTGGGAGAAGTGGAACTAACCCAATAATCCGTGAAAACCTAATTTCCCTCACCAGCGTTGCTGACGCAAGCATGTCCCGTCTCTCTTCCCCATCTCCAGTTCTGGGGCAGTGATTGGAGAAATTGGCTAACAAGATCAGAAAATTTAATTACTGTTATGCTTCCCCTTCTCCAGAAATTGGATGTCACAGTTCCTTGTTGCCTGTTTTAGAGATGTGTTATAACTGATTTTCATGAGGCCAGATTCCTTCTCTCTCCCAGCATCGCAAATGAGACTTAAGTTCCCCCTTAGGGGTACCAAGGAGAGGTCGGGGTAACACTTCATGGGAAATCAGGAAGAAGATGTGGCCCTGACTTCCAGATGTTTGATTTTCTTGTTCCAAAATCCTTAACAGGCATGGCCTAAAATCACTTACACAGGATGTGTGGGCTGAAGGAATGGGCTCACTCATAATTTCCAGTATAGACCAAGCCAAGATCAAGACCAGCAGTTGCTGCATAATGCTCTTAACCATAGTGAAACAATCTGCAAATATGCAAACATCTTAAGGAAAAAATACTTTAAAGTTTAACCTGCAGTCAGTAGCTTAAAAGGAAGAGGCATCACATCTCACCCATCAGATATTAGTGAAAATGGCATCATCAAGGTAAATTCTCCATCACCCCCTTGTACAGTTTGAAACACCCATCATCTGGCATGCTAATGACATGTTGTACATCTCTCGGCCCCAATTTCACATCACTGGCTGGCAAGTACCAGTGGGTAGGTGGGACTCACAACATGATGGTGTATCATGCGAGGGAGGCTATTCCTAAATTGTAGGGCAGCAAGAGGGGAGACTTTGATACAGTTTTAGTATTGTCAGCAGAATACTCATGGCTGTCCTTTCTCTGGGGTTTTTTGGGGGGTGGGGTGGGGGAGCTAATAGAAAAGAAATTCAAGGCTTAGGAAATTCACAAAGATAAGGCCCAAGACAGACGTCACGGTGAAGGAAAATGGAAACATCTTATGTTATCACTCCATTTGGGTGTAGCAATGTTTGAGGAATGCAATCATTACAAATTTAGCCATATGAACTGACATGCACTCCGTGATCCAACATGCAGACTGGAAATTAGCTGCCTTTCCCATGCCTCCAGATGTTGCAATACAGTTCTCAGTGAGTTTAAACCTAAGAAAATACATCTAAAGGACATATTCTCAAGTAACATGCATTTAAAAATACGTTTTGAAGCTTTCTTTTAGTACATTTGTGCACACTTTTAAAGAAAACCGAGGTTAATACAGAAATGGGACACAAATGGGTTTCTGTATGAACTTGTTCAAACAGCTGGCAAAAGTTTAACCCATGTAGGAAGTAGGGAGGATGTGGCTGCTGCAAGAGGAACACATTCTTGAAAGGGCAGCAAGAGGAATTGGGGCAGAGGATTCTTGGACTTCCTGGAAAAAAGCACGGGTGGTGTATTGAATGGGCTACACAGAAGAATGACAAGGAGGTTATTAAGGCCCAAGAGGTAGCACAGAGCACTGTCACAGTATTCAGAAGTCTGAAGCCATGCTAGAGCCTTTCATATATCCTCAGCTTGTATTCAAGGAAAGAGAAGGAATGATACAAATTGTTATATTTCTTGAGGTAAAGGAAGAGCTAAACAATATTAAACAAAAGTATCAAAGTCAAAGTACTGTAACAGACTTGTTTATGCAACATTATAACTCACAGTCAAGGTCTGAATATGGGTTGTTGTTGAATTATGGGTTGCTGAAACATGGGTTATCATGTCATCTGAACCATATCATGGTGAGGAACCCACAGTTCACAACCCAACAATAAACCATGGGTTCTTCTTTTGGGCTATCCATGATTAACAAGCCATGGCTTCTTAGTGAATACAATAATAATCCATGTTTCAACAACAACCCATGGTTCAACAACATCTTACATTCAACCCTTGAGTATGGGTTAGTCTTTTGTTTGAGGCAAGTCATTACATTTTTCATGGATTTTTTGGAAAGGGTTTCTCCCTCATAACCATCTCTCCTTAACTTTGAACCAAAGGCTGCTGCTGCCTGCTTTTCCAGATTAAGTGTTGGCAATCTGGGGCCCTATAGTCGTTTTGTCTCTCAGACTTCAAAGACTCTGTCCAGTGGCCATGCTGGCTAGGAGAAATCGCACTTGTGGTCTAAAATATCTTGGATGCCAAGGTACCTACCCTTGCTTTCCATTGTGCTTTCTATGAAGATGTTTAGCAGATAATTTTATTACATCATGAACTGTTTGGGATGGAAGATGAAGTATTCCAGATTCCATTTTTTAAACATAGGGATTATTCAAAGAAGTGATTCTTCTCCTCCTTCCACCACACACTCATACGAACTCTACCTGAAGTGGCACAGAATGTATCCTAGTAAATCTCCTTCTACTGCATTTTCCTGCATTACAACATAGGCCACAGTTATTTCAAGGGGTTTACTTTAAGTAGGCTATGTGTTTCATTCCATCCAAGGCCACTCTTGCATGCATTAAAATGCAAACAAGGGGCTCTTTAACTCCCACACCCCTGTGCTCCAACATGAACAGAAGCACAGGCCTCAGCAGGGCTTTCCCATTACACATCTCAACTATTTTCTCCTGCCAAACAAGAAACAGATAAAGGACTCTTGAATACAGTCGACTGCAAAAGAGAGAGAGAGCGAGAGAGTTTGGCAGTCTTCCTTCTTCATGCACATTCGTCGCTATCAGATTTGCAGGCAAATGGCCTTCTAGTCTCAACTTCTCCAAGATAATAATTGGAGATGTCAAAGAAAACTATCCCCTTGCACTTAGGCCAGTGAGTGAAGCAAGGGACAGGCAAACAGGAGTTAGGTTGATAAGGTGCATAAGGCAGAATTCTGCTAAGGCCTCTGCTGTTGATTGTGTGTGGTGGTAGAGGGGAGTTACATCATCTTTTGCTTAGCACATGTGAAAGTGACCCGGTTTGCCCATGCAACAGAATCAGCAGTAGTATATGGATAGGTTAGAGTGGACTGCAGGTCCAATGAATACTCTTTTGGACCATTCCCTGCATTAACACATGCGCAACAAATAGAAAACCAATTCAGGGCTGGTCTAGGACCATTCTTCCTGACATGCTTTCAGTTTATTGAAAGATTTTTAGATAGGAAAAAATGAGAGCCCTCCATGCTACAATCTACTCTGCCTCCTCATTCTTTGGATTTGTAAATCCTGCTAGTGAGGCAGTGCCTGGAGCCGAAATTGCTGCCTCTCCATCCAATGCTCCAGGCTAGAGGGATGACCATGTTGACTTCAATCCCCATTTCAGAATATTACTCTGTCAAAAAAGAGGAGATGCTACTGTATTCAAGGACTCTTGAATACAGTAGACTACAAAAATGGGTTTGGCATAGGAAATAATGCAACAATTATGATGTCTTTTCCCCTGCCTTGGTGTGGAATTCTGGAACACTGAGCTTTATTTCCAGATCTGGGGCATCATTCTTGCCCTATGGGAAACCCACAGCCTCACTAGTAGACACAACTCTGCCCGTGACAGTACCTGGTCATTTGTATTCTCCCCACACTGCATCTCCTTTAACCATAAGCCTCACTTAAAATGCTGTACAGGTCTCAGATCAGATAAAGAATAATGATTTATTGAACATATTGGTAAACAGCTCAGATAAGAGAGGAATGCACTTCAGAAATGCGGGAACAATCATAAGAACATATTCTGAACTGCAACAGTCAGCTTTCTTTCACCAGATGTCTTGCCATGAAAAAAGTATATATTTTTTCCTTTCTTCCTCCTTCTCCCTCCCTCCCTCTCTCCCTCCCTCCCTCTCTCTCTCTCTCTCTCTCACACACACACACACCCCAGGACAAACAGACACCTAATGCAAGAGTTCAAGGAATGGATATTCATTGATTCTTGCTTTTAAACTATATTTTTGGCAGGAATCAGCTGAATGTATTTTTGTTTCACATTTATAGCCCACCTTTCCTCCATGAAATTCAAGATGATGTACATGGTCCCTCTCACCCCAAGTTTTAACCTTACAATAACCTATGAGGTTAGATATGCTGAGAAAGAGTGAGTGAGGAAGAGACAATGAGAACGTGAGTGAATCAGGGTCACTCAATGAGCTTCATAGTTGAATGGGGATTTGAACCCAGGTCTTCTCCTAATCTGCCTTATACTGAATGAGAGGCCAGTAATCCATTTAGCTTTATGTGTTCTATTATGCTTGCCCATGACTCTGCAGGAGCTCAAACCTTATTATCAATAGCTCATGTGGACATTAACTTTGAAATACAGATCTTCATACACGAACCACAAAATATTGACAGATGAAAGATCATGTAACAAGAATAACTTGTACATACATTTGGGTGCACCTGAGAGGTATTTTTCAATGCTTAGGTCTGAAACCTGCCACTTTTTCATTAACAGTGCTTAAGCCACTATATTGCTTTTTCTCCAAATGTTCATCATAAGTTTATACCTGGAGTCAAAAAGGAACCAGACACCCCCTCAGGCTGTCTTCCAGGCAACAATAGCTGACTTATTGTTTGTTTGTTTGTTTGTTTGTTTGTTTTTGAAATGGAAAAAACCCAATACACAAACGTGGTAATAGCCAATACTATTTAATCTTTATATGTTACTACACCTTAGAACCTTTTCTGATATTATATTTCCATATCTGTCATTTTTAAATGTGCTAAAAAATCTAATCAGAACAATGCCAGATAGATGTTTGGTAACCAACTCATGCTTTTCCACTCAGCCATCTTCTGCTTGCTTCTCTTGTACTTTAGAAAGAGAGAAAGCAAAGTAAAATTTGAAGCAGGACTCTTGTCTTTCACAGCCTATTTCATGTGCTCGCTATGGTACTGAAAATAAATACTGTTTGTGACTTAGTCTGACAGCAAAAAAGAATGTTCTAGAGAAGTATCTCATAACCAGATACTACTTTCCTGATATGCTGAACTACAGCCCTCATCATCTGAAGACAACATGGCCACTGTGGAAGACTCCAGGGTGAGGAAGGCTGTTCTAGAGGTTATGCCTATTTTAAACTAGACACAATATTACCCCAGTACAGCAATTACAAGGGATGAGGTGCATCCAAAAACCATCTAAACAGCAATCAAGAGTTATGTTACATATGGCTTCAAAGGCACAGATCACTTTCAGCCCTACTCTAATGCAGGGATACCAAAAGAAAGGAGAAGAATTGAACCACATGAAGCTATGACAAATTCTGAGTTTCGTAAGAGAGGGATTTAAGAAAAACAAAAACAAAGACAAAAAGCTGATGAAAAACATTGCCTGAACTTTTGGCTTCAGACTTTGTTCTTTTTAGATGATGAGACCCCCAACTGTATACATAACAGCTGAAGGCCCACACGCTGCAATCAAGGACAGCTTTTGTTTATGAGAACTAACAATATACATACAAGAAGCTGGGGTGCTCAGTAATGGAACTGCATCCCAAAGTAAGAGGCTCCCAGTTGAATGAGAAAATTACAGAGTGGTTTGGGTACTACACCTAATTTTGCAACTAGTATTTAATAGGGCAGGTTTTTGCTTTGCTTCCCCCTCCCCACTGGAAATAGCAAGTACAATGTTCACCTTTAAAGCTTTAGAGATGCTAGCCATATTTTTCCTGAAATACTGTAATATATTCAGTACCTTGCATCTCAAGCTGATGAGATTTTATTTCTGGAGCACTTGACTTGAACACAATTGTGTCAGTAGAAGAACTATTGCCTACTCCTTTCTGAAAAAAGTAAGCTTTGGCATGTTTTCTAGATATTACTGTTATTACTGATGCAAGTAGACTGCATGTGTATGTGTGTGTGCATGTTATCTGCTTCAAAATACAGCATTTTGACATCTTGGTAATAATGCAGCAAGAGCCCTGCTAGATCAGATTGTTCAAGGACAACATCCCATCTCCCACAGTGGCCATCCAGATGTTTCCAAGAAGCCTACAAGCAAGGCTTGGAAGCAAGAGCCTTTTCCCACTGTTGCTCCTCAGCAACTGGTACTCAGTGAGGTGCTATCTCTGAATATGGTGCAGTCATAATCGCTAATAGTAAATGAAACAGTCAATATCCTCCACTAAATACTACAATTGGGATGGGAAGAGCAGTGCTATCTGTATTGAGGAGGTGTAAAGGTGGACACACCACTGTATCCAAAGTCCTACTAACCCCATGCTGGCAACATAGAACGGAGGGAACGGCTGAATTTTCTTCCTTTTCTTCCTGTTTCATTTACTGATTATTATTTCCTTTGTACTAGAACCAACAGGAAGGAAAATAGGTACACCAGCTCCAGAATGTCATCTACTCCACAACTAGTGTTGGAAAGAACATATCTGGGGACCAGAAAGTCTTTGATCTTGCTGATATATATTCTCCACTGTTTTTCCCATGGCATGCCCCCCCCCCCTTGTCTCTATGATCTTCAGAGTTCCAGTGCTGGAGATGTAAGGGCTACAGAAGTTTCCCGTGGGAGTTAGAAGGGGTTGGAGTTCTCCCTCCATTGGTGGGCTCATCCACTCACCTTGGAGGGGGAAAGCTAAAGTATCCTATGGGCACCTGGGATTCCCTTCCAGGGACAATAGGATTGTAACATAAGGTTGCAACAAACTTCAATATTTAAACAAACTTAAATGAAGATGCTATTTATAGTGGTGCCAATTAGGCATCTTATCTAATTTTAATTGTTATCGAGTCCATGTTACCCTATATCTCTGGATCCATTGTAGACTTACTATCTTCAAGAAGCAAAACACTTAAAGGAAGGCACAAGTAAGTCTCTGGGCACTTAAATAAGGATGTGGAAGCCCAACATTAAATCACTAGGATTCAGGAACATAATCCCCCCTTTTCCAGATTTGTTGCCTTGCCTGGTTGCTCCTATAATAGATAATTCCAGCATTCAGCTTTTGCTCCCTAGAAGTGAATTTCACTGCAAGGAAAACGAGAGAATAAAAAGAGTGAGGCTGACTGTCACATTTATATTTGAAAGATTAAGGCGGAATCTAATGAGCTCATTAATTTCATTTCATTAACCAAACAGCGCTGTGGAGAACTGCAAATATTTAAGGAAGCCCACAGGGTCAAAGATGCATTTAATTAATATCGTCACATGATGCTGAGAACTAAAAAGAAAGAAAGAAAGAAAGAAAGAAAGAAAGAAAGAAAGAAAGGGAAAAATCATTTTGCTGCTACATTGGTAAAAATAATCTTTATGTCAGGGTGACATCTCCTTTATTGTTAAAAGGTTACATGGTCTGTAAAGGCTTTCCTGAATTTGGAAAACACCAAGTGATCTAAAATTCACCTATTGCTACATTTCAACTTTGAGTGAATTCTCTGTTAAATAGTCTTTATTTAAGGCAGTTCATTTCATTCTCTGTCTTATTCCCTGGCTAATTTTGTCATGAAGCTGTTACCTTCTGCAGAATTTGGATTCCTGAGAAGCCCTTTTCATGTGTCCCTGCATAGAACTGATTCAGTCCAGATCATTCAGATTTAACCAGTTTGTTCCTCCTGAAATCAAATACAAACATCAAAGAAACATGTGGCCAAAGCCAGTTCATTTCTGAGCTTGTGATGTGAATTGTAGAACCATAAAAAGGGTCTGAAAATGCAGACATTTGAAAATGTGTATGAAAGAATGAATACTTTTGAAAAATGCAAGCAAACATGGAGAAAATGCCTACATTTCCTAAATGTACCCAGTTGATAACATGCATTTGGAAAAATGTACACAAATATATGTATGAATTTTAATGCAGGAGAAAAGTCCCCTGGAGCTCATCATCCAGTTCAGACATTAGTTGCAATGAGCTTTGAGGTGGAATTCTGAGAACCATGATAAGCTCAGCTTTGGCTGATTCCCACATCCTTCTTAATTTGTGGAGTAGAGGACGGAGTGGGGTTATGCCTCCTAACTTTGCACCATGCTGTCTCCATCCCTCCCGTGTCCATGCAGCAGCTGCTCCTACACAGACACTTCCCATGACCAGGATTCCCCATCACTCAAAGCCCCCAGTTGTGTGCAGGGATGAGGGTGCTGGGCCAGTGATGTAGGTCCATCCGTTTCCTTTTTGCATGGAAACACCTGAATTGGCCTTTGTGGTTACAGAACTCTCTGAAACTTGTTTGTGCAAGAGCTCAGTGTTGACAGACTGGATGTTCTGTTACAAAAGTCACCCTAAAATGAAAACCAAACCAAACCAAACCAAAAACACCCTTTGTTGGCTAGTTGCATTAATGTAACTTATCAATTAATCAATGAAATCTGTATGACTTGTCTATCAGGAAAACAATCCCTCCAAAAAAATGCTATATTTTCTGCTGAACGGTGTATGTGTCACATGGCAGGCATTAGTTAGATCAGCTTTTCCCAACCTAAAGCCCTCAGGATGTATCAAACTACAACTCCCAGTGGCCATGTGGGCTAGAAATGATGGCAGTGGCTGTCCAGCATATCTGGTGGACACCAGACTAAGGCAGACTGATCTAGAAAGAGGTACTTCCAATTCTTTTGCACCACAGGGGAAGAATATCTCTTTTAGGATGTCACTTGCTGTCTGGAGATTTCAATAAGCATTTGCATTAAAATAATATAATATATTCAGGGGGCTTTTACATGTTAACAAAATGTCTGAATTCAATTCATTCAACTGTTGGATCGTTACCTTGTCTTTCTTACTGACCTTGAGTTGTTTGCCCAAAGAAATGTATATGTGTTGCCTCTCTTCCCCACACAAAACAACCTGTTGCTAAAATAAATAACAGATTGATATTCAGAGTACAGAAAATGCTTGGATTAAACCAGCACACTTTGCAGCCCCTGTACATCCTTTTACTTTGGAGTAGACTTCAGAATCTGATACAAATTATGAGCTCCCTATTTTATGTTTTTTACATAACTACATATTGCATTGTGATAGCTTTATACCATAGATAAGCAACCTGGTGTCTCCCAGATGCTGGACTGCATCTTTCATAATTTCTGATAATTAGCCATGCTGACTAGGCTTGATAGGAGTTATAGTCCAAGACTGGTGGAAGGCACCCCTGCCTTGAATGGTTCGTGGTTATCTACAGTGCTGAAGAGTGAAACAATTTATGTGAAGAAACATGCACCAAATGGATATCAGGAGAAGAATCTATAACCACAGTTAAAGACAACACAGTTAGGAATGGTGCAATAAACAGTCATTGCAGCTCACCAGGTGCTAAATTACTATCAGATGCTTTATCGGCAGTATAGTACAGGTGGGCTTTCAGGAGAGAGAGTTTAAATATGCAAACATTTACTGCAGATGCTCAGTTCAGTGGCCTGATTCAAGCATTTTCTAGAAGTCAGTATGGAAGGAGATAGGGATGATTGGCACCATGGCTAACCTGAGCTTATGAATATATTGTGGGCACAAATGCCAACACAAGAATTGAGACACAATTCTGGGATCATAGGGAATGAGGGCTACCTTGCTTGAAAAGGGGAAAAAATGAGCTTTACATCTAAAGGGTTCTTAGGTAAGGTAGTATCTGTTAGGTTAGAAAACATATTGACCAAATAGATGAGAGTCATAGAATTCTAACCATGAAGTTCTGCCCTGGTGGATGTAGGTCCAGAGATAATACGGAACTTGCTATTTTCTGTGCAAGGAATCAGCATCAGAATTCAACAACCTTGCTTGCCACAGGGTAGATCAGTGTGAGGCATATTCCTCAAAGGAATGGCAGAACAATGAGGGTTTGTAGAGGAGAACTACCAAGAGAATTGAAATGGTTGGGTTTTGAAGAGAATTGAAACATGTATTTGCTGTAATGGGGGAAAGGGTGTTGCAGGGGAAGAAATATAGGCCAAACATGTCAGGATACACATACCAGGAAAGATGCCAGCACAGCTTGATCTAGAGAGAAACAGTCCCCATTTTGGATTTCCACCCTGTAACTTAAGATCTTGCCTTTGCATCATCTGCCACCTTTGCCTTTATAACGCGGGGCACACTTTCCAGGGAGCGCTCAGTAGCACCTGTAATGATGTGTTGCTGTCACAAATAACAAAACCCTGTCCATTCCTTCTCCTCTGCAATGTGTGCTCTGGCAGGAGATAATTTTCACTGGAGGAGGGCTGGAGAAAAGGGAGTGCTTAATTTGATTCCATCCTATCACTTTTCCCATACAATTCCACCTCCCATCAGTTGCTTTTATCCACATGGGATTTCAAGCTCATATTTGGGAACTACACACAGGTCTAGAACATCTGTGAGGATAAAAGCACTGTGTGGAAAATTCAGGGAAAATGCAAGACTGGCAAAGCATTGAGTCATCTCTTCTTTCACTCCATTGTAAACTGAATCCTCTTGGTGCCACTTGGCAGTGCAGAAGGGGCTCTTGAGGGTTTATAAAAACACTTGGCCGGAGTGTAACATGTAGTTTGCAATTTAGACTGTTTTCAGTCTGAATCTGGTGGCCACACTTCAGTTTATGCCTGCAATCATAAGTGCTATCCCTCTGTAGTCTTACAAACAACAATAGCAACACCCAGTTCTGCTTTCAACAGCTTGTTTATGGGGAGATTGAGTGTCTCCTGCCCCCCATATCTGGGTGCCTTGGCTGAGGGACTGCAGAATTGATTGAAGAGCAGAGTACATTTTTTGTTGTTGCTCTTTGATCTAAGAATTGATCTGAAGCCAAACAGATTGGAACAGCATCACTCCATAGCATCCCTTTTCCCCACAAAACACATTCAGGATCTGACATACTGACCAGTGACCTGGAAGTATTCACACTGGAAAGCTTTGGTGGATGTGGGGCATGGAGAAGAGGTGTGGAATATCTGAAACAAACAAACCGAAAGCTCCGGGGGCGGGGGTTGCTTTGTAGGAGAGTTCAGCTTGAAAGGGCAGAAAGTGCCCTCTGTGGATTAAAGTTACTTCAGAGCAGTTATATTGGTGTGTAACAGTCAGCTGAGGTTAAAGGTTAGCCAAATAAAGCTTGTGGGTATGCACTTTCCACTCAACTAGAGGCTTGCTGACAAAGGCTTCTGCTCAGGGTGCTCACACACAGGTCTGTGCTTACAGGCTCATTGCGCACACTGAAGGGAAACAAGTGTTTCATATCTGAAACAAAAATCAGAGGGAAAGAGATGAAGAAACCTTTCCTTGCAGAAATGTCACAAAAATAAGCAGAGCTGAAAACATAAATGGTGATTTCTAGAGTTCAAAACTTTTACTATTGTGGAAGCAATGGGACATGACAGTCTTTGCACATGTTCTTGTGGGGCTACGGCAGCCCTACCCAACAAGGTTCCTTCCAGCTGTGTTGGATTACCACTCCCAGCAAGCTGGTGGGCAGCAGCTTGAGGAACCTTGTTCTAGAGGCAATATTTCTACTATCCCTTATCAGTGAATGTGTATGCAAGAAATCCTATGCACAGATGTGTTTCAGTGATTAGAATGCATGCCTTTCTGCAGGTGTCTTTGCTGCAATCAGCTAATAACTGAACTTATGTAAGCAGTGATTGAGGGTGGGGAGGGACTATTGAAAGATCTCTCTCTTCTTCTCCTGAAGAGGATTGCCTGATGTAACTTTTCCATCTCCATGTCCTACCATAATGTGCTGTTGAAGTCACCTAAGCATGGATTGACTTGCAGATCAATTAACAAAAACTGGAGCTTTGGACAAATATTGTGGTCTTCCAGCTTCTGAATCCCAGCTTTTGTTGTCTGTTCCAAAATATGCCTTGTTTGCTGCAGGGGCAAGCTAAGGGAGGTTCTTCTTTGGTTTGCTCTTTCAGGTTGCTAAGAAAGGTGAGAGGCTACCCTCTCCTGTAAGAGATCCCACTGGGTTTCCTAGTAGGGTAGGTAGTGTCATTGAATCTTGAGGTGGAACTAAAGAAATGGATAAAAAGCATATTGGTGTGGTATGATTATTTACAGGTGAGAGCTGAAGAGAAGCCATGGTTTGTTGTAGGGTTGTGAACTGTGGGCTATTCTCAAGGGTTTGCTATCTTGGCTGGTTCAGACAACATGATAACACATGTTGCCCATGATCTCAGCAAGTGCTTCGTTGCAGCCTGATTCCCCTGGACCTCATGCACAAGTTTGATCGGCAGAAAGGAAGACCAAGACTTGTCAGTAGGAACCGTGTGAAACATTTTCTTTAAAAAAAGTGTCCCCCTTTCTTGTTCTGCCAGTTGTTTCGCTTTTAGGTTGTCTGGTATCTGTGATCTGTTGGGATGGTGTTGCAAAACAGAAGGGGCCACCATTAGAGTTGTAAAGGGGTATGGTGCGAGGTGGAAGGGAGGTGAATCTGACATCTTTATTTCCAGCCTGTCTCCCAGTCTCATCAATTCTGGTGGCTTAATTGCAGTCTCCCTGGACCTTAAAGTACTGCTGGTGGATGCCAGCTTGGCCAATGGAAAGTGATGATAATTTATGACCTTTCTAGGAAGGATGTGCTGGCCTTTTACATGAGACTGAAACCTGGCTGGAGGAAGTGGGAGCTTTAAATGTCTTCCAGATGTCTTTATTTATATAATGCATTATTTTTAAGCTTAAAAAAACAAGCTAGGAGAAAAATGATAGAGAAGTTTAAAATTATGCATGGTGTGGAGGAAGTGGAGAAGGAGAGATTTTTCACCTTCTTCCATAATGCTACAATCTGAGGGCATCCCACGAGGCTGATTGGTGAGAGATCCAGGGCAGAAAAAATGTTTATGTGCATTACACAGCACATAAACTATGGGATTCACTGCCATCAGAAGTAGTGATAGCTACCAATTTGGGCTGGACAAATTCATGGAGGAAAGGGCTATTGATGGCTGTTAGCCTTGTTGGCTAAGTGCTCACTTCATTATCAGATGTGCTATAGTTTCATACACCAATGGCTGAGGAGCATGGGCAAGTAAAACTCTTGTCCCCATCCTGCTTGAAGGATCTTGTGGAAAGCTGGTTTGCCACCATGTGAATGAACTGATCTGATCCAGCACAGCTTTTCTTATATTCTTGTGTTCATATAGCCTCAGAGCTAATAAATGAATTTAGTCAGTCAGTCAGTCAATCAAGTGCTGTAATTTGGGTTGCAGAAGGAAATAATATCAAATTTGTTACTTTTTAAGTAAAATATTACCCAATATCAGATGCCATTAAGTAAAGTCTGTTGGTCCAAAAATGATAGTTGGATCTTTTTGAGCAATAGGTCTAATCACAGGATCTGTTGCTTAGAATTTGCCGAAGTACACAAGGAATTTAGGAACACACTTCCTGTATCTCTAAACCAATATTTTGAGAATGCTTTTAAGGGTACAATCTAATGACCTCAAAGGCAGATGTAGTTTGCATAAGTTTGTAGCCTCAGCATGGGTTAATATAGTCCAAAAATACATTTTCTAATCTTCCTTGTCAGTGTGCCCTATTCAATTTGCAATTAATCAGTAAATGGTTAAGGTACCATATAGTGGACCGAGAACTACCAGAAGTACAGGCAGGGTTTTGAAGAGGCAGAGGAACTAGAGATCAAATTGCCAACATACACTGGATCATGGAGAAAGCTAGGGAGTTCCAGAAAAACAACTACTTCTGCTTCATTGACTATGCTAAAGCCTTTGATTGTGTGGATCACAACAAATTGTGGCAAGTTCTTAAAGAGATGGGAGTACCAGACCATCTTATTTGTCTCTTGAGAAACCTGTATGCGGGTCAAGAAGCAACAGTGAGAACTGGGCAAGAAACCACTGATCGGTTCAAAATTAGGAAAGGAATTTGGCAAGGCTGTATATTGTCACCTTGCCTATTTAACTTATATGCAGAGCGCATCATGCAAAATGCCAGGCTAGATGAATCACAAAGTGGAATTAAGATTGCCAGGAGAACTGTCAACAACCTCAGATATTTTTATTTATTTATTTAAAACGTCTGTATGCCATCCCTCATGCAAGGCATCTTGGTACGGCTCACAATTATATGATATGCAGATGATACCACTCTAATGGCAGAAATTAAAGAGGAACTAAAGAACCTCTTGATGCAGGTGAAAGAGGAGAGTGCAAAGTTGGCTTGAAACTCAACATTAAGACAACTAAGATCATGGCATCTGGTTCTATCACTTCCTGGCAAATAGATGGGGAAGAAATGGAGGTAGTGAAAGATTTTATTTTCTTAGGCTTCAAGATCACCGCAGACGGGGATTGCAGCCAAGAAATTAAAAGACGTTTGCCCCTTGGGAGGAAAGCTATGGCAAATCTAGATAGCATACTAAAAAGCAGAGACATCACCCTGCTGACAAAAGTTTTGTATAGTCAAGGCTATGGTTTTCCCAGTTGCAATGTATGGCTGTGAAAGTTGGACCATAAGGAAGGCTGAGCGCCAAAGAATTGAGACCTTTGAATTGTGGTGCTGGAGGAGACTCCTGCAAGCCCTTCGGACTGCAAGACGATCAAATCAGTCAGTCCTAGAGGAGATCAACGCTGACTGCTCTTTAGAAGGCCAGACACTGAAGATGAAACTGAAATACTTTGGCCACCTAATGAGAAGGAAGGACTTACTGGAGAAGACCTTAATGCTGGGAACAACTGACAGCAAAAGAAAGGGACGGAAGAGGATATGGTGGCTAGATGGAGTCAGTGAAACAGTTGGTGTAAGCTTGGGTGAACTCTGGGGGATGGTGGAGGATAGGTGAGCCTGGAGGAATGTTGTCCATGGGGGTCGCAATGGGTCAGGCATGACTTCACGAATAACATAACATAACATAGCTTTTTGCTAGTGGCAGCCATGCTGTCCCCATCTAGATTTGGGCATGAAAGATCAAAGAAAGGTCTGGGCACATGAAGGGGGTAAGTTTTATGCAAGTACAGCTCAGTTCATTGCACAATTCTCCTCTAGAGGCAAACAAGAGGCTAATTAATTTTCTATACAATTAAAATGATAGTAATTATTAGTAACTAATTTGTATTTATGTATACATAATTGCATATGAATATTAATACAATTTTCCAATAAGCCTGAGCCCCACATCTTGTTAGTGCCTGCACTATCCCTGCTTCCTTTTAGAATGGAGTTTGCAAGGGCTAAACAGAGTTTTTTCCAGAGACTTGTGCAGCCACAGCCCATGTGCTGGCTCCATTTGGTACAAATCTAGCCAGTACCAGTGGGGGAACAAAACAGTTCCAGGGGGCCAAGCCACAAAACGTTGTCAATAATTCCTACACATGCCTAATTGAAACATTCTCTTCTGAACATATCAGTGTAGCAGTTTTGTTTTATGTCTATGTACTGAGTGTGAAACAAGTGAGCTTTCCCCATCTGAAATGTGTTCATGCTTATATTTGCCTTTGGAGGTGTGATGGGGAGAAAAATCCTGGAGTGCGGACAAATCACAATCAATTTTTTTAATACAGCATGGCAATTTTAAAAATAAGTGGCTCACCTCTGCTGTCACTTCTTCATAGGTCAATCTGCCTGCCCATCTAATGGCTGTGTCCCCTGAGGTGTCTGGAAAGGGGTAGATGAACATGCAGTACTGCCTTGCATACTTGAGCAGCAGGTTGTCCCATAGGACTGAGTCCCCAGTTGGGATCTGTTTGCTTGGGTTCTTCTCTGATGAAAGCTGCACTCGTGTACCCCTGGGAGCTTGGCAGAGATAGAAACCAAACCACTCTTTGACTGATGCATGGATCTTCTTGACAGCTTGGTGCAACAGCTCCTCCTAACATGACCTTGCCTGGTAGATGCTATATTTCTTTAGCAATAAAGAATATTTCTCTTCTCTTTCTCTTCATATTTATTATTTATCAATTGTTTCATAATGAAGCACAGTCAATCTTGAAATCAAGCAGTCTGTACCCATTGACTTTTGAAAATCCAGAATTCTAGGACTAGTGTGAAGTTTGACAAGAGATCTGGTAGCAGGGAGAAGGGCTGCATGTCTGGTGGTGAGGCTGTGTATGTTTGTATGCATACCTATCCTGGCCATGCTTTGCAGCAGCTCGTGAGGTGGCAAATAGAAAGGGAGGAGCTGAGTTTTATGAAAACATGTGGCTCCTCAGAACCCAATTGAAACAGTTCTAAAAAAGAACGTTAAGCTCAGTTTTTGATGTGTTCAACACACCCCACCCAGAAAAGCATCTAACAAAGGAGAAAACAGATAGATTTTGGGTATTTCTGCCCTATCTTTTCTGTTGTAGAAGTTAAAACAGCAAAAGCTCAGAGGTCTTGTTCACACTGAGCTTTGAGTGCATTGTTCTGCACTGTTCAGTGACTGCTGTTTGAGTCAACACTGTCAAGGCAAGTCAAATGCATGTTATTCTCTTCTTTGTGTGCAGTGGATGCCAGCAGAGGTCAGAAGCGGACTTAGGAAGCTGTAGAAGAGCAACTGTCCACCCCTTCTAGTGCCCGCCTGAAGCACACGTCCACTGAGGACGTATTGAGTGTGTCTTTATGATGTGTTGACACAGTCTATGGAAAGTATTTATAAGCCTGTAGGACAAGGTTTAGAGGTAACTTTACTTCCTAGTACACCATGTCTAAGTCGTATGCATTTCTGCCTTTTTAACTCACTACTGTACAGAATTGTACCTTCAGGTATTGTCTAGCTCTACAGTACTGGTCAGGATGATACTGATGTGCTATGAAGGCTTGAGGGGGCTTTGGTAGACAAGCCCTATTAACTGTTTATTTATATCTGTCTGTCTGTCTGTCTGTCTGTCTGTCTGTCTGTCTGTCTGTCTGTCTATCTATCTATCTATCTATCTATATCTATCAATCATATGTATATATCATCCCATAGCCCTGGGGCTCTCTGGCCAACTCACAGGAAAACAAGAACAGCATGACATAACTATAATAAAATATAAACTATAACATCTAAAACTACATAAAATCCAATTAATATTAAGTATGAAACAGGGAGACAATATAACCAACAATAAAGCCAGCAGTGAAAAATAGCATAATAAAACCGTAATTTCTAAAAGCAAGTATTAAATTTAAAAAGTCTTTACTTGGAGGTGAAAGCAAAATAACCTCTTTATGAAGAGAATTCCAGAGATGAGGTGCAGTAATGAAGACCTTTTCTCTTGCCAATCACCCCTCACTTCATTTGGGAGGCGGGCTCACAAAGAAGGGCCTCCACTAGATATCTAAGTGTTCTGGTAAAGATATATGGAGACAGACGTTCCTTCAGATATCCCTGTCCCAAGCTGTTTAGGGCTTTGTATGTTGGTGTGAGCACTTTGGTGGAGGACTGGCATGATACACTTTCTAGGACCATTCCTTGTTAGTAGCTGGGCTGCTCAGTTTTGGATTAATTGAAGTGCTCAGGCTGTCTCCAAAGGTGGCTCCATGTAGAGCACATCACACTAATTGAAGCAAGAAGTCACCAGCACATGGATAACTGTGGTGAGACTTCAATTGTCCAAGGAGCGACATAGGTGAAATATCAGCCTGAGCTGATAGAAGGTGCTCCTGGCCTCTGAGGCCACCTATGAAGCAAATGATAATAAGAGTCCAGGAGCACCCCCAAGTTTTAAACCTTATCCTTTAGAGGTAGTGTAACCCCATCCAGGATAGGTTGAAAATTTCCCAGTTGGGTGGACAGACTTCCCACCAACAGTCACTCCATCTCGTCTGGATCGAATATCAGCTTATTGGCCCACATCTAGTCCATCGACAAGTCAAAGTACTGTTTTAGAACAGTCACTGCTTACCTGAATTAGATGAAAATGAGAGGTAGAGTACAGTGTCAACTTCAGCCTCTAGATAGCCTCTCCCAGATATCCTACTTGCCCCTCTGCTCTCAGAGTGGATTTGGATCAGCCAGGGTATCTAAAGGATGATCTGTGCCCTTACACATTTTCTGAGATCCTCTAAGGAGATGCACCTTCGGATGACTCTGCCTTCTGATCCGAGGAGGCATTGGGACCAGAGACAGGCAGGACTTCTTGGAAGTGGCTTCTTGACAATGAAACTTACTTTCCCTTTTCTTGGACATGGCTCACATGGGATGTTAGAAGTCTTTTTTTTTGGTGGGGGGAGGGGTAAAGTGATGACTGTTCCTGGCCAGTGAAAGTATTTCTATACCACCCTTCTGTTATAAATTTCCAGCATGCTTTACAATAATTAATAAAAAACACAATTATTAAACAAGAATAATTTACTTGAGCTGCAATCCCACAAAATAGCAAAACCAGTTGGAGAATGCTGGAAACTGTAGGACTTTTTTCTGTCTAAGCATCCATAGGATTGTGCCCTTATTACTCCTGGTAATTTTAAACTTCTCTATATTTTCTGTCCAAATTGTTGCTAGCATTGTTTGTTTTCCACTGCTGTTACTCATTAAAAAAATATGTTTGTGATCTGCCTTTTATTTTTCTTTATTGAGAGGTAGGAGAGAAGTATTTTAAGCAACCAATTGCCTTGCATAGAAAAGATTTCTAAATAAGAAATGGCATGGAACCTACCTGTAGAATTATGTCTTTACAATATACATGTACTTGGCATAATCTTTCCCTTATTGCCATGTAGTAAATATGTAACATCAGAAGCAACCCTGAACTGTTGCATTTTTCACAGGCCCAGCATGTGGTGCTGAGAACCATATCTGTGCAATAGAAACTGCCTTAGATCAGGCAGTAAAATGGATGCTCCTGCCGAAGCTGTACCCTGCTTTCTTCTCATTTAAAATAATTAAATCAGTCGGTATGATGAGAAAAACAACAACCCACCCTCCAACAATGGGGAGAAATGTCAGACAGCTCTCCTTGGGTGGGCTCTGTGCTACTTTTGCCTCTTCACACAATGCAGCCTTTGAAACATCACTTTTTTGTTTTATTTATGAATAAATAATTGCCTTTGTGAAGAATACATCAAATTGCTCTCAGTGAGGTGACACTTTAAGTGAGCTTGTTACTTCTGCCTTTATATAGAGTTGATTGATGTTTGCTAGAGTTAGCAGCTCCTTCTTCTTTTCTGCATCTCCCTCCTCACATTGTTCTCCACAGCGACTGGCTGCAGCCTCAGAGTTCCCTCTAATCCTTCGCTTTCAGCCAGAGCTCAGGCCACACATGAGAACTATCTGCTACCTCAACCAAAAGCAGGGATAGGGTGAGGACAGATGTGTTACTCTCTTGTGGCCAAGTTCCTTGGAAGATCTTTTCCCCCTGCCAGGAGGGCTTGCTTATCTTCTGCTGACCAAAAGGCACAAGCAGAGTGGACCTTCCAGTGGGACAGTGGGTAAGTGATAGAGACAGCGGAACCACCTCCTTTAAAGCCTTGCTAGGCTCAGGCTGGCAGGGCAGAATGAAAGGAGGACTACTGTGCTTTTCCTTTCTTTTTGCTTTTCTGTGCTTTTCCTTTAACAGGTTTCTTCTCACTGAGTTGAATCAGAGAAAAATTGACTATGCCAAGTTATGTCCGGTGTAACTTTTTCCCTGCTGGATCCACAACCTATCCTGGCATGTCCAAGAAGACCTTTGGAATGCATCCTTTTTGACCTCCCTGAGGCTGATGCAGATCACATTCATTATGTACCATGTCTTGTTTACTTTAATGAAAGTGTGTGTGCTCCCGGTTCAGGACAGAACCAGCATTCCCCAACAGGGGAACATTGAACTTCCCCCACATGCTTCACAAATGGCAATTAAAAAGCTATTTTAATGGCAGGGTGGTGGTAGAATCTCCAGAGGAAAATTGGTATTTTCACCCTGGAAAATCAGGGTGATTTATTTTATACTGTTAATTTATATTATTTTAATTGAAGTTATTTATGTTGTGAGCCACCCCGAGGCTTCGGCAAATGGGGCGGCATAGAAATTTTCTAAATAAATAAATAAATAAATAAATAAAAATTGGGAGTGGGAGGTTTAATCCTCTTTTCTTGGTATACGATGGTATCAATCCAAAATGAAATTGTGTGATGTTACATTAAAATAAACAAGACTTTAAAGCTCATTAATAGGCAACGTAATCAACATAACATGCAGTTTGGCCCTGACATCAGAATTCCAGTGTCAGGGAAGCACTGGCCCCAAACCTTTCCTGGAGAGCCTTGCAGGGCCTGGCTTGGAGAAGAAGGACTGGTCTCACTTTTCATCCTCAGGGAGGGACATCTGAAAAATCCTTTTTATTTATTATATCTCCATACCACCCAATAGCCAGGTTTTCTCAGTGTTTCACAAAAGTTAAAACCCCAAAGTACAATGTAATATAATATAAAACTATGAGCAGTTTAAAAGTGAAAGAACTGAGGCAAAGTGAGGTGAAATGAACCAAACCCAACCCAAGCCAACACCAGAATAAAAGCCAGCACCAATATAAAAATAGAAAACCACAACAACACATTTAAAAAAGAACCGAAGGACTAAATCACCCAGCAAAAGGAAAAGTTCTTTGTCAAGTGTGGAAAACACCACAGTTTGGACACCAAATGATCTCCCTCTGGAGGGCACTCCACAGCCAGGTTGCCACCAGTGAAGAGAGCCCTGTCCTTACTAGCACCCTGGTCTGATCAGTGTGTCTTACTGTGGAAGGCACAGAACACCATGGGGCTTTTGGTGAGGCAATACCAGTGTGTTGACAACTTCTTTAGCTGGAGATTTTCACTCAGAATTTAGGGATATGTTGTGAACTGCCCAGGGAGCATTGGCTATTGGACACCCTGAAAATAAATAAATAAATAAATAAATAAATAAATAAATAAATAAATAAAAAAAAAACTGGGTTTACCACTGACTTTCTCCAGCTCACTGAGACTGGAGGGGACCTGCCGATATAGTCATAGATGTTACAAACATTCTGCAGACTAGATGGTAGTCAGTGCTAGGCCAGAATGGCATCTTCCTAGGCTGACACATAAAATGTTTCCTCTTTGGGGAATATGTGAATATTCTTAATGACACTATGAAAGCTTTATGTGTAATATTTCTCACCTTTTTGAGGGTGCGAACTGCCCCATTTTCATTTTCGGATCAGGAAAAAAATCAGTATGACTGCAAAGGCAAGGCTAGCTCACTTTCAAATGAAAACCTCACACTTTTTTCCTTCCAACTTTCCGTTTCCAAACTCTTATTGAGAAACGAAGATTAAGTTTGAATCTCTATGTGTTTTGACACAAATCGGCCAAGCTTCACCAAAAATATTACATGATACAACATTTCTCATCTGTGAAATATTTAACACAGAAATTGCAAATATTTTGTCAGGAACAGTTGCTTCTACTCTCATTTGCAGCTGTCCTCCCTGTAGGAAACTCATGGGACTGCATAGTGATGGGGGAATGAACAGATTTTGCTATGCATCTGCAGAACTAAGCAGAATGGCCTTTGGGAGAAAAACTCACCTGTACAGACACAAGTGAACTTATATTGGGAGAGAATGCCTACCCTGAGCAGTTTGCTGGGGGATTAATGGACAGAGGCAATAACAGACTCAATGTACAAGCAATATGAACCAGGTTAATGTCGCTTCCCTCTATGCCATAAGGAAACCTACTCTCCTATTAGCTCTACACATGGAATTTACTACACAAATTTTAATAAAGTGGTGAACTGTACATTTTTCGAAAGGTTTGCAGGCCAGAAACTCAGAACTTCCACCTATGGCATAGGCTGTCTGGATGCCTGTCCCTCCCCTCCCCTCTGCTCCCTATGTTAGGAAATCGAATCATGACTCTCCTTCAGCATAATTGCTTTGGTACCCAGTCTCAAGCAACTGTTATTCCTGATCCTGCTTTTTCCCTTTGCTCCAGAGAATCATCTGAAAGGCCATGGCATAGCTCTATGGTTGAAGCAAAACAGGTGTGGACCCATCTAAAACCCACATAACAGTAGGGTAGGGGTGGTGAACATGTGGCTACCTGGATGTGACTAGGCTACAACTGCCAGCACCCCTGACTATTGGCCATGCTGGATTGGGCTAATGGAGTGTCTTGCAATGACATGAAGACTCCAAAAGCAGACTCACACGTTGAAAGAAAACGGGAGGCCGCATGGGTGATACAGCATAACCCCTGCCCCACCCTGGCATGGGAAGAGAACCTCTACACAGCTAGATGTATGTACCTACAACTCCTCCACATGATGGAGATCCTTGGGATCTTGACTAGCCCAAGGAGGAACTCCATTCTCACATGTCTGTATGACTGTTGGACCCGTTCTTACTGTAGCTGAATGTGTGGCCACCACAGGGCATTAACAGCAAGCCTAGAAGTGGCAAGGGGTGGCCACACAACCTCCTCACATGGTGGTGCCTGCATGGAGGAGGGCCCATGTGTACCTGCATCTGTTAAACACCAGGGGGAGAATGTCTGGGGTTCCTGTGTCACATCTGTGGATTTTTTAACAGCCCTGGAGGAAAGACGGGGTTAAAGAGAAGCAACATATTGTTTAGGCAGGAAGAAGAAAGGCTGGTATAATAAGAACAAAATGTTTATGCCCAAGATTCAAATATGCATTTCCATGCTTTAGCTAATAGGAGAAATGAACATATTACTGGTATTTTTTTAAAAAATATATTTTTATTTAAATTTAGTTAAAGAAACTGGTTAAAAATTAGTTTGCAAGCCCATGGAATCTGCACAAATATCTCCAACATCCCTAGATGGCACCAAGGGATGGGTGAGAAATTCATGAAGTTCACATTTCAGTGCGAACTCACCAATCTCTCACCTGCCAAACCTAAAGATAATTTGGAACACAGATTGCAAAAAAAGCCATGATTTCAGAATTTTGTCATAGAATTGGTGAAAAGTGTACATTTGAAAATTATATTTAAAATGCACACAGAATTTGTATTTTAAAAATGTGCACATAAAATGTGTGCATCCCAAATGATGCAGTTTTTCTTAATTGTTCATGCACACTTACACTAATTTTCACGCAGATCTTTTGAAAAAATTGCTCTGTTACAGAGCTGGGGTGAAATTAACCTAGCAATGTAAAAAATGGGAATCTGAGTAAAATTGAACATGAGAGATTCATCCATCCCTAGCTAGCACTAGTGTGCATACTACCTTGTAATATTTCAAAGTTTGAAATAAAACGTTGTTGGGTCTTAAGATGGCTTGATTTGGTGGTCTTATCATTTGGCTGCTTTGAGAACATAGGATTATTCTTTGACCAAGGTAACTGTATTGCTGAGAGAGTACAGACAGTAACAGCAGAGTTATTATATTTTCTTCATTGCATTGTGCTTAAAGGGCTGATACTGGAATCTGAAGCCATTTCTCAAAGCCTAACAGAATGCCCATTCAGTGTGTTTAATTTACAGTGGTCTGGCAACCCAGGGATAAACTGTGGTCTTATTGTTTAATTAACAGTGTGTATAGTGGCCATTTGATGTAACAAATGGGATGCCCAACCCTTTCCAATACATCCTTGTTCTTAAATTTATGTTTTGTCAAAGCATTTGTTCTTGGACACTTAATCCAGGTTTAATAGCCTCTGTACTGGTTTTAGTCTCTCTGCCTGCTCCATGAGAAGCAAGGTTCAAGATATTATGGCAGCAGCACAGTATGTAGCTGGATGCTTGTGGGAAGAATGCTTTCTGGTATGGAAGACACTGATTCACATTATTTTTTGATGTGATATCTAGATTTCAAGAGTCATGTCATGCACATTTGGCATCTGCTATCTTTTCCCTGGGTTTTTGTTTAGCTGTTTCCTTCTAAAGAAATATGAGTAGCAGTATGCCAACTATGATTAACTATGTGGAGTAGGGAAGGGATAGATCTGTCAGTCTGCCTTTCCTCCATATTCAAGTCTTTTAAATTTCTCTCTCCTCTCCTCTCCGACCTACTAATGGATATATTGGGAAAGTATAGAGTGCCTTTATCAAGCGTGAAACCATACAGAAATTATCTCCCATCTGCATTGGCTGAGTTCAATTCCCAACATGGAAACAACCATTGTGTACTTGCTTGCCATACAGCTCTTCAAAATTAGGAACCCATCAGGAAAACAAGTAAAGAAGAGGTGGCAACCGTAATTCACCACCACAAATAAGGTTGACTACATAGTTGAAAACTAAGTCCTCAATGACCTCATTCTACTATTCCATTTTGCTTTCGGACACACTGAAAAGATGCTAACTGCACATTTTGGCAAGCTCTCATTTATGCTCATGTGCGTACACACACCATTCATCCCAAGTGTGTGAGATGGTATAGGAAAGTCATATTTCTTAGACCACATTGTTTGTGAAAAATGATAAAGAGGATAGTTAGTACTATTCAGATTAGTATGGTTCTTCTGAAGTGACTGTTACTATTCCAGTGAGAGGCTTCAGATGTAGTACCCAAGGAACATGAGATGGTGTAGTTACATTCTTAGAGGATACATTCAGAATACCTGAGATGAAAAGAAACCATAAACTCATGAGGAACGTGGGCTAATATTATGGAAGCCACTGAGAGGACTTACTTTTGAGAATGTGTTTTAGATAAATGATTCATTACTGATTGGGAATGAAGATCTAGGTGAAAGCCAAAATGAAAACCAAAAACCAAATCAATTACCTTCATTTTAATCTATGGTACTGTTCCAAGGAAACCTTTTCTAAATATGATGCAACTCTGCGTTTTCAGCTAGAAGCTTTTATTTCCAGAATGCTTTGATGGTAATTAGGGAATTGGGATCAGTTTGTAGAAGAATCCAAGCTTTCTAAACCAGTCAGTGTATAATGATCTCATAGAAAAAGGGCCTTTCTTGCTGAGGAACAATGTTCTACTGTAAAAAATATGATCTATTCAGAGACAGCAGAATTGATTTATGTTAGTGGTCTGCTAAGAGTTAATCAATAAAATAACAGTTACCTCCTTATTGCAAGGAACTAACTGATTAGAAATTTGATGAATGGGGTAATTTTTCATGGCTATAATTAAAATACTACATGGCTTTTTGTTTAATTGATATTTAATGTTTTCACGGAAAGCTGGTCATCTACAGAAAAACATCCCCTCTTACTTATGCACTTGAAGGTTCACAGGGTTTGGAGTGCCAGGAAGACCATCTGGGCATCTGGGAGCATGTCAAAAATGAGTCACTAAAAGAAAGGGGAAGAGATCTCTTCATCACTGGGGAGCTTAATCACTTTCCATGAATTCCCAGATTTTAGGAGCACAATAGAAGGTACCCTTTTGCATCATTTTGCCTGAATGATGTGTGAACTGAGTAATAGTTCTGGGAGGCAGGAATGGGGTAAAATCTGAAAAATCCAGGGGCCAGCCTTGCGGGAAGCTGGCACCCAAGGTTGCAGTAGGCTCAGCTCTTGTTATGCATAAGGAAGAGACATCATAAATTACTCCCCAAGGACACAAGAGACAGCTGCAGAGGGGGGCAAATGGTCCACACCTGGAGTCCATCATGGACCATCACCTCATGGGTCAGCTGGCCTGGACTGGGGGGCAATAAAGCCTGAGGCCTGGAAAGGCTCAGGGTTCCTCTTCAAAGAGAGGTTCAGCTTTTGTTGCCACACTCTGTGCCAAAGAATGCTGTACTGCCTGTGCATGATGGTGGTATATTATTTGTGTGTACAGCTGAGGCTAGGCTGAGCTTTGTTTTATGTTGAAGTGGGCCAGCGAGGCCCAGGAGTTGAGGGTTTTTGGTTGGCTGTAATTCTTGTTGTGCTGCTCTACCCCCACCCCTTCTTTCCCCTTTTAACCCTATTAGCTATTTTAGGACCTTCCTACACTATATTTTATGCATTCTAAGAAAGTTATATTTTCTCCAAATGCTTGTGCTGGCATGTGCTGAATGCAGTGTCTGGTCCAGGATTCTGGGACCAGGGAAATCCTGGACAATATTTTTAGCTCCTTTGGCTGCAGGAGTAGGGAATCTTGGACAGCTGACAGCTACAGCATAAAGATGCATATTTCCTACCTTTTCTATATTCTTCTGCATCCTAGCACCTAGAATCAGATGATTTTTGAATTCAGGATCCTTACTTTCCTCCTGGTTGTTACGGACAATGAACACATCTGTTAGTCTTGCTGTGTGCTTCTTACGTATTTACATTGCATTTGATTGTGAAAGACTGTTGATTATTATCTTCAAGTGAACAAACCAGGAAAAAAATCCACCTGTTTCTTTGTTGCTCATCTCAACTGAAGTAATTGAAGACTTCCCTATAAGATGCATCCCCAGCAACTAGGGACCGCACATGGAAGAGGGGTCTTTAGGTAGAGGGACAGGCAGGTGCCAATGTCTTAGTTTAATGCTTCCAAATTTTAAAAACATATGAAGGAGGCTGCTAGATCAGACTGAAGGCCCCTCCATTCCATCATCCACTTTCCCTGAGTGGCCAGCCAGATCCCTAAGTGAAGTCTTTCATGTATGGGAAAGCTCTTCAAATATTTGAAGTTGATGATCACATCTTAATTGTCTCTTCCCTACACTTAAGCTGCCCATTTTCTTCAGCCTTTTCAAATAGGAATTGGTCATCAGCAGTTAGAGATGTGTGAGAACTGTACTCTTATCATTTTTTCTAGGGTTTATCCAATGCTCATCTCACAAATGCAAATGCAATTTGCAGTCAGAAATCCTTACATTTCTGAGTTTTTAGTGTATTCTGCAATGATGACAACAATGATGTGTATGACAACATGCACATGGTGTCATTCCATAAATCCAAATGACATTAATGTGTTCTCCTAAACCTTTCTGTTGCACAACCACTTGCACAATGAGTTGCACAGTTGTAATGAGCAATTGTTTGCACTAGCCTAAAACAGAATGGGTTGCTCATCTGCTTGGGCAGCTGTGCTTCTGCAAACATAACTTTAATTAGAGTCTTAACTTATATGTAGTTCAGAACCTAGTTTCTTCTAGCAGAACATCATTTGTGCTAGCAGACTGAGAATATTGGATATTCTTCTTGAAAAATGAACAAACAAAAATGCATACATTTCCAAAATGCACACAAGCAAGCTTGGGCAGATGGATATATCCATAAAATTTAAATTTGCACATTAATGCATTAATTTTAATATGTATATGCCAGTCTTCATATGAATGTTTGTGTGGTGTAGTGGTAGAGCCAGTGTGGTGTAGTGGTTCAGAGCATGGGACTGGGACTCAGATGACCTGGGTTCTAGTCCCCGCTCAGCTATGGAGCCAACTGGGTGACTTTGGGCCAGTCACAGACTCTCAGCCGAACCTACCTCACAGGGTTGTTGTTGTGAGGATAAGATGGAGGAGGAGATGTAAGCTGCCTTGAGCCCTTTGTAGGAAAAAAGGCAGGATATAAATCGAAAAAATAAATAAATGTTTTTAAAAACACAAGCTTATGCATAAACTGAGTGGAATAAACCTGATCATCTCCTGCCAATCTCACTGATGGATATCCATCCTAGACCCTCACCAGTTGCCCTTTTCAGGACACATTCCACTAATGTGTAGCACTCAAACCTGGACAGGCCTTCAGCTGAGCTTTGACCAAAGCAGAATACGATGGCAAATTATTTCAACAGTGTTGGCCCAGCACTCCATCCTGTCAATATTGATTCCTCTTTCTCTCTTGTAATTTATTAGTTAACTTGTCCAGTTGGATGAAAAGTAAAAGGGCTACTCATCAAGTTATTTCTAAATATGTTAACAATCGCAGCCCCAGGAAAGGATCCTCTGGCACTCTGCTTGTCATTTCTTTCTAGGCTGATGATCTCTTTGCTCCATTGCTAGCTACAAATTCATTTAACGGTAGTTTTATTAAACACACATTTCGCCAACTTGCCAACAAGAATGTAATTGAGAAATTTGTCTAAAGCCTTTCAGAAATCAAAGTATTCTATGCCCATGACATTTTCCTTAGCTAGCAGTTTAGTAATGCCTTCCATTTTTTTAAAGGAGATGGATTCGTTTGGCATATTGGCTCTTTGTGATCCCAGCATCTGATTTTATAAATTCTTACAGACAGACAGTTTAATTATTTGTTCTAGAATTTTTCCAGATATAAATATCAAGTTGGTTACTTCTCCCTATCTGAAAATGGGGACAACATTTGCCCACCTCGAGACTTGTGGCATTTCACTTGTCCCTAGGAATTTTCAAAGATTGAACCAAGATGCTGAGCTC
>NW_025335268.1:89036313-89057947 GCF_004798865.1 Varanus komodoensis
TCTTCTGTGTCTACAAGCAAGAATATAGTGCTCAGAGGTGAGGGGGAAAATGTTAAATTGTTTTTATTGCATTCTCTATTGAATACACAGCATATCTGCTTCAGGTCCCTTGAGATTGACAAAAGACCTGTGCAGCATTCAAAACCTGTAAATGCAAATAGAAATGGATTCAAATACCAGACATGCTAATAAAAATACAAATGCAGTATTGTTGAAGGATGGATTTTAATGCTTCTGAAAAATGTTGCTCATGGGTCTACTGGGCTGGATCCAGATTCAGTTAGTCATGCTTTAGTCCCATTGCAATTGTAACTTAATACCGATTAACTTAAGCATAACTAACTTAAGTCTGGATCCAGCCAACTGTGCACCAGGTGATGAAGGCTATTGAGAAAGCATGAGTGAGAACAGACTAGAACCTGGGTGACAAGTAATTTAGGAAACATAGAATGTTGGCACTAAAGGTATAGAAACAAACATTTATCTGTGCTTGTCTGTGTTGTTCAAGCATTTGTATGGGTAAGCAGTAAAAAAAAAAAAAAGAGAGAGAGAAAGATCTAGTCTTACCAGAATAAGAAAAAGAGATGTTTACATTTTAGCAGGAAAGCTGAAATGTTTCCATTTTTCCATTGAAGTCAAGTAAAGAGTAAAACTTGCTGTATTATACTACAACACTTAAAAATAATAATTTGTACCTTAATTTATACATTAGACCAAAAACACCATTTCCTCAAACTGTTCCAGGAACACAAATTACTCAAACAATTGACCTCAGGTTTCAGGCAGATAATAGTCTGTTGTCCAGACATGAGTTCAAAGTTTTAAAGAGTTTACACAGGGTTCAGAATAACAAAGAAAGGAAATGACACAGCCTTGTTAAAAGTTTCATCTTTGCAGACTTTGATAAACAAGTACGTGTCATGTTGGTCTGGAATAGATAATGCCCTCGATGGGGGGGGGGGGGGGTTAGAAAGAACCTTTTATTTGGATCTCTTAAAAAAATCTAATCAACCAAACAAAAAAACACCCCTTTTATTTCAGTCTGTTTGGATTACATACAAGTCATACAATGAATAAAGGAAACATCATAAGAAATAATAAGAATGGGAAGACAATCATACAACCTCCATAATCTAAATAAAAAAGAAAGCCCATCTATTCCTATTCTATTCAGAAAGTAGCACATTTTTAAAGAGAAGAAAACAACCACACAGCAAGAAAGCCAAGCGTCTGAGACGTACATCAGTTACCACCACAAAAAAGTTAATGTCTATGCGAATCAGATGTTGCATGGCTAAGCATGCTTACTAAGGAGCGAACCTCACTGAACACAAGGAGATTGCTTGCTTGAGCTGCTTTTTAAACACATTCATGCTCACATCCCCCCACACACCCCCTTTCCATCCTTGGTTGATGTGCACTCCCTCACTGTGCACTTCTTCAATTTTAATAGCCATTAAAATCCTGATGGCAGAAAAATGTACCTGCCATTTCAGAAAGGTATGTGAAAATGGGAATAAAATGCTTTCATGTGAATTTGATGGAGTGGAGAGGAGACTTTTTGCAGGAGGAATGTTGCAATTCCTGAGCTACCTCTTGGAGGCACTTTCAGTGTGGTAGAATTCCAATACAGGAAATGGGAATGCTACCTGATTATCATAATTGCTCAGATCATGTGCACCTTATGCACTTTAAGCCTATTATTCTATTCATACAGGCAGCCCCTCAGGAACAACAGGAGAATTGGAAATTATTCTGGTGCTAGGAAGCCTCTGCTGTCTGCAACGCCTGACTCTGCCCTTGTCAGAGGACAGGGCGATGGGCAGGAACAGCTGGGCAGGAACTACCATATTTGCCAGATTGACAGGAGCCCAACAGGGACAACATGTGCAGTACATGCACACTTATGTTGGAGGAAGGCCTAATCAACCCAGTGGGAGTTACTTCTGAGGATGCATGCCTATGATCGCAATGTTGGGAGCCTAGCCAAAAGTGGGCAACTGTGGTTGGATATCATGGAGTGGGCATGCCTGTCCCTGGTCTATACAATGGGACATTTCTGTAAGGCTCCCAGGAAAGAAAACAGAACTAAGACTTTGGAACTTAATCAGAAGATAAGTTTGTTAGCAAACGGTGAGAAACAAAACCACCTTAGTAACCAAATATAAACTATTGAAGGCTATTCTGGAAGGGTGGGGGAGACTAAGAAGGTGTGGCAGTGAATCAAGGGGCAGTTGTACAGTTGTATCTAGGTTGGTTGTTGGAGGAGACAAAGAAAGCAGAATGAATGGGGAAGAATGTGGTATACAGGAGGTCAGAGAACCAAATGATTGAGAGTAAGTAGAGATGGAAGGCAGGAGGGGGCACAACTTTGCTTCTGTTCTAAGTTGGTGGTGATCAATGGAGCAAAAAGGTGAAATATTAGACCTGGAACAGGAAGAACAGCCACAATAGGCCTTCAGCTGAGCAAAGCACAGAGTGAAAGACAGACATCCTGCTGGGGATTCCAAGAGTAACTAAGTGCTCTTAAAATATATATTTAATTCAAGGAGCCAAAATGCAATGATAGCTTTCAGAAAATGAATGCAATGGTGTCTATTAAAATAGGGTTTCTGGGCTGCTGTCAGAAAATCGGGTAGTAGACATTTGCCATCTGTCTCGGACACTGGTCATGATGATAATGGCTTCTGGGAGTTGAAGTGAAAAACATCTGGAAATCTACTGTATATCTGTCACCATTTTAGGTGCTAGAAAGGAAGTCTTGCAGACCTCCAGGGCTCTCACAATCATCAATTGTTAAATGAGTAGTAACATTGTCATGGTTTCATTAGCACAGAGGTGGACCCCTATAACTCTCTACATGCTGTCAGTCTACACACCCATTCTCCTGGACCAGTGGGTATTCTGGTTAGGACTGAGGAAAACTGGAGTGCAGAAATGTATAGAGGGCAGCAGCATCATATTGGCTGGTAGAGTCAATAGTCACATGGTTTTGGATGTCCAGGTGCCTGGATAGTTTCTTCTGTTTGGAGTGGAGGATCTAGGTTGATCCTGATAGTTAAACCCTCCTGCCATTGGTCTTTAGCTTGGCAGCAGGAAACAAAAAAGAGGTAAGACAATGAAATAGAAGGGAGCTGGCAACAATTCATTCCAATCTGTGGGGGCAGGATGACAACCTACAGTGTATGCAGCCACCACAAGCACAATTGATCAATCCATTTTGGCCATTTGAAAATGCTTTGTGGTGTTCTGAGGAATTGGCTGAAGCATAAACTTGAGCTGGTGCAAAACACAGCCACCTGCATATTGGTGAGGATGAGGTAGTCAGATAATGTATTGCTCATACTTTGCCAGACCTTTTTATTTTCCCAGCATTTTAACCTCATTTTTTTTAATATTGCATTTTATGTATTGCTGTTATGCTTCTATGCTGATTCAGTTGCAATCACTATTGTGGTTGTGTTTTTAGGTTAATTTTATGTTGTGTGTGTGTATGTATGTTTTAAGAACTTCTTAACTTTTCTTAACTACTTAGAGAGTCTTGCCTTTTGGAAGGTATAAAAAGGAAACAAACAAACAAATAAATAAAATGGCCATCAACAATTTAAAAGGCCACAATATTGCAGACTTTTGGCAAATCTCTGAAAAATTACTTGCTTGCTTTGGCCTTTCTGAGATCATGTGCATGCAATATTGTTTTTTTGACTTTCTTATTTTATTTCTATGTCACCCAACAGCTGAAGCTCTCTGGGTGCTTCACAGCAGTGGAATTATTGGCAAAATTTTATTGCTGTATTGTCTATTTTATTGCTGCAAGCCACTTGAGAAGGTTCCTGCCTTGTGATCTGGACATATTTTAAATAAATGAATGAATTAAATGTAGGAAATGGAATGAGAGAAATCTTTGTTAAATCCAAGTTGATGTGATGTGAACTTCTCAGATGAGTTTTTATGAACTGCATGGGCATCTTGGCTTTAAGGAATTCAGGGAATCCAGGAATCCTATCTCAAAGGACAAAGTCCGCTGCTTGATTAATCATTGCATTATTGTTGATGGATCTGTGGTAATTTCTGAATTAGCTTTGTAAGTTTATTAACTTCAGTGGACTGACTGTATTAGCAGCTGTAATATGCCAGTATTGAAAACAAGATATTTCCTCTTATCTACTGAAATGGGCCAGTGTTTCCCATTACCATTTTTGCAAAATGTTTTTGTGCTTAATTAAGAGCATTCCAGGAGGCAAAAGCCAGGATTTTATACACAGCTGTGTATAAAAAGTTCCACTTTTGAACTGTATCACGTGTTCATGGGAACATACTGCTGACAATGGGGGCATTCAAGAATGCAGCCAACAGGCTCCCACACACCAAAACTTCCCTCTGACAATATTCCCAGCTACTGACATGACCCAAGCTCCACTTCTTGTTCTCAGTGTTTGTTTATATCAGTGGTCCTCGAAGTGTGAGGTGGGTTTTGCTAAAGAGGTGGTGCTGGCAGTTGCTAGGGAAAATGAGAGCACGGGTCAAGAATAAAAGGGGAAAAGAATGGGGAGATGAAGAAACAAAAAGAAAGAACAATGAAGGGGAGGGGAGAGAGACTCTTTTTGCAGGCAATTAAATGATACATATATTTGCCACTTGGATCCTTCTGTATTTAAAGTCCTAAAGATGGTTAGACAGTCCAGACAAACACTTGAGAAAGGTATATTAGCATATATTATGTATCTACACTAGGACTCCTTGTTAGGGAAAACAAAGTAAACAAAGTTTCAACATCTTTCTTTTTTCCTTCAGTATTGCTCTTATTTAAGAATTAAATTAGTTGTGATAAATAATGTCATGGCTTGGGTTTGTTTGGCAAGCAGATGAACTCATGCAAACCACAACATCAGAGTGATTTCCTCTGAATTATTAGTATCCAGTCCGAAATCATATTGTCTTGCATGGTTACGCACAGACATTATGCATTGTAACTCTAAGGCCACTGGGGAGTGCAAGTGTCTGTGTGGGGCAGGTGGAAGACGGTATACAGAGAAGGTCAACTGGCAGCAAATTCTCTTTCTTTTTTTTCAGATTCTGAAAAGAAAAGCAGGAAAAGAGGAAACTGCAGTCCCTTGTCACCTCCTGCCTGGAAAGCAACTCCCAGAAGCCATGCAGATGTTCCTCCCTGAAACTGGCTAAACTCCCTGGCTAATTAGGGATGGGCAAAAAAAACGACAATTTTGGTTTCTTTCAGTTTGTCATGTTGCCAGGCACAATTTTACTTCAACCTGAACTTTCAGAAGTTAAAAAAATCCCAAGCTTTTAAAATAAGTTTCCCCTAAATTATACCATTTTGCTTGATATACAGGTTTATTCTTATTCTTATTCCTATTTTTTAAAATTTCTATACCACCCATAGCCAAAGCTCTCTGGGTGGTTTTCTTTTAAGATTTTGTCTGCACTTGTCCCTAATATATGCATTTTTGTACACACATTTTGACAAACTCCATTGCAAAATTCAGTGAAGTGTGGATTTTAAAGGCTAAGTGAGAGTTTGTGTTTTGGTTCAAAGGTGTGAAACAAGATACCATCACATTAAAATGCAACCCAAATTGATTTCTTTCCCATTCCTAGACCCAGCATGCCATGTGCAAATTCAAAAGTTAAGTTTATTCCAGCCCTAATGTGAACCTGTGTGCAGTGAATTATCTGCACATACATTGTGCCCCCAGGTAAGCATATAAATAGGTCAAAATGGCTTTGTTTTCCCTCTTCTACTTTACTTTCATTTTCCTTGTGTTGTGTTGGGAAAAGGAGAATTCTAAGTCTCGGGAAATGCAGAATTACAGATTGCACCATTCAAAGTGCAAATGCTTACCTTCTACAGTTTGGGGCATGGGTACCAGAAGGGCAGCTTTTTCTCACACACACCTGCCCATGCAGTAACTGCGCAATCCTACGTAAGTTTTAACAGAAGAAATTCTGACAGCTCCCAGCCTTCCCTGGGTAGTATGGTGGCAGGTAATGTATGCATAGGAAGGCACTCTAATATTTTCTTCTTCTGAGGGTTAGTCAAGCTAGTCAAAATGTTTCTGATATGGTCAAAGTTCCTTGTTTCTTAATTTGACAACTCGGGGTGAGGGGCATAAAAGATGGCAGAAAACCTCACAGTTGCTTTTCTTCTTCCAGAGTACCCATTTACTTAAATGCTTCTAAATTAGCCTTCCTTATTGTGTTTATTCTCCCCCTCAATGTTGTTATTATCCTGTTTACCCAACGTCACTCTGTGAGCGTCTCCAGGCTCCTTCCAGCCAGCACACACAATACGTTACAATTATATAATTACACCATTGTAATCAAATAATTAAGATACATGTTAAACACATATTAGAGCCTGCAAAGAAAAACGAGCGGCAGACACAGGCAAGGCACTGAGCAAGACAGAAGAAGCCGGGAAGAAGGCTGTTCTTCCAGCGAGCCGAGGAGCCTGGGCTTTGGTGGATGGAATCAGGCAGAAAAATAAAAGAAGGAAGCCAGAATAGTTGCTTAACAGACATGCTCTTTGAGCACTTGCAAATGGCTGTAATCCAGTCCATGCTGTGCTAAAATCATTTTGTGATCTAATGTCATTTATTTATTATAAGTATTTTATTAACCCAGAAGATGATTGTGTTGCAAGGAGACAGTCGACCTAACACAAACTTTTTTCCATGCTGCTAGGGATGCCATGTCTTAGTCTAAACAATTTGCAAGTTATAATACCTTATCAAAATTATGTGTTATTTTGGAATGAGAAAATAATGTGCTATCTTGGAACGCAATCTAGTATTCACCTCCAAGAACTTTCCTTATGAACATGCCTGGGCCCCATCTCTTTGAGAAGGGCCTTCTGAAAATAAGCACACCTCCTTTCTGTACAGCAATTCTCTAATTGGGCTACCCTCCTCTGCTGACATCTCATCACAGGGTCGAGAGCTGTATCTGCCTCATCAGTCTATGAGAAACTCCCCTTTCCCAAGCTCGCTCCCACTCACTCCACATTTGGTTGTTCGGACAGACTGTTTGAGCACCTGGAGAGCTTGACCTTAAGATAAGCTTCTCCACTTCTCTTATTTCAGTGTCTGGAATTTGTGCACATTTCAAGTCCCCCTCCTGTTCTTCCTCCTCCTCTAAATTCCAGTCAGGAGGCCTTGAGAATGTTGGCCAAGAGCAACAGTATTTCTCTATCCCAGCAGCCACTGTCCATTTGCTTAACTTATTTTAAGGGATGCACAAGACCATCAGGCTAGTAAACTGACTTGAAAAATAGGTATATGGTATATAAGTTCTGAGAGTAAGTCCTGGGAGTGTCATTGACACTGACCTGAACCATGGAGGTGCTGATCACTGGCTGTTTCTGGGGCCCTCTGTGGATGCTTTTCTGGGGTTCTTGGTGACAGAAGAACAAAATGATTCTGCTCAAAAATCTGTGTGGTGCAATAGGTCTTTATTATTTGCTTGTTTGTTTTTGCCTGCTTGAAGTGAATAGAATAATTTAGGGTGTTGTTCAGCTTTGTTAATAAACTGCTTAATCTTCATCCACCAATGTGTTTATTGTTTCTGGATCCATTTCTTTTTTTAAATCTTGCCTTCTGACAATGTACTCCTCATATTCTCAGGGGAGTATATATATTGTATGCATAACATAATACATTTAGCAGGACTAACATAATTATTTTAATAAAGGACATTGTCTGGAGTTGAAAGTTCAATAAGGTAGGCAACAAGCAAACCTCCCTGCAGATTGTGTTCTTCCACTGGGGCACCACAACCAAGAAGACTCTCTGTGGCAGCCAACCATGTAATATGCCAGGGAGTCATTCATATGAAGATCATGCCAAAGAAAAAGTTCATACGTTGAATTATTGCCAAACAAATCTAAGTATGAACAGCTTCTGTTTGTCCCTGGCTTTTACCACCTTCATCTCCACACTTTCCTTCCTACATTCCCTGGTCTCTAGATTAAAACACTGGCTGATGCAAGTGAAGCTTGGACTTCTGCAATTTCTGCAAATTTCTGCAAGCTGCACAAGTTTGCACGAACTGCAGAACTGAGGTTTGAATTTTGCACAAACTGGAAATTAACTGTTGGGAAGTTCGAGCTGGCCAATTGGAGTGCGTGCATGTAGAATGAGAGGGTGATGCTTCCATACTTTATGTTAAACGTTACAGCACAAATAGCAGAAAGAACAAGAGTGCCTTGAATTGAGTAAGTCAACCCCAATTTGCACCCAAGGCAGTTTGCACAAATTGTGCTAGAGTGAGGCTGTTCTTGGCTTCAAATTTCTGCAAATATTTCAAACAATTCTATGGAACCATTAAAAAAAACTTCCTGTTTTTAACCATTGGGTGTCAAAACTTCATTGACCACCAACAGAATGAATTTTCTAGTGTTGCACAAACCTGTCTGCAGCCTGTTAGGATGACTCCTGGTAAGAGGATAGTTATGCAGGAGGTCCATATCTATTCTATCTCTGGAGCCTTTCAAAAGCCACACTCTATGGGGTGCAGAAAAAAGGGAGAGACTCTGTAGCCCAACATCTAATTTAAACCTTTTGGCATCCCATCTTTTCATTAAAACATCCATTTTTTCCTGAAGGCAGTGACATGGCAAGGGTCCAAGGAGGCCAATGCAGCACCCAGTGGAACTGACAGGGGCACATTTGGCCAAAAGTTTGGATGCTGCTCACCCCTGGAGCACAGGCATTCCTAGTGAAGCAAGTTCGGGAGCTTCCTCGAAGAAAACTGCATGCTTTGAACACTGGGATGAATAATATACAATCCTAGGCATACTTATTTAATTCTGACCCAGTGCTGTTGTTCTGTACCGTCAAGTCAACTCTTGACTTGACAGTATTCCTATAAAAGAATATCCTCCAAAATATCCTGTCGTTGGCAGCCCTGCTCACCTCTTGCAAAGTCAAGGCTGTGGCTTCCTTGATGGAGTCAATCCATCTCATATTTGATCTTCCTCTTCTCCTTCTGCTTTCAACTTTCTGTGGCATTATTGTCTTCCCCAGTTAGTCTTGCCTTGTCAGGTACAACAGCTTCAGTTTCATCCATTTTGTTTCCAGGAAAAGTTCTTGTTTGATTCAGTCTAGGATAAGCTCGATTGCATTCCTGCCAATCTAGGGTATTTGCAAAGCTTTCTATCACCATGTTTTGAACACATCACTTTTTTCACTGTCCAGCTTTTACTCCCAAACATTGGGAATACAATGGTGTGGCCTTGGTCCTGGCCTTCATCTTCAATGAAATTTCCTCATACTTAATTATCGTTTCTTGTTCCTTCATTGTCACCCTTCCATATATGTACATAACTATTGAGTACTAAGGGTGCCATTCTATGAATAATTATTCAGAAGGGTGGGTTAGTGTTCTGTACAAATCTACCCAGCATCTTGAGGGCCAGGTGCTCTATGCTGCCTTTCTCGCTTCTCCATTAGAGTTCCCATCACTGCATCATAGTATCTCTAGTTCTCCACTTACAGCACAGTGCAGACTAAGTTATACAGAGGCTGCTCTGTGGATGTTTTTGCATTAAGGGTGGGAATTTCCTCTTAGAATCTAGCTCCTTCTGCTCATGAGTCACCATCATTCTGGTTCTTACTGTAATATCCAAAGACATGTTTACTTGGAAGTAATTACCATTTAACTCAGTGAGTTACTTTTTAGTAAACAGCCTCAAACTCCCATAATTCTGCAGTCATAAATAAAGTTGAGTCGAAATAACAAAAGACAAAAACTGACTTTAATTATGATTAAATTGTTTTAAAATCTAAGGAGATCACTTCACTGGGCTTTTCTGTACAGCAAGAATGCTGCACAGATCAGTGTTTCCTGCAATAATCACCTTAGGGTCCCTTGTGATCAAGATTACAAGGACTCAAGCAGCTTACCACATTGTGGCTTTTGCAAATGTCTCTCATGTCCCCAGGGATGTGCTTTTAGCAGTTCAATCAACACCCTGATGTTAATAAATCCTATTCAAAATGACTTGGTTAACCAAGGTCCTCAGGGGCATGGTAGGAAACCCTCCAAGATAGCATTTGAAATTAAGTCACTCCATTGCCCATTCATAAGTGAAAATATTTTATCATTTTATCCTCATGGATGTTTTCTGTGCTGCTTCCATATTGCAACTAACACAAAGATTATTTTATGTTCTATGATTAATTCACTCAGGAATTGATGGTGTTAACTCTTAAAGGAAACTGAGCATGTCCTGAAGCAGGCACTGATAATACAAGTTCTTTTGCATAGAATGAATAAGAGGTTTAATACTGTATGTAAAAGCAAAGTGTTCTGCTTTAATAGGACTCCATATTCACTGGTACCTGGGGGAGCATATACCATGCAACTACAGACATAATCCACTTGTAAAGTATAAATTCTATTTAGCCAATATAAAGCAATACACTAAAGTGAGGAGTCATTTGTCTCATCAGCCCAGGTTAAAATACTGACCATGGCAAATAGCTCAGTGTATTGGATGGTCCTACATCAAGAGCTGTTCGAGTTTGTCTGTATCTAACTGCTGTAATAAGAAGCATTTTCTCTGGCATAAGCACTATACTTTTTTAAGGATCAATTGACCAATTACATCACTTAGCTGGTATTTCACATGCTTGAAAGAGAGATAAAAGTCATTCTATCATTACTCACACCCTTAAAAGAAGAGTATACGTTAGAAAGATTTCAGTATTGGGGAAGATTTGTCCATCTTGGTCTGACCAAATTTGTTGATTTGTTGAGATCAAATTCATTTTCTCAATTTCTCTGTGGGCTTGGAATATTTTTTTTAATCCAATGAACATTGGTACACATTTTGCATTATATAAGCAATGTAAACCGTTTTGCCTCCATTTTGAAACATGCACATTTTAACACTTTGATTACTGCATATTTTACACTGACTCATGAATATTTTGGAAATCTGTGCACATTTTTCAAATCTTTGCATGTTGTCTTCTGTTTTATGGAACACACCACAAGCTCAGAAATGCACATTTTTTAAAGCACATATTGTTTCATGTCCCCTTGCCTGCCTGGAAATTGCACATAGGGTAGATCTGTTAAATAGATAAATAAACAGAAACTTCAGTGGACTGCTCTTTGCTACTGATATGAATAATGGACACCCCCCCCAAAAGAAAAAAAACAAGACACTCGAAGGTGACTTGAGCCAAAATAGTCTTACTTTCTTTATTACCAAAGCAAAGTAACATGAACAAGGTTATTATTTCGGAAGTTTGATCTGGTGAATATCAATGATTTAAAAAACCCTTGTCAAAACAGGCAAATACATAATCTGTCTGGTCTTTGTAATCTCAGTGTAAGCGGGCAGTACTACTACTAGAAATGCTATCTAGCCTTATTATTCCATAGTTGAGGAGCTAACAAGAGTATTACTAGGATGTTTGCAATCAAAACGCATGTGGCTCAAGTGATAAAAGGGAGCAGAGGCATCCAGTCTCCAAGGATATGAAGACAATGCAGCCTTGAAGAGGGAGAGATGGATCTTGTTATTGAAAATGGTTTGGCAGGCTGGGAATGGGCAAACAAGCTTGGGCAATTGTTCAAATTGTTAGCTCAGGCGGAGAGGGAAAGACAAAATGAGAAGGCGATCATATCAAACTGCACTCTCCAGTGAAAGAGAAATTTGTTTCAATAAATCTTTTATGACTGTGGTGTTGTTTGTTTGTTTGCTTCTTGTTTCACACTTGAAGATGAAATGTAGTAAGCTGCCAGTGACAGATGGGTCAGGAGCATTTCTGCAAGTAAGCAAGAACTCCAGGGAGCCTTGGGCCATGATGTGCAGAAAGACAATTTAAGGATCTTTGTGAAGTTTAAAGACCAGTATTGACTAGGCTGCGCAAGAGAGCTCAGGGATACCTTAGCTAAAGAGGGCTCCAAAGCAATCTGTGGATTCTAACTCTTGTTCTGCTCTCCACTAACAGGCAAAGGGTTATACTGCTGCTCAAGAGTCCACTCAGGAGGTGTGCAATGTGGGTCACAATTGCTCCTGAGTTGTGCCACATCTGTGTGTCAGTCAAATGGTATGCAGTGCTATTTATACATCTACATGTATTTTATGATATGAATATATGCTGAAGGAGTAACACAATAGGCAATGGTGCAGCTAGGGAATGTTAGATTCTGGCCAGTCTTTGCCTGCCCATGCTCCATTCCCAACGCCTCCTGTGGATGGTCAACTGCATCCCTGCAGTTGTGCACAGCTGGCAAGTCTCTTTCTCTGGACTCCAACCACCATTGCACACTGTGATGTAAGTCCTAATTCCAAAAAACAACAAAATTGTTTGCCAACCATGATTGCGAGGGAAAACACACATGTGGTCAGGTACAGTTTTGCATTTTAAACACTGACATGAATACAGGAATGAAATGGCTTTTACTGCTGCCCTTCAGTAGTCATTTTGAGGTTGGGTGCTGATAGCAGGGCAGCATGTTTCAGAACCCATGATGAGTGTTTTCCATCACATGGCCTTCAGTACACACCAGGGATATGCCCAGAACCTGCTCTAGGTGGAAAATCTCCAGAATTCCCTCATTTTCAGCTTCCTGCCTCTGGTCTGCTTTTCACTAGCCCAGTGTCCAAGTTCCTGAGGAGCAGGCCTAGGGTTCATGGGGTGCTCACCAGGAATTGAGCCCCATGCAAACAGCACCATGGTTGGCTCCCAGGAACGGCAGCTGGTGTGCCTGCTCATTGCACCCACTTTTTCCTGTGCTCCAGTTGCAGTAGCAGCAAGTGGAAGGGGAGGTTGGCTGCCAGGGGTGGCAGCTGGGAAAGGATCCTGGTTGCTCAACCAAGAGTCCATGAATGCTTGCAGAGCTCTTCTGGGTGCAGCTTTCTTCCTTAGAGAGGGACAATCACTGGAAGAAGACTGATGTGCCAGTGTGAACCAAGTTCTGAAGAGGCTCAGTACATCCCTAGTACCTACCAGCCCTCTTCTCAAATTTTAAATCTTGTTTGAAATTCTGTGGTCTCTCTCTCTTTCATATTTTATTTTATTTTATTTTATTTTATTTTATTTTATTTTATTTATTTTTTGGTGTTGGGGGACAGTTAACATCCCCACATCAAATAGCTGTCCCCACACTTCCAAAGGTAAATCCTTGAGACCCAAAAACAGTTTTAAAGGGTTATGTGGTAAAGGCAGCCAGAGGAAAAGTTTTCCACCTGGTAGCAGTGGAAGAGGCGGGAGGAAGCAAAGAGCTAGAAGGACAATAAGCTGGCCAGCATTGCTTGCTTTCCCTTCCACTCACAGCACTAAGTGTTCCTGATCCATGACAGACAGCCAAGTGAGGAGCAAAGGTCATGTTTTCAAATTAGATGTCCAAAGCTGAAAAGGTCCATTTGCTGCACTAAATGGTATTCTTTGTTTTCTGTGGATGCATTGGCAGCTAAGCTTTGGTTTATTCCAGATTCCTTTTGTAGCCAATGTCATAAAAACATTTCCATATTCAACCTGCCTGACTGATTCCATATCATTTGTTGTTTCGCACTGGTAATCCATTCCTCATCTGTAGAAAACATGCAGGAAGTATTCTTGCGGTGCTTATTAAAGGTAGGCTGTGACCATAGCAACACATGTTTCTTTTTAACTATATAGCCATCATTTAGACCTCAAGCCATATTCAAAGGTGACCGCAGTCACATTTCTTACCACACCACTCCAACCTTCATTGCCTGCTCTTGTATATATTTCTCATTTTTCCCCTCCCCACAACCATACAGAATTCATTATTTAACCAAAACAATAAAAAGGGAGAAAAGAGAAGCCTTCTTTGCAGTATCGTCCTTAATTAACCACTCTTATTTTATTTTCTTTTGCTTATCAATCTAGATCTAAACACAGGGAGACAATCCGACACCTCTTGCCTTCATCAATGCCAGCCAGGCAGCGAGGCATGACCAGATAAGAAGAAATGGAATTCCTTATCTCTCATAAAAAACACACAAAAGGTCAAGGTTAACAGGAATAAAGAAGACCCTCCAAAAGAGCAACAAAAAATTCTTTTCCAAATCACCATGGCAACACAATGGTGCATCACGGGAGTCCGGGAGAAGAGGGGCCTATTCTCTTCTTGCAGCAATCTTTCCACTTCGTTACCCTCTTTATCAAGTATCTGTACATAGGGCTGAGTGTATATCAGTGTTGTAGAGCAGTGCAGATGAGTCAAATACACACTGACCTTTTCAGTGGGAGTCAGAGTTTCTTGTGGGAGTTTCCACATCTTCCTCTCTGTTTGCTTCCCCTTTCGTCTCCTCTTTGTATGACCTTACTCTCCCTGCCCATCCCATCAAAACCTGAGTAACTTAACTGATGAGCTATGAAAGGTGGGTTAAAACTCAGGAAAAGATCTACTTTAGCGGTGCTTTGGCAGTCAAGACCCCAACTGTCAGAGTTGAATGGCTAAGAGGAAGATGAATGACTATTCTAATAGAAAATAAAACACAATTCAATAAAAATGGAATGAGGATAAAAAGGGACAGAGACAAGTAATTGACCTGGCTTTGATCCCTTTTTGATTTCCTGTATATGAACAGGTTCATCCTATGCAGTTTAAACAAAAAGCTTATGCTTGGGCACTCTGACCGACAGGAGGAAAGGAAAGGGGAAAGAGAGGAAAAGTGTAAATGAAATATCTTAAATATATCCAGTAGCTGTTAATAACTGATTCTGATTCAAAAACATGCCTTTTGGACAATGTAAGAAGGAAATATTAAGCCTGCAGAAGTCCTGCTTCCCTTGATAGGAATCCTCAATTCATAACCAGAATGTGGAAAAGCCTATTTTTTTTTTCTGAATTTCTGCTCTATCCTAGTATTACTTGCTGTGATGTACAGTTTTTGAATGAGAAGGAATCACTTGCTAGTGATGTCGGAAGGTTTATGCTCTCTAGGGAACTTTGTATAGAGACGATTCTGCCATATAATCTCTACTTGCAACCTCATCCATCCATACATTAATTGCATTTATATCCTATCTTAGGTTAACTAATCAAATTTAAGTAATACATTTGCTCATGCAATAATTAGCATACACAACAAGGCATCATATATAATATCATACACATTACATTTGAAATGGTCATACGCTAAAACAACGGTGTATGGAAAGGAAAAAATATTGGAACAAAAGTGTCTTCATTCACTTGCATTTGTACACATCGGTGTTCTTGTATCTGTGTGGCAAATGAAGAAACTAGCAAATTCAAACATTTGCTGCTATATATTTGCAGAATTGGAGAAGAGAAGGGCTTGGAAGAAGAAGAGCAATGCCATTCCATCTTCAGCCATGGGCTGCAGGCAGCCACATGTCCTGGGTTCAGAGAATGAGTCATTTTGAATAGTGTGATCAAGAGAATACATTTCCCATATTACATTCATGGTGAAGGCTATTTTCACTCATATTGAATCTCTGTGGGCAATGTGCTAGAGCTGAGCTCTCCATAGTTCCATATCCACAATGTTATTTACCATGTTAATAAAGTTTCTGCATTTTATTCCCACTATGATATTTTATTAAGTAGCCCTGTGACATCTCCCATGCTGAGCTTGTCAGTGTCACGTTATTTCTCTGTGACAAAAAGTGCATGAAGGGGAAAAAATGGTGCCTAGGAGTTGAAACAAGAGCCTGACTAATATCTAATCTTATCTCCTCTCTCTCAGCAGTGTTTTTCACGGGTCAGAAATCAATTAAAGGAATATTTCACTGGGAACACTTTAAACTATGTAGTATTTCATTAACTATTACTGCAAGCTCCATCAGAGTTGTAGTCCAGGTGTGAATTACAAAATTACCCAGATTCTTTTAATAAAGAATCTCTAAGCTTACAGCCACTGTAACAGGGAATGATCACTGTGTGGCTAAATCCAAGTAAAGTATCTGTATTGAAACTCATATTCATTTCTTCTTATAACTGATATGACGTGCAATATATATTTTCCTACATGGTTTCTATTCACCACAGCTGCAAGACTTCCTTGTGACACCAGATGTTAACAGAAACAAAGTAGAAATGAGGAAAGTACTTCCTGGAATCATGGAAAGCAGCAAATTCAAACTTGTTCAAATTTCCTAAATTTCATCCCAAAACTTAGTACGCCTTGTGTCTGTATTGGCTTGCTTGCTTTCCCCAACACATATTTTTTGCATGAAAATTACAAAGCCCATGCACATTCTGAAGTCTTCTGTCTTCTATTGGTTAAAGCATTCCCACTGTTTAAAAACATGTGCATTTTTCATGCATATTTTTGATTGTGCACATTTTCTGACACTTTCCTCCCCTCTCCACAAACAGGATTACAACCTTCAGAACGTTTATGCTTTGATTGCAGATAGTTCTTTTGTTCAGGTTCAGGAGGTGTAAACAGGATAAATTCTGGTCATAGGTGAACTGAAACAAATTTCTCATATACCCAGGGCTTTTTTTTTTTTGTCATAGAACAGCGTTCTGGCACCCTTTTTTGATGGATTTTTCCAATGGATTTTTCTAAGTGAAAAATGCTGTCGGGCGTAGCAGGTCAGTGGCAAATATCATTAAAATGGTGCATGCGGGCTGCTTGTGAGGGCGCTGCTCGGCTTGGGATTGGTCCTGTGGTTGTGCGCTGAGTGCTTACTGCCGGTGGCGACCATTATGTTTATGTGTGTGTAGAGTGACTGGCTACATGCAAAAGGTAAATAAGGTCTTTATTTCAAAAAAAGTTGGTGAATTGAAAATCTTTTTAGTGTAAAAGTGTGACCCCAAGACGTGAGTTCTGGCACCTTTTTTTTTTTACAGAAAAAGCACTGCATATACCCCTAGTAAATCACCTGAACAGCAGCTCCAAAGAGTTCATTGAAAGCCCTAGAAGCTTAACATAATTTGAAATGTGAAATGATGGGGATGCATAAGAAACTGACATTATCACTAAGGTCTTAGACAGTTTATCAGATAGCTGTGTCTGCGCATTCTGGCGTTTGAAGTTCTCCCTTTAAAAATATGTCATAAATCCACAGCTGATGTGTCCCTTAGCTTTAGGAAGCAGGAGTGTTATTTTGTTGAAAAATAAGGGCAACTGCACATTCTTCAGAAATCAGATGTTTTGGGGTCCATCATATACAGAAACCTGGATGTTCCCAGGCCATGCATTGCTGTGGAAGTTAATTTCCTTGCAGAAAAATACTTCAGATTGAGTCCCTATATGGACAGTACTTTAAAATGTTCACATCCCTTATCACAAAAGCACAAGACATACCTTGCTGGTTCCAATAAAGACCCATCTAGCCCACACCTAGCAGTAGTCCTTCTTCCAGATGCCTTTGGGATGCTCCCTGGCAGGATTATATCATTTGAACAGGAATGCTTGGCTTGATAATGGTTATAATGATGACATAGTGGAGAAAAGGAGCAGTTTAGTTCTCAAATGCCACCTTACACTCCAGGAGGTGTACAGAAAACTATAATGTAATTATGGTGATAGAAAGAACATACCAGCTTAGGAGCTCTTCATCTGCCATTATTTTGCCATACAAAAGGCAGGAAGATTAACATAGTAAGTCAGCAGCAGTACCTGGGTGAAAATGTAAAGGTTAAGCAAGGATCAAAGCAGCCTCATCTCTTCAATATGCTGTTGTTTAAAATCGTCAGTGCAGTGACCAGGATCGGTCTGTGACTGGCTTGAAATTTGTAATATTTTAAGTTGTCTATTGTCCACTGAATCACTGTCATTTGTCAGTGAACAATTCTGACTTCCTACCAGGTTCTTTGAAGAGGGCTTGTAGGTTCCTGTGAGTGTCAAGCCCATATAACAGATTTATCTGTTAGAGCTCGGTGGCCTCCATCTGCTAGCTCTACACACACACACAAATCCTGTCATATCCCTGTCTGCACTGCAGAAGTCTTTGGACTGTTTTGTTTCGTACAGTGGCAGAGGAGCATGTTGACTGCCTAGAGAAACATTCAGAACAGTGGCCAAGGTGATCCAACAGGATGTCAAGACAGGAATGAAGCTGGAGGTTAGTGGTTAGACATTCTGGGGCCTACAACAGAAGAAATCGATTCAAGTAATTCACAGAAATACCTGATTAGTGCTTTGCTGTGACCAGTGTTCCCATAGAAGTAAAAAGCAGAATGGGTTTTACAATGACTCCTGAAAATGAACAATTCTTCTTTGGCCAGCAGCCCCCACGCGAGTGCCTGCTCATGCAATTATTTATTTTTATTTATTGAAAAATATTCTTACACCTCCTATCATATTACAGTTATGTACAATAATAAAATAATGCAAATATACAAAAAGGATGGAAAATAAACTACAGCTTAATCAATGGCCATCTGCTGTAGCTCAAAATGGCACACATTACAAATAATTAAATGGTGATGCATACGAAGCATCTCCAGTTTTAAAGCATAACTGGGTCATCTAGCAGTGTATACAGCAGCCATGCATCCTGTTTTGGAGAGGACACTCTGCTATTTGAAGGACCATCAGTGGACAATCCTATGATTGAAGGATTTAAAGAACTATTTAAAGAACTGCCAGAGGACAGTTCTCTTTCTGAAGGCTGTCTGGTCCAGATTTGATTTAACAAGAAAGAGCCACAACAAGGGAGAGGAGGGGATTGAAGTTACCCATCAACACTTAGCACCTGACAACAGACTGAGCAGATAGACAAGTCACCTAATGAGAGGTATTTTGCTTCTATTTCTAATATATTCTATTTAAAGATATTTAATACTAATATCTCCTTCATGGATCACTGCCTTATCATGGCAAAGGGGCTTGCATAGCTCAATGAAGCTATGAGCTATGCTGTACAGGGCCACCCAAGACGGACAGGTCATAGCAGAGAGCTCTGACAAAACCTGATCCACTGGAGAAGGAAATGGCAACCCACTCCAGTATCTTTGCCATGAAAACCCTGTGGACAGTACCAAAAGGCAAAAAGATATGATGCCGGAAGATGAGCCCCTCAGGTCAGAAGGTGTCCAATATGCTACTGGGGAAGAGCAGAGGGCTAGTACTAGTAGCGTCAGATAGAATGAAGTGACTGGGTCAAAGCCGAAAGGACACTCAGTTGCTGATGTATCTGGTGATGAAAGGAATGTCCGATGCTGCAAAGAACCTGGAATGTAAGATCCATGAATCAAGGCAAGCTGGATGTGGTCAAACAAGAGATGACAAGACTGAACATCGACATCTTATGAATCAGTGAACTAAAATGGACAGGAATGGGTGAATTTAATTCAGATGACTATCAGGTATACTACTGCGGGCAAGAATCCCTCAGAAGAAATGGAGTAGCCTTCATAGTCAATAAAAGAGTAGGAAAAGCAGTACTGGAATACAATCTCCAAAATGACAGAATGATCTCAGTTCGAATCCAAGGCAAACCATTCAACATCACAGTAGTCCAAGTCTATGCTCCAACCACTGGTGCTGAAGAGGCTGAAGTTGACCGGTTCTATGAAGGCCTACAACACCTTCTAGAATTAACACCAAAAAATGATGTCCTTATCATCATGGGGGATTGGAATGCTAAAATAGGAAGCCAAAAGATAACCGGAATAACAGGCAAGTTTGGCCTTGGAGTACAAAATGAAGCAGGGCACAGGCTGGTAGAATTTTGTCAAGAGAATACGATGGTCATAGCAGACACTCTTTTCCAACAACCCAAGAGACAACTCTACACATGGACATCACCAGATGGTCAACACAAAAATCAGATTGACTATGTGCTCTGCAGCCAAAGATGGAGAAGCTCTATACAGTCAGTAAAAACTAGACCAGGAGCCAACTGTGGCTCAGATCATGAGCTTCTCATTGCAAAATTTAGGCTTAAATTGAAGAAAGTAGGGAAGAGCACTAGGCCACTCAGGTATGACCTAAATCATATCCCTGATGAATATACAGTAGGGGTGACAAATAGATTTAAGGAATTAGATCTGATAGACAGAGTGCCTGAAGAACTATGGACGGAGGTTCACAACATTGTACAAGAGGTAGCAACTAAAACCATCCCAAAGAAAAAGAAATGCAAGAAAGCAAAATGGCTGTCTGAGGAAGCTTTACTAATAGCTGAGGAAAGAAGGGAAGCAAAAGGCAAGGGAGAAAGAGAAAGATGCACCCAATTGAATGCAGAATTCCAGAGAATAGCTAGAAGAGATAAGAATGCCCTGAATGAACAGTGCAAAGAAATAGAAGAAAACAATACAATAGGGAGGACCAGAGATCTCTTCAAGAAAATTGGAAATATGAAGGGAACATTTCATGCAAAGATGGGCATGATAAAGGACCAAAATGGCAGGGACCTAACAGAGCAGAAAAGATTAAGAAGAGGTGGCAAGATTATACAGAAGGACTATACAAGAAAGAGCTTTATGTCCCTGATAACCATGATGGGGTGGTCACTGACCTCGAGCCACACATCCTGGAATGTGAAGTCAAATGGGCCTTAGGAAGTCTGAGCAAAAACAAAGCTAGTGGAGGTGACAGTATTCCAGCTGAGCTATTCAAAATCTTAAAAGACGATGCAGTAAAAGTGTTACACTCAATATGCCAGCAAATTTGGAAAACTCAACTGTGGCCGCAGAATTGGAAAAGGTCAGTTTACATTCTGATCCCAAAGAAGGGCAATGCCAAAGAATGTTCAAACTACCGCACCATTGCACTCATTTCACATGCTAGCAAAGTGATGCTCAAAATCCTACAAGCTAGGCTCCAGCAGTATGTGGATCGAGAACTACCAGAAGTACAGGCAGGGTTTCGAAGAGGGAGAGGAACTAGAGATCAAACTGCCAACATATGCTGGATCGTGGAGAGAGCTAGGGAGTTCCAGAAAAACATCTACTTCTGCTTCATTGACTATGCTAAAGCCTTTGATTGTGTGGATCACAACTAATTGTGGCAAGTTCTTAAAGAGATGGGAGTACCTGACCATCTTATTTGTCTCTTGAGAAACCTATATGCGAGTCAAGAAGCAACAGTGAGAACTGGACACGGAACCACTGATTGGTTCAAAATTGAGAAAGGAGTTTGGCAAGGCTGTATACTGTCGCCCTACCTATTTAACTTATATGCAGAGCACATCATGAGAAAGGTGGGGCTAGATGAATCACCAGTTGGAATTAAGATTGCTGAGAGAAATATCAACAACTTGAGATATGCAGATGATACCACTCTCTGCCATTAGAAGAGGAACTAAAGAGCCTCTTGATGCAGGTGAAGGAGGAGAGTGCAAAAGTTGGCTTGAAACTCTACATTAAGAAAACTAAGATCATGGCATCCAGTCGTCTCACTTCCTGGCAAATAGATGGGGAAGAAATGGAGGTAGTGACAGATTTTATTTTCCTGGGCTCCAAGATCACTGCAGACGGGACTGCAGTGAAGAAATTAAAAGACGCTTGCTCCTGGGGAGGAAAGCTATGGCAAATCTAGATAGCATACTAAAAAGCAGAGACATCACCCTGCCAACAAAAGTGCGTATAGTCAAGGCTATGGTTTTCCCAGTTGCAATGTATGGCTGTGAAAGCTGGACCATAAGGAAGGCTGAGCACTGAAGGATTGAGGCCTTTGAATTGTGATGCTGGAGGAGACTCCTGC
>NW_025335268.1:89058047-89183698 GCF_004798865.1 Varanus komodoensis
TACCCTGCCAACAAAAGTGCGTATAGTCAAGGCTATGGTTTTCCCAGTTGCAATGTATGGCTGTGAAAGCTGGACCATAAGGAAGGCTGAGCACTGAAGGATTGAGGCCTTTGAATTGTGATGCTGGAGGAGACTCCTGCGAGTCCCTTGGACTGCAAGGAGATCAAATCAGTCAGTCCTGGAGGAGATCAACCCTGACTGCTCTTTAGAAGGCCAGATAGTGAAGATGAAACTCAAATACTTTGGCCACCTAATGAGAAGGAAAGAATTCCTGGAGAAGAGCCTAATGCTGGGAACAATTGATGGCAAAAGAAGAAGGGGACGGCAGAGGATGAGGTGGCTAGATGGAGTCACTGAAGCAGTTGGTGTGAGCTGGAGTAGACTCCAGGGGATGGTGGAAGACAGGAAGGCCTGGAGGAATGTTGCCCATTGGGTCGCGATTGGTCGGACATGACTTCGCGACTAACAACAACAATACTAATATGTAAATTAGTATTTGCACATATTATGCAAATTGTGTCCTTTTTTGTCCTGTCTTTGGGTGACATATTTCCTTTTTTAGTGCAAGGTGGAAGTGGCCACTTCAGAGATATTGTGTGGATGAACCAGCACCACCACATGGGTTGGGGTATCTAGCCAGTTCCCAAGACTGGTTTCAAAATGTGCCATTGCTATCCCAGGAACTGGAGTGGGTGTTGGATAGACTTCTGATGTGCTAATCCTAACTCGGTCATGTTTCAGCCATGGGCTTTCTAAGCACCCTTTTGCATTCTAATCTTTGTTTGCTAACTCCCAAGTACAACTCAAGATGGGGCCTGCATCCTTGTTTCCCTGGGTTTGCTTGGCCCTCAGTCAGTTTCTACTTTCTCCAAGAAAAAAAAACTTAACATATGAAAGGCAGAGAGGGCAGCTGGTAGTAAGGACGGTTCCCTTTCAGGAGAGGCCTTGGCAAGCCTCTTCTCAAAGCAAGCCCTCAGCAGGTATTGTCAGATTGGCTTGCTTACAGTCTGTTTCATTTTTGCATGTATTGACTCTTTCCCATTTTCACATTAATCTACCATTTTAAAACATCTGCATTAAAACAATACAATGTCATTTCCCCCAAATTGTCAGTTTCTAAATGCACTATGATATGCTGTTTTTGCTGAAAACTGTCTCGTAACATTTCAGCATGCACAAAAGCTGGTGGCTAACTACATTTCATCCTGCACACAGTGTCCCAGGAGGTGCAGATGAGATCACTTCATGGTGAGATTGGAGAGGTCAATTGATCAGTTTCAGCTTCTTCCAGGTTCTCATCCCCCCCCCCCCCCGCCAGTCTTAAATTCAGTTTGCCTTCAGCTTTGAGAATGTCTACAGTCCTGAGTTCATTTAATTTTTGAAGTAATCTTCTTAATATCATGCAATTTTGAGCAAAATTTCCCTCTATTATTTCCATTTTTGTATTTTGTTAATTAGTGAACTCAGCTGCAAAAATGGGAGATTTTACCTGGAAAGATAATTGAGTTTTGCTGCACAAAGTAGTTAAAAAGTGCAAAATTAGGAATGTTCACATTAAAAAAAAAAGTGAACATATTTCTGCCCCATCCCTATGGAATTCATAAAGAGTGAATCCCCTAAATATGCTTTGCCCTCCTGGACACTTCTTATGCTGTCCACCTCCCCCCACCCCACCGGCCAAGGCAAACCTTTTCTTTGCTGGGGAAGCGAACAGGAATTGATGGGGAAGATGGAACCATGCTGACCAACTGGGCTGTTCATATATTCTTGCTGAACACCTACTGTACCTCCTCCACCAAAACAGTCCCTCGAGGTTATTTTAGCATCCTGCAAGAACACTCAAAATCCCTCCACTGTTGTTCTGGATGAGACAGAAAAGGCTCATACATTTTGTTTAAATAACTAAAATATCATCCCAATGAGACACCCCCACTTTACCTACCAAACTATGAAAAAGCCGGACAGAAACGCTGCTGGTCTAACCCCCTTACAAGCATTAGCCTTCGCTGAAGTTGACATTTTCACTATCCATTTGCTAAACAATAAATCTCTTTTATGCACAGTCTGATTATTGATTTCCTTTGGGCAATTGTCTGTCTCACTAGGTGCAGCACTCCACTTCTGATGGTTGCCAACTGTCCAAGGTGAAGCCCCTAAATTTTCCCTGAATCCAAACACTACTTTGGGATGCTTCAATAAACTAAAGCCATCATAAAAACCATCATCCACATCTGTCTAAAGCCAAGGTTATTGCTTTTAAAGCTGGTGGAGGGTTGCCAAGGAGCTGAAGCATATTGGGGAATATATCCTGCTGCTACAGTTCCTGGGACCTGTACAGGATGAATGGCAACAAGCCCCACCACACCTCAAAGCACCATGTGAGAAAGCTTGACAGTCTTAAGACCCATTCCTATAAAGTCTCTGAAGCATCAAAGAAATAGTCGGGTTGGGGTAATTAATAATGTTTTGGCTGTGGCTCAGCAGCAGAACACCTGCTTTGCATGCAGATAGTCCCAGATTCAATTCCTGGCATCTACAGTGTGCTGGAAAAACTTCTCCTGAAACTCTGGAGAGGTGCTGCCTGTTAGTGACAGAAATACAGGACAGAATAGCAGTCTGACTCCATAAAAGGCACTTCCTATCACTGATCAGACGCTTCACAGGCTGGATTCCCTGAGGCCTTAAAAGCAACACTGTGTTGGTTCTTTCCTGCATGCCAGGAGACACTCTGGTTGCAGGAAGTGCATCCAGTCTTGCTCCTTGACACCTGCTCAGCACCAGGTCTCGCTTTGGCTGCCAAGTTTCTGATATATTGCTTTGCTGCACTTCTCCCAGTTTCCTGCAGCTCTAAACAGACAACTCTTGTTGTATTGGGGTTCATATCTGTATTAGCTCCTTCATGGCCTCCATTCCCTCTTTGATGGTCACTAGTTTCTCACATGAATGTTGCACAGGCACATCTGTGTAAGCGCAATAGACCCTAGTATTATGAAATATGATAGTATCAGGGTGGCTCACCATAGTTCATGGACAGTAGACAACTTTTGCTTTTGTTTTGAGCTTTGTGGGAGCTGACCACCGTGTTCCATGTGGTGAACCTATTTTGGGGGTGGAGTTCCACACCATGGATAGCTGCCAGGATGCTCAGAAGAATGGCCGCAACAGATAAGGAAACCCAGTGACATAGGAGCCTCCAGGTTCCCCCTGCCTAGTGTCAAACCCTCTGTATGTAAGCCACCCAGAGAGCTTATGGCTAATCAGGCAGCATAAAAATCAAATAATAAGTAAGTAAACCGTGAACAAGATACATTCTAAAAGTTTCACATGAAGCCTCTGTGTATATGGTGCTGCGGATATCTCCCCCACCCCCTTCATATCATTAAGAAACCTACCCCCAATCCCTAGGGAAGAAAAGTCTCCTCTCTCTCTCTTTTAATTAATGAAGCAATGAATGAGCAGATAAGCCAATGAGTACTGTGAGAAGGTTTCCCTTCACAGTGATCTCCATTTATTCTCATCTTTCCTTTGTATCTTTCTGTATTTTTTCCTATCGCACTCTTCTCTCACTCTGGGTGACCAATGGTTAACTGCTTCACAGGTGCATCTCTGTTTTATTAATGCATACTGAGATCTGGAGCTGGTGGAGATAATTAAAAAGATTTAATTAGATAGTGAATTTAGATATGTCAGCTTTGTTCTGACATCCTCTCACAACAGTCAGACAATCGGCCCTTTGTTCTTTGTTTGATTCCAGGCTTATATAAGCAAAAGCTGCTGGGTAACTAACATGAGGATGACATTTGAGGCTTTGATTGTGCTTGGGAGGCAAGTGGGCAAGATCAACCTATTCTGATGCTTTCATGGATTAGGACCTCTGAGAGGCCCGGTGAAATTTGACCTGTATGGCCCAAGTTTCATAGGTTGCTAAAGCTTGCAATAACCATCTGTTTAAAAAGGTATCCTGATGTTATGCCTCAGTTATTTCACAGGGATTTCAAGAATGTCATGAAGTAGAAGCAGGCATGGGGACAGGGAATATAAGGCTGTCTTCACACTGCTTCTAAGATTAATTCAAGGTGCTGTTTTTAACCTAAAAAGCCCCACACAGCTTGGAACCACAATACTTTACTAACCACAATCTAACAATCAGGATCCGGGATCTGCCTTTAGTTTCCAGTTTCAAGGGAGACTCAGTTGGTGTCAATAAGAAGGACCTTCCTGTCGTGCACTCCGTCCAATTATGGAACAAGCTCCCCACTGAGGACCCTGCACATATTCTAATATCTTTTCATCAGCATGTTAAGACTGTCCTCTATGACAGGGTGTTTAATTAGCTTTAATATTGCAAATGGGCTTTATGTCAGATGCTTAACAGGTCTTGTGATTTAACTTGTGTTAACTATTGTAGATTTTTAAATTTGGCTTTTAGATTTTATACTGTAATTGCTATATTTTTATTGCTATCTGTATTTTATATTGTATTTTATTGCCTCATATGTGCTACTGTAAACTGTCCAGAGAACTTCAACTATTGGAGGAAGAGGAGGAGGAGAGTTGTGTGAAGAGAGGACCACAGTTCAAAATTGAATACCTCAGCAAATAAAGGAAATATTCATTTGACTGAAAGATTAAGGGCACCGTCCTGTAGTCTCTGTACACTGTCTGCAGAGCCATAAGATTATGAAGAGTTTCAGTTCTAGGATCCTGTGGTCTTGGAGGTGGGAGTCCAAAGGCTGAGTTCTCATCCTAACTCCCTCGCCACTGATGTGGTAAGTAGTGCGCTGGTTACCTCCCTGGTTACACATGTACATACCTAAGGTTCAGGAAAAGCTCTGTGGAATCTGTTCCTCTTGCATTTCTGGACTTCCTTTCAAGCCTGGCTTTTTTCTTAGAAAGTGAACTGAGCAGAGATGAAGTTTACAAACACTCACGGTATTCTGGTTGTACCATTGGCAATCTTCTTCCACATCACGTGCAGCACAAACAAAGGGTGCTACACTTGAAGGGGAAGAAAGATGCTGCTCATCAGCAATTGCAACGGGCTTGATTCATGAAGAATGCCAGATTCATGGTTGCAAAAAAGTAGGCCAGAGTCCAGGGAGCTCAGCCCAGGGAATCTGATGGATTCCCATCTCCACATGTGTTCCTCACACATCCCTACATACACCTCAGATGGAGAAATTGCTAGGTTCCTTCTCCCCCTTTCTTTACAGCTTAATCCAGATGTCTAAAAATGGTCATCTAGATAAAAATCTGGGTATAAATGCTGACAGCAATGGTGATCAACATGACAATTCATTTGGGGAATATGATGCACAGAAGCCTCTGAGTGAGGAGAATTAGCTGCATTAAGGTCATGAGTTATAGGACTGCAACCTAAATCTGTCCATTCACATAGGTGTGGCCCTCTAGTTTAATCACTAATATCTTACTTGCTGAATAAATAGTATTTCTCTTCAAAATTAGTTGCAAAACTCTTGTAGCTTTGAAATTAATGACGTGTCTGTAGTGAATGATTCAACCAGTCCTTCGATAGTTAACATTTCTCTTTTCTACACATTCCTGTTAATTTCTTTTCTTTTCTTTTTTCCGCAGCTCCTGGAAAGATAGAACCATTCTCTCAGTTCTGACAAATCCTGAGCTCACAGCTTTGCTTCTTCAAATTCCCTTGGGAATATGCTGAATACTGCTAAGAGCAATGACATCCAAAGATAATGAAGTTGTAATTAGAGCTGCACTATAATTGGAATTTTTTTGTTCCCCTCATTTAAGTCTAATTCTAATATGAATTTTCATTGTGAGACTTGCCTTTTCCATTTCTTTGTGTGAATTAGTTGTTTTGATGTTCCTGAATGCTAAGAAAGAACATGTGTGAATTAGCTATTTTGATGTTCCCCGATGCTAGAACACGGTCTTACACCAGGTCAGATTGGTCCTCCACCTAGACCAATGTTTACTATCATCAATGTAATTCTAGGCTCTCAGTCTTTCCCATCACCTCCTACTGCATCTTTCTGACCAGGGACTGAACCTGGGAACTTTTGAGTCATCCTCTGATGCTACGGATTTGTGGATCAGCAATGTTCGAACTCAATGAAACTCTCCAAATCCTATCTTGAAGCTCATTCACAATTCTAACAAAATGTGAGACTATTTTTCATTTTGCATGAAAATTTGTGCCTATGCCCTTTTCCCTAAATGTACACATCAATTGTGCACAACTTTGAAAAGTATGGATTCTTCAGTCCCATTGATTAAAGTGTGTTTGAGCACATTTATCATAAGTGCACATTTTTCACTTGAAAATTCTTGAACACTTTGGAGGGGGGATCTGCAAATCCCACTGCTCAGAAATGTATAGACTTCAACCAGGTTGCATCCAAATCCAATGGTATGGGTGGTGCAAGTGGGTAAATTCTGATCAAAATTGACTTGTAATGAATTTCTTATACATCTGTACCAGATGCTATGATTGGTTTGTTCTTGACGGGTTGTCTGTCCTCTGCCCCATACTCCATCCCTTTGCATGACAATCAATCCATTTAAGCATTTTTTGAAGTTGATATGACAGAGACATTGTTGCCTCTGGTGCATGTATTTATATCTTTTGTCCTACTGCTATTTCTGATCAAAGGAGTTTGTAAATTTTGGAGCATGACAGAAAGCTGCAAAACCTAAGATCAGAGACGACAGTGGGATGAGCATGCACATCTGGGACAATAATAACTTTGGTGTTTCTGGGGGAAATTCTGTCCTCAGTCCATTTCTGTTTAGGTAAAACTACATTCCCCCTTGGAGATTGTCTTATCATCGCTACTTGCAGTGCAACATAATAAGCATCCATCAGGACTGGTTTAAGTGTAATGAATCATGCTTCACTGTGAAGGGTTGGAGTCACTGACCCTCGAGGTTTCTCCATTTCTATAATACTAGGGATATAATGGTCCTGGAGTAACTATTTATATACAAACCCATTTTGTACACGATGATGTAAGAAAATGCTGTGCTGAACAATGCTCCAGAGCTTGTCCAGATGATCAATCAATGCATGCTTCAAACACATTTAACTGATTACACTATACTCTTCAGTAGCATGATATCCAGTCTACATATTATAGCTGTTCGGGGAGAATGTATTCTTGCAGCAGGATAGGGGATACTGAGGAAAGCTGTGCTGCCCCCCCCCACTTTTTTTTTTTTTTAACAAAGCCCTGTAGGACAGTGTCAACTGGCATGGAAAATTGGGAGTAGGGTATGTGTATGCAAGTTGCTGAAGCTTAGGATAAGAATGCCCTGCATAACAGTAGCTCAGATCATTCATATGATGAGTATTACTTCTCTTGAATGGAAAAACTGCACAAAATGGGGTTTATGTGAGAGAGCAATCGAGTTTTTTAGAATGCATTACAGATGGCAACTAAGTCTAGTTTTCTTCTTCATCATTTTAGGAGGAACTGTTCAGAGGTGCTTCCAGACAAGATCTGTACGTACTATGCATTCACCCTGTCTCATTCACAGAATTGCAGCAGGGCAGTGCCTGTGTTCCGATGTCATTGTCTTTCATTTGTGACCCTTTGTGCTTTCTCATCACTTCTTCCATCTTTTTTCTTACATAGAAAATCCAGTAATTGCTGCACAATGACTTTTTGACTGGTTGCACTAGGAGCCAACCATCTCAACCAAGCTAGTTTTTAAATGGTGCATGGATGTTCTCACAGCTTGAATGAGAAGCATAAATGAATTTAGAACCAAGACGTGATGTCCAGGGTGTCTTTGCATAAAACAGGGTTTTTGTTTTGTGTGTGGATGTATGTGTGTATATATAAATTAATTATTGGGACAGTAATAGCCAGGAAAGGGGGCATTCACAGTTTCCTTTCCTTGATTTAAACTTGCAGTTTGTTATGGGGAAAAAATCCCCCTTTCATGACCATGGGGACCTCCCCACTAATGCGAATAGGAGCCTCAGAGGAGCATTTTTCATCAGGACAAAAGCAGGGGAGGACAATTCTGAACTCCTCTTTCCCAGTGGTTTGGTTCCTGCTCATTATTTCTTTCCTGGCCACCCCACTGGCTGCTAATTACATTTTCTTTAATACAATTGTGCGCATGATAAATGCAAAGATGCATTTAATGTCACGTCCAGTTTGGCACTTGCATAGAATCCTATTTAGTGATATAAAGGAGACATATTTGCCTCTTCCACATGCAGGTTCAAATTCCCTTGGAAGGATCAGGTCTTTATGCTGAGTATACCCCCTCATCCAGCATTTCTTCTGCATGTGACTAGGATGATGATGGTGTTTATTATATTAACTAATACTGATGGGACTACTACATCTCTTCTTGGGGCAATCATCTGGATCCATGCCCTGGTAACCTCAGATCCATTATCATAATACATTTTATTTGGGGCCGCTCCTGAAAATGGTCTGAAAACTCAGACTAGCACATCAGGCTGTCGCTTACCTCTTTACAAGGAGGAAGGGAAGACTGCTGCTCATCTGAAGGATCAAGATGAAAGGGTACAACCAGTGCTGCCATTTATTTATTTATGTATGAATTCATTTAAAATTGGTGCATATTCTTCAGTGAATGATCTGACCTGGTCTGCAGTTCTCTGCTCAAGCATCAAAATATATTTTAAAATGCAGATTTTTGAGATGAAATACTTCTAGAAATGTGTGTGTAGTTGAATATTGTGCATCTTTTATGCATTTAAAAAACTCAGATTAATACAGAAATGGGATAGAATGGTTATACTTGTAAATACCCTAAGAAATAGGGACCAGAATTAGACAGATTTTTCCAACTCTCCTTTGTGTTTTGGCATGTTTTATTTCTTCTATGCAGCTTGATGTCTTTCTTTTCAGTTGTTGTTCTTTGTATAACTGTTTTAATGTTTGAGCTTTGTGTATATCACTGTCCTAGAACAGAAAAAACAATTAGGTAAATAATCACAACATTTTCTTAATGTCAACATATTGCAGTTTGAGGGGCTGGGAAAGTGATGTCCATGACAAGTGGGTCTCCTTCAACACAAGAGTAACAACTGCATAGTTACTGTGTGCAAAAAAAATTGTCAGGAAAAACGTTCCCTTCAGGCTATCAACAATTTCATATACAACTCCTCTCACTGTAGTGTATGATCAACTTTCTTACTAGGTTTCTCACCCTCACTAGAAGATGTGTACTGAATTTCCTCCTTTCAATAGGGCATAAACTCTGAATGTCCCTTTATACTAGCTTTCTTGCTCTAGTTGCATATTAAAGAAAGATGCATGCAAGAAAAAAATACAGTATTTTGTGTGCTTGATTTTTATGAGACATTGAATCATATAGAGCTTATTCTAAGTGTGGGAGTTTTCAGATTTTAACTTTGTGGTTTATCACTTGTTTTTTCCTTAGGTTGAAAAGCAAAGGCAAAAGGCCACCTTATCAAACTAAAAGTTTGTTGCTACTGTTGCTACTTCCACACCCTGATAATTTATACATCTTTGGACAGGGTTTTCAGAAACTGGCATGGAAGATAATTGGCAATTCTATCACCATTTCAAGGCTTGACCCAAGTTATGCTGCTTTTGAAAATTGTTTCTGCGATGTTTGTAAGAATGAATGCAGTCTTTTTAAAAGGTTTTCTGCTGTTGCAACTGCTTCTCAACAGGAATCCCTGAATGGGGGTAACGGGGGCTAGAGGGAACTTTGCCATTCAGTGGCTCTGATTACTTCCTAGACAATGTTCGAAAAAGCATATAACTTTATTGTTTGCTTTCAATAAGCAGATGTAAAAATACACCTGAAAGTGTTAACCCTGACAGCCTTCTCACACCTAAAACCATTTCCAAAGTCCCTGACTTAGAGATGAATGAAATAGTCACCACCTGGTACATTGTATTTCTCCTGTATTCTGTCAAAACTTAGTTCTGTCCAATTTCTGCAGAAGTCTGCAATTCATATTTAAAATGTATGGAAAGGTATACTTACTTTTGTATGCAACTTTCCTGAATATACCTATTTTTCTACATAATGTTCTTAATGCACACATGTGACTTTTCAACCAAATACTGAATTGCAAAATTTGGAGAAAGATAAATGTGTTCTGATATTATTCTGGGAAGCACAAATTATGCCATTTCACTTAACATTGCAGGCACCAGGAAATGCTTCCCCATCCCTACTCTTCCCTCTAATTTCCAGTGCCAAACCCCAGTAGGAGAAGAGGATAATCTGAGAACAAAACAGCCCATTATACGGATCATTGTAAAAGGTCGGGCTTTCACAAGCTTCCTTTCTCCTGCTTCAAATAAGCCACTGTGGAGAGAATGAGTGGAGATACCCCGTAAGCATGTGCATGTGAATGCAAGGTAATGCTGAGGTTTTGCGCTACTGTGACCTTCATGGACTCTGAGGAAAAACTGATGAGTTTCCTTTAGTCTCTGCACTGACAGCCATGTTATTAACTGAGTGAAAGCAGTGCTGGGCTGAAGTTTCATCTCCACCCCTACATCAACTTAAAGGCCAAATAATTGAAAATGAAGGACAGTGGTAGCACTTGGAAGCGCTTTGCTTTATTTTTTATCAATATTTGCACCATTTTCATTGATATTTATGCAATGTGTCAGAGAGATGTGTGTGCTCAGCTGGGAAGAATTTCCTTTCTGCTCAGAGTTGCCTTCCCTACTTTCCATGAAATATATGGGAAACTAGTAGAGATAGACTTACAGAACTGTTTCCCCCCACTTCTGATTGTTCCCCCTTTTCAGGTGGAAAAAAAACCTGTGGAATTCACTGTCTTAAAGGGCAGGGAGTCAAATACTTGCAGGGAGGAATTTTAGAAAGAACTAGATAATTTTATGAGCAATAATAACATTTGTAGTTATACATGCTTCTATAAGATGAAAGTAATCAATTCTCATGTTTCAGGTCAAGGGCTTATTGGTACAGGGGTCAGGAAGGAGTTACTTCCTTCCATTTATGGACTTTTTTAATTGGTCAGATGCATTAAGATTTCTCTTTTACTATCCTCAGAATTATGTGACATTGTCCACTTCTGAGCCAAGCTTCAAGGCTCCTCCAGAGGGCAGACTTTTTGATTTACTGAATGTGCCATTAGTTCTTTTTCCTCTCTTTTCCTCCATCAGATTACAAAGGGGTGAGGTGGGGAAGTTGAAGACAAAGAGGATTTGGATTGCTGTAACTGGCTGGCAAATAGATTGAGATTATTTCTTCCATTTCTGAAGTGGCTCAAGCAGGTATGCCAGGGCCCAGTGGGTTGTAGAAATAAATAATAAAATATTTGCACAGGAGAACTTTAATTGTGGCAAAAATTACCCAAAAGAGCCCAATGTAGATGGGACCTACTCAATGGTTGCAGAACACAGACTGACCTCTGGGGTATGGAGCTCAGAAAACTAGGTAGGTAGAAAAAAGGAACAGAGTATTGTGAACAAGGGTATGGCTGACTGGCTGGCTGACTGGGACACTCAACTTGTAACATTTTGTCATGAGTCCCACCTGTAAGAATGCTGTGAGTGCCCTCTCTAATTGAAATCAGAGTGAACAGAAGCACCAATAAATGAATCTCAGCTATGCTTTAAGTATATTCTTGGACAATGCTTTCCTGGAAATTTTAGCAAAAGTAAAGCAATTTGGTTAAAATGTACAGATATCAAATAGATACATTTGGGAATATCACTAAAGGTTTTGGACAGTCCAAGAGAGACCTTGCATTGAAATACCAAGATCAAATGCACTGAAAATTCTCCAGCTCTAATTAGTGCCTGCTTTTCTAGTTGCACCATCCATCTATCCTTATCTCTTATTATTATTCTTTAATTATAAATAATACAAATCCATGTCATTGTATACATATTTCAGCTGCACAGTCATTCATATGATTATTCCAGTCCATTGGTGGCAATTTGTAATGCCCTATAAATCATAAGGTCACTTCTTATTCTACACTGTACTTTTCCAAAACAAAAGTAGATCATTTTTTCAATAAAAGTTTGGTTCCCTTGTCTACCCTGTCCAATTCTAATAATCTTTGAATTTTGACATAAATGCCAGTTCCCAGGCCCACATCATCCATTCTCTTATTGACTGGATGTCTGTACGCTTCCATTTATAACTGACTGCAATTCTAATGGCCATTAGCAAATTAATGAGCACTTCCTGATCTTCATGAGATACTTCATTTCTCACATATCTCAACAGAACAGCAAATGGATCATAAGGCAGATTATATCCTGCCATTTCATTAATACGTTCAAGTTTCATAACCCAAAAGTTCCTAACAGTTGTACAACACCAGAAGATAAGTGATAGACATATAACAGATAGAGCTGTTATATATCCATCCATCCATCAGTACATGGATATATATGTCTCAGTCTTTTAGATGTCAAATACTATCTAAAATGTCATTTATAAACAAACAAAGCTCCTCTCAACCTTAAACATGGGATTTCTGGGGCAGCATCTTCATAGAATTGCCTCAGTGACACATCATTCCTGCACTCACTATGTATTTCCAGCTAACTTAACTAGAGATGGATCCTAAAAGGCTAGAATTACAACCTTATAATCAATTCACACCTTTTAATTCCATGACATTTTCTAATAAGGCTTGTCTAGAGATGAATGAGTTCAACTGGAGATCTCTGTAACACAAGGCACCCATTTTAAAATGTTAACTACTGTTTTGAGAAGCAAAAACACGGGCTCACTCAGAGCTCTCATTAGTTTGTCCCCTCTACAAAATGGCTGCTGGTCTCTTCAGAACTCTTGATTGTGACAGTGTAAAGACTCTGCTAGCAGAGAGCTGCTTTGTGCAAAATATTTTTTTCTACTCTTAAGTGTCAGAAATTGCACTGAAAAGTGGCTTTGACTCTGAGTTGTATTTATCTGTGTGTATGCATGCTCATGGATAGAAGGTTCCATCAAATCATGAGAAAATATACAATTTTCTGCACTGACTTATAAATTAATGATGTGGCACACTTGCTAGTTTCCCATGGATGAGTTCTATGTTGGTTAAAGGAATGTTTGCATATTGGAATTACGTAGGATGGAGGATCACCTAAGAACTTCCCGGTTGATCTAGCCACCTCCAAGAAAAACCAGTCCCTCCTAGCTCTGGAATGTCACCTTTCTGGGTGGCACCATGAACCTCAAAGGCAAGGGTCATGTTGGCAACCAAACTGACATTACTGCACTCCCCTGACTGATTAAAATATGCTAAGATACATGCAGGAAACATCTGGGAAACGCATGATGAGATTGCTATTCAGCTGGACCTTTGACTTTCTGCTACTCTCTGAGAGTCACTAACAGAAATAATACTTTGGGAATTTCCCCTTGTTCTCTTTTGCTGGCTCAGAGGGTTGCTGTGCATCTGTCCTCTTCTGCCCATGGAACTCTGGTGCCACCAACTGTAAGCTGTTCTGAAATGTAAATTGCCCTAAGGGTTTTAGGTTTTCTGGTAAGTAAATGCCAAGAAGTCAATTATGTTCTTTATTTTCTTTCTTAGAAACCTTCCTCTAATTTATGAACCTCTCTCAGCCTTGATTTGATCCTCTGGAGTTAATTCACTTTTTGCACAGACTGAACTGGTCTTTTTCATACGTTTTTACCAGTTTGCAAATGCTAACCAGCACTGGGGTTCAAGGAAACTGAAAAAAGGGACTGGCATTTTACAGAAGTGCAAGTTGTTAGCCTCAGTTACTTCAGTTTCAAAGCAAGGTATTGATGCATGGATAGTGGCAGCGAATACCCAGGAGGAAGTAGCAGGAAGGGCAGCTTGTAGCCTGTCGTACCTTGCAGGAAGGTGAGTGTGTTTGAGCTCATTGTCATGTTGCCCCATTTGCTTATGTCTTTCAGTTGGTTCCATGCTGATAATGTATGAACTGGACTTCTGACTGTGCTTTTGAAGAGTTCAGTCTCTCTCTATATATTTTTTTTCTTCCAGGAGCTAGAAACTGAGGATATTTGACTGTTTTGAAGCAACTGTATTTTAATTCATAATATATATTTTGAGTTGGTGGCCCATCTTCAGAATTTTAAGACATTTAGGCTGTAATATCCTACATGTGCTTACCCAGAGGGTGTGTGTGGATGTGGTAAGCCTCATTGTACTCAAAGGGGCTGACTTTTGAATCAACATGTATAAGAGTGCATTCCTTAGTTGAAATACTACATCGGTTTACCTGGGATAAGTCCAATAAAACCAATGGAGCTTCTTCTGAGCAGGTTTATATGGACCTGTTAATTCATTAATTTGTATCCCACATTCGTTTGCCCCAGATATGGGACCTCCAAGTCAGATCCTGGTCAGGTAATAGAACTCTTTTATGGGTAATGTGTTTCTCTTCTAGCTGATTGAAAATTGTGATCCTATACATGTGTACTCAGAATTAATTTCAACAGGGTTTACTCACAGGAAGGTAAGGTTAAGGGCACAATCAGATGGCCCCCACCCAAAAGCCCCCCAACTCTCTCTCTCTCTATATATATATATATATTGAATTAAAATACAGTTGCATATGAGCCTTTAAACCTGGGGGCTTTCATGAATCCAGTGGCCAGAATGAGACATTCTATTTAAAGTCAGAGAAAGCCCGGCTGGTGGGGAGATGGGAAAAGGAGGCTAGTGTGCTGAGAGGAATCAGTGTAGGTAGACAGGCTCAGCCTGCGAGCCTTTGCATTTCCTGGCACATGCCTTTTGCCTCTCTCTGAGGTTTATTTGTGTTCTTGGAGAGCTGTGATTCTTTGTCTGCTGGCTGTAGGATTTCAGGGCAGTGGGCTTAGCCATTTGAATCCCAGCACCAAGGACAGAGGACCTCAGTGCTGGGACTCTGAAAAATCCTATGGCCCCCCAGACAAAGTAAGGCAGAGCACATAACCTCTTTGGATTCTTGTTTGTAATCTGAATACATGTGACTACTGGTTTGAGTTTTGCACAGATTCAGACTAAAGTTAAAATAATTTGTAGGATAGGATTGTATTAGTGGTCACAGTCTAAAATCCCATCCATTATGCCAAATGCTGAGAGCATAGCTACTCTGAAATTCCCTTTTTATTGGCCACATATGTCATAGGTGCTTTTTTCATCTTGGACAAGATAAGGCTACTGTTTGATTATTACCTGCATTTGTGGATTCAGAGATTTCCTAAAATGGGCTCTGAATGGTTCATTCCTGACAGTCTGATAGAGGAGATTAAATAAATTAAGCAATTCGAGCCATTTCCCTTGGGACATCATTCCTCCGACTCATAAATATCACTGTCAGGTGTTTTTTCTCCCTTCCTGATATTCAGTGTAAATTTTCCCTTCCCTAATGTCATCCCATTAATCCTAATTACACAGCCTTCTACACCCCTTTTCAGCAATTCCTCCTTTTCTTGGGTACTAAATCCTCAGGCACTGGGAGGTCTAATACGATCTCCATTGGCTTTTGTTAAGCCACTCCATAAGCGGTAATTTCAGCAAGAAATTTTGAAGGCGCTAAAGGCACCCAACTCTCACTGCTGGACTTGGCCAAATTTTACGCAAGCACAGAAGCAGTGCTACTAATGCTAGACCTCTGCTTCCCTGGTGCTCTTACTTTTCTCCCTCCAGGGTAATGAGAAGCAAAGAAGTCACATATGACTCCTTCCTTTCATTCAGCTCTTTTTATAGGCACATAAGAAGAGCCCTGCTCAATCAGGCCAAAGGCCAGTTTAGCCCAGCTTCCTGTTTCCCACAATGGCCAAACAGATGCCTCTTGAGAAGTCTGCAACTTCACCCTCCTGCCTATGTTTCCCAGCAACTAGTATGTGGGGATATGCCATCTCTGATCCTGGAGAAATCCAGCCTGGAATGAAGTGTATTCAAATTTCTGTTCGTCTTGTCCACAGGTTCCCTATCAGACCAGAATCTGTGAATCAGGCGGATTTTGTGGACAGAGATTTTTTTTTAAAAAAATCTCCAACATTTATGCAAATTAATAGGTTGACAAAATAGCAAGTCAGACAAAGTATCTTATGCTATTCTGAAATGTTGCCTTCTTCACATACTGTAATTTTCAGAATGGAAAGCAAAATTCAGTTTTATGGGTTGGAAAATGATGGAACAGACAACTCCATCCATTCCACACAACTCACATGCAACAGATTAAATAAAATCTGAATATCCCTATATCTATGGGGACCAGTAGCCAGTGATGAAATCGACATGTGAATTTTGAAGCCATCAGGATTGTTGACACAGCCATGCTTTGCTCCATCGCATGTTCCACAGTTTAACAATGTTCTGGGTAAGGAAATATCACTTGTGCTTGTCCTGAGTCTGCCACCACTCAGTTTCATTGGATGATCCCTTTGCATTCTAGCATTATGAAACGGGGAGAAAGGGTCTCCCAGCCCTTTTCCTTTACATTTTGTTCCCTCTTATTAACCTAAATTTAAAAGCTCACCTTTTCTCAAAACACAAGTGCATTCAAATCTTCCTTATGTTTTCATATGTGAGTCATAAACTTTCTTTGAGATTTGCTCCTACAATATGATTATTGTAAGAGGAACTCTAACTAAAATGTCCTGAATTTACTGTTTTGCTAATTAGCAGCACAGTGAGATGATGGAAATGTGGTGACCTATTGGTTGTATTTTTGTACACATTTAATATGCATATTTTGTATGCATTTTCCATAACGTGCTTGTTTTTAAAACAAATATCCTTAATATGCCACTGTTTTGTACATTATGTCACCATTATGTGTGTTTTGGTGCACACTTTCCTAATACATTCATTTTGGTTTGGGGGACTTCAGCACAACATTCTGACGAGTGGTTTGCACACTGATTTGGGGCATGCACATCTGGAATGGGATTCTTTCGCACCCCTTCTTGGAAGCCTGCTCCCAGAGTGCCATGCCCCTGTTTTTCAACCCAGCAATCTTGCTGATTATCAAACAACAGCAGCTCAAGAAATCCTCACCAGAGCTCCCCAGCATCTTATCTGGTTTGGGCACAATGGTCCTTTCTTTTAGAGATACCAGGGGCATAATGTGAAGCATATGCTCTTCCTGTGTGCTACAGACTTCATCTGTTTTATTTGGAAAAGAAGACGGAAAATGTTATAGGATACATGAAATGGATTGGTGACCTCAAAGGGTACCAACACTTTCCTGGCACAAGTTTTTGCTGTGAATGGGAGTGCGACAGAACTGTGCCTGGTGAAGACTGTCTTTGAGAGGATCAGGAAATCTGATGCATGACTACTCAGAAAGAAACCTCATTGAGTTCAGTGGATTCTCCTTTCAGATAAGTGATATAGGATGATTGCCTGAACAATAATACATGCATCCTTTTTAATGTCACTGTTTTGCATTCATCTTCATCTTTTTCCCACCCAAATGGGAATAAATTACATATTGTGGGAAAACATGCAAAGATTAGTTGCAAAAATTATACAAATAGCACACTACTTTTCACATCTATAATCACATATTTGTCATAATCAATTATACAAAGTCAGTCAATATCCATGTTTTTTCCCCAATGCCTAGAGAACAGATTCATTGGTTTTGTGTACTTTACAGCAAGAAATCATTATTCCTGTTGTTTGAAAATAGATTACACATGCACTCCCCAAGCTTGGAAATGCATGTTCTAAAAAATACAACAGAACATTACAAGGGGAAATTAATTTTTAAATATTTGAGAGTGCTGTTGCTCATGACTGATAGGAAAAGGCAGGAAAAGGCTTTGGACTGAGTTGCTACTTTGGCAAAAGACACTGTGTTCCAACCACCAGTCATGGTATCTAAAAGCAACTATGGCATAGCCAAGTATTCAAGCATCTCAGAATTTATTTTTAGAGAATTATCCTGTCCCCATAGAGAAAACAATTAAATGTTTGGACCATAAAAAATTAGGACTTGTCTGGATGGTTGTTTCAAAGCATGACCCTCCTGATTAGCGTCAAGGGGAAATTTTGAGAAGATATTGCTGTAGCGCCAGAAAACCATCACATTCCTGAAATAGAAGCCTCCCATGCAGAAAGACCCTTAACTAAGTGGCTTGATATACAGTAAGCACCTCTTACACACTGAAAGTATAAAGTTTCCCCTGCCAGCCCTACACCTTCTACTACACATGTTTAGACCATACCCATCACTGGCTGCACATTGAGTAAGGGAAAGAAGGTCTCTATAGATGTACCAATGAATGTCCATAAACACAACGGGGATTCTGACTGGCTTACGGTCCCATATGAGCACCACACAGGTACTCTGGTATGCACTTCATGCTCACCTGATACAGGGCCACTGAGGTCCCTGACCAGGATATGTGGCAACTGTGGGGGGCAGGTTTGATAGGTGTAATTTTGCTCCCCTTCACATGGTTAGGGGGTTCCTGCTGACATGCCCCTGCTGTGTCTGTTCTTAGCACCAGAGTGCACTGCACGCTACTAGCTCTGGAGACCATTGCATCCGATATGCACATAGGCACTTCCTGCCTGCTTTTAGTAATGTAAAGTGGTAAAAGGTATGTCTGATGTTGATAGCAACAGCCAATCACTTGAGTGCCTTCTCATTTCTGCTCAGTAACCTCTTTATCAGGATTGCCATTAGGGATAATCACTCTCAAGCTGGCCTGCAGGCATCAGATGTCCAAGATTGCCTGAGGTAGTTCTCTCAGATATGTCTCTGCTGAAAATGAGGAGCAGAGGTTTTTTGCTAAAACATCACTGACTGCCAAATTTCAGTTCAGAGAAAACACACCCGTTGAAGTAGATGATTGCCCCATCACTTTGGTGAGAAAAGTTGTTATTCACAGCACTGGCTCAGATGCAGAGGAAGCCAGAGCTGTTCCAGTGGAGATGGAAACACTGACATATTTAAACTGTGACAGCAGGCCATGGTGCTTTTGGTGGGCACAAATTTGCATCGCAGGGGAATATTCCCCCGCACCCAATCCCCTTGTGTGACAAAGCATCCGGTAGAAGCTGCTGTGAAAATTACTACAGATACAAAGTAAACTGGAGTGGAACAAGGAGGGACGTGTGTTATGCCATGTCATGATGTAAAAGACAATGCTTATTTGTACCTGAGAGGAGCAAGGTTCCAGGCAGGGTCAGCACAGATGCAGGATGCCTTTCACGGAGTCGATTCCCACACATGTTTATGTTGGAAAAAAATCCCTTCAGCTTCCGGCATGCCTTGGCCAGTTATAGGATTCTTTTCCCTGTCTTTTCCCAGTCATGCATGGTAATGCACTGTAAAATACACAGCTCAGGTACAGTTGAGGACAGCAGCAAAAAGCATCAAAACAGTGCCAGAAAATTTAGGATACAAAGCGAAAGGAAACTGAAGAGGTCTTTACTTTGTACCAAAAAATAATAAATCCGAGCGGGTATCAGGCAAGCTTCCTGGAGGAGAACAATTAGGACGCCGCCACCTCCAAAAATGATCTCACTGTGTGGGGTGGAGGTCAGGCTAGAGATAGGCTGGCCATGTGAACTACTTTGCAGAAGACAGGCCTCTGCTCACAAGTGTCCTCTGTAAGAAGGGCTATTAGTCCTGCCTTTGAAGGGGCTGTCATGGACCATCTCCCTGAACAATCAGCCTCAGAGGAAGCTGACCGCTCATCCTAAGAAGAGACTGCAGCCTGAGTAGGAGAAGCCTCAGTCACAGAAAGGGATTGCAAGCCTTCTATCTCTCTTCAGTATGGTAGGCAGTTTAATTTGAGGCTTATAATAAATAGCCTGTTCTCCAGCTTTTGGTAGAGAGGTCAATGTCACTGTCTGAAAGATGCATGGGTTTGAAGATAAATGGAAGAAGTGGCATCTTGAGAATGAGTTTGATAATGACATTAATCTTGTTAAAAGAAGCAGGAACCCATATAGCAAAGCAAGGCTGCTGCCTCAGATCTCCTTTTGGGAAAGACAGCCTACATTTGCGGCAAATGACCCTGCCTGAGATGCACTATGCAAAAACATTGGCCTCACTGGGATGTAGCTCTAGTTTTTTGTTTTTATTTACAAGACAACAGTAATTATCATTCAAGTGATGGGAACTCCTCAAGACTAAAGGTCTGCCCTGGAACTAAGTCCTGCATTTTGATAATGCATGGTAATCAAAGTGTTTGAAGTGCAGGCACTCTTCATGACAACCTGCACAGAATAATAGTATCCTACATTTTCCTCTTGTGAGGAACCAAGGCAGCTTACATGGCTCCATTTTATCCTCACCACAACCCTGTGAGGTAGGTTAGACTGAGAGGCAGTCATTGGTCCAAAGTCACCCAGTGGGCTTGATTGTTGTGCAGGGATTAAAACCTCCCAGGTCTCTAGTCCAACACTTTAACCACCATACTACACTGGCACATGGGAGATTTGAAAAAAGCAGACTGCCGGATTCATCTATGTTCACCCACCAGTTCTAGTGCTTCTTATCTCTGATAGGAGCCAGTCTTTGAGGAAGCAAATGATCTTAATTGCCAAACCCCCATAAACTTCATATTTTGGCAATATATTTTTGCTGGGAACATTCCAGCCACTGTGAGAATTTGAACTGAGCTCAGCAGGCAAGGGGATTGCAGATGGGGCTGGCAGATGACATCCCTGCCACTACACAGGTGCTGGCTGGGGTGGCCCTGTGAACAGACTATACAACAGTGATGCTCATGTCTGACAAAATCATTGAAGTGCTGTGTCACTGAATATCGTCTGTGTGATATCAGCGATGCACTTTCTGGCAGTGTTAACCCCCCGTGCAGCCTCCACAGGTGATATGCTGAAATCACATTACCCATTAATAACTTGCAGCAGAGATGGGGGAGGGAAAGCTGCTGGAAGATTGTGCTTGTCCTCATGGGCCTATTCTCCTTCAATGGGAGGATGCCTTCAAAGCATGGTCTTCTGAAGTGCTTTAAACAGAGGAATAGAGCACTCAGGGCTTCACCTTAACTTAGTAGGTCATATCCGTAGAAGACTGCAACCTCCATCTGGCTGGGGCATGCTGGAAGCTGTAGTCCAAGACATCTGGAGAACCCCCTCTGTCCCCATGTCTTCCTGCAGATTCTGCTGCTCCGCAACTCATGTGCTAAGCCGCTGTGTGACACCAGTGCAACATCTTCATTGACCTGTGAACTCCAACTGGAGTTGCTGGTTTGGAGCCCCAGTATTATCAGCACTGCCTTCTTGCTTGTTCTTTTTACCAGTGAACAAAGTCCTTGAAGCTCAGTGCTGTGCTAGTAAGTTAGACTTTTCTTTGATTATTTTAATAGGACACTCCAAGTCTTCCTGAGCAGAAGTGTTGAGTGTTGGCCTCTTTTCAGAACTGCTGACTAAGTGGAAGCAGGGAAGAGCTCCCTTTCTTCTCCTTTACAATACAGAGCATGGAGGAGGTATTTTCCACTGTGAAAGCACTTTGCACTTCTTTTAACTAGCAGAACTGTTCTGCTAGTAAGCCTTATTGACCCGGTCTTTGAGGAGGATGTGCAAAATTGGAAGCTGCTTGTTTTCTTTCTTTTCTAAGAGCAAAGGTTAAGAAGTGAGAAACATTAACTTTCCTTGGAGCAGATTGCTCTAATATTATAAGAAAGCTAAGAATTCATAGATGAGAGATGAACAATACTGTTATTGTTAGGAAGTGGAGTGGTGGGGTGTGTGTGTGGGGGCGGGGGGGCACAATTCTCCAGGTTGCAGCCCGGGAGCCAAAAGTTTAGTTCCTTGTTGCTCACAGCCTGTATCCTTAGGGATGTGGATGCTGTCTAGCAGTAAGCCCTAGTTAACATGTAGTGAAGAGTCACACATACACACAGGCAAAGCACAGATAACATAATTTACCTTAGAAGTGTGGCATCTCAAGCCTATAGGCCAAAGCTGGTCCAGTGCTGTTCCCCAGAAGGCCGTGTCCCCATCCTGGTCCCACTCCATTTTCCCCAGTGACCAGCCATCAGTGGGTATCTGGCTCTCTTGCCGTTCCACCCCCCACATCCAAACAAATTGAAACGCCTCTGCTAAGGTTAACTAAGCAGGAAGGACATTTAGCTAACACATGTTGGCAACTTTTGTTCGCTGGCCCCAGCCTCTTTTGCTGTCATCTCCACCCACCTCTGGATGAGTGTCCTCCCACAACTCTTCTGATCATATGAGGCAGGGCTGGCTTCAGGTTTGGGCAGCCTGCTCTCTGGTGGGCCCCCTTCTACACCAGGGAAGCTGGTGGCAGTTGTGGCCGTTTGCTGCCACCATTGCCAGATTGTCTGCTTCAAGTAAGGTAGGCAAGCATCCTATTTTAGAGAAATAATTTGGAAAGCTAGAGGGCAGACTGTGATTCGAGGCTGCCCTCTGCTTGATGGGTGGTGCAGGATGAGACTAGTTTAAAACCAGAGTCACGAAGAGGGGGAGCAGCAAGGGCCATGAGGTTGCCTATCACACTTCACAGCCAATCATGAGCACACTGGTCACCCAGTCTGCCTCTCCCTTCAGATGAGATGCATTTGATTCTTTCTTCATGTTCCTCTAGCAGAATGAATAAGTGTGTGCAAAAGCTCTGGAACTCAGGGCCTCCTTTTGCCCTCTTTCTTCTTGCAAATCATTTCCTCATTTTGGTATTGTGCATCAGTGGCCACCATTGCTGCTTAGCTGCTGAGTGGCAGTGGCTGCTTGGGGCATTCCATGTGGAAGGAGAGGAGGGGGAAGCCCTTCATAAGCAGAAATTCAAGAAGTCCCATGGGGAGGGGTGTAAAGTGCTGCAAAGGTTCACCCATGATGTTTTCTCCATATGGATGCTGTAGTCGCTTTGTGCAGTTTGTTTCCATGTACTTGCCCTCCAGTTGTGGGTGTGTATGGATGGGCAGTGTGGGCTGTTCCATGTCCCTTTCAGAAATCAGTTGTGTTTCATGAGAGTGCCAAAAACCATCTGTGGACCCACACCCCAAACATTAGTGATCCTGGCATTGGAAGGTCATTTGTCTTGCATTCAACAGTCCTAGTACCTGAGAAAGCAATTGATGAACAACATACTCTATAGGAATCAAATACTGGCTGCTTACTGGACATATTTGTGAAGGCTGCCTGGAATTTTTCTCATCTGCACCAAAAGCAATAGAAGGACAGGCTAAATATAAGCATCACACATTTATTCTCATACTGCATATTTGGCAGACTCTGTGGGTAGTTAGTATAATTTGCATATAATTTTTATGAAAGAAGCAAATGCCAAATGACAATTAGAGGATCTGTTGCATTTCCTCTGCAATATTTGTATTCTAAAATTGTTACTGTCAAGTGAATGCGTGTGTGCAGATGAGAGTTGAGAAATAAAAATTATAGACATAAAATCATGTGTGCGTGTTTGTTTACTTTGCATTTGTTTCCAATCTTTTTGCAACTGTTCCAGTCCAATTTCAAACCTATCTTCCATTCACATGGACCTGGACTTTAACAAGGAGGAGACAGCTGAGAAATTTCCAAAAATCAAACTGAACCTATAGAATGCGTTGTCGCATGCCGTTTGTACTCAAGATGGTCTAGGGGAGAAGGTGTGGTTTATTCTCCTTTTGTCCCTGGTTTGTTGTGGTCAAGCTTTGTAGGTTGTGAAGTTTTCTGCATCTCAGCTCCCCCAGTTTGCTTTCTTGGCAATTCAGGAAGATAGCCAGGGAGAAAAAGAATAAGTGATTTCTGTATCCCTCTAGATTTTGAGCATTGTAAACTATGTACATCTGACACCAATTAATTCTGTGCACAGAGTTCTCTCTCTCTCAATCTCCCCCTCTCTGTGTTGGTGAGGGTCAGGGAAATCTATCCAGGTATTCAAGAGTTACATTCTGTGGTTCATATAGGCAGGTTGGCATGTTGCACCATGTTGCTGTGGAAACTAACTTTGAAAACCACTGTGAAGTATAGCAAAGGTTTGGGTCAGTGAGTAATACATTCTATTTAAAAGAGTACCCCTGCCAATCTGCTGATGTAAACATCATTATGAAAAATGATGGCTGGAGAACAGAGACAGAGAACAAGAGAGAAAAAATAGCCCCTTTGGTGGGGCAGGAGGAGAAAAAAGTGTAGGTAAAAGGAAATGAACAGGTGGAAGTAGTAGCGCACTATAGATACGAGTAAAAGGCATCAGTGATGGAAGGAAACATCCAGCTCCGATAGGTTATAGACTGCAGTGGTTAAACTCCAACACAGGGTCGCTTTTTGGAGCAGTGACAAAAGTTGGACTGGCAGAGTAGGAAGAAAGGAAAGCTTTACTACGAAGTTATCAGAACAGCCCAACATGGGAAACTGCCTGCTTCCTAACTCTTGCTGGATGTTTTCTGCAGTACCTCAGGTTGCTTTACTAAATCTCTTGGCTGTTGCCCTTGTTCTATCTTTAGCTTTTCCCATTCCTACCTTTATTCTGAGTCCAACTACATTATTGCTCTGATGGTTGTAACTACTTTTCAGCCTAAACTACCACTGGCGTGGTGCAGGCCTATGTCAGCCAGCATCACTGATTGGCAAGCCATGAAGTGTGAATTGCAGTAGCATCACCTGTTGGATCAACTGTTCTCACAAGGACAAAAGAGAAAAACCAGAACTCTCTGCTGTAACACAGTTGAGACTAGTGCAATAGCAGCTCTGAGTTTGGCTCCATTTTCTGTTTTTGGTTGTGATGATCCAAATAAATTATAGGTTGTGTAAGATGTCACTTCTCTAGGTCAAAGTTAGGGAAGGGTGAATTCACCAATCCTGGTGTCTTGTTTTTCCAATATTATTTTTTTGTTTGCCTTTATTCTTAAGTTTGGCACCTCACAAATGTGATGCAGGGACAAGGGCCACCCCCTATCGCCACAACTAATTTTTCTTGTCTGCTTTTAGAGTCGGAGGTGTTCCTCCTCCACAGAGCCTGTGTACCTGCAGCAGTGGGAGGATATGGGACCAAATGGGAAGAACAATTCACACAGTGATGGGTGAAGGGCCTGTCAAGCAAGTGGGATGGGAGTCAGGTACTTAAGGACTGTGCCATTTTCCAGTCCTTCTTGCAACCACATGGGACTAGTATCTGCATGAAGAAATACTACTAATTGTCCACGAAATGGTGTATCAATGCTTCTAGCTGGCATGCCTTCTCTTAATGACATTCCATTCCGTAATGGCACAAAAGCATCTCCCTGCTGATGTGACTCATCACATGCTGACATCCCATTCTGTTCTTCAGCCGTACAGATGTATCTCTTTATGGACGTGATTGAATGCATGCTCCTCCTTGGGGTCTCCCTCTGATGTGTGATTCTATGTCAGCATATATCCCTAAGACTAGGAGCCAACCAGCTGCTAAGATGGCAGAAGTCATCTAATAGGCTTCATCCCTCCAGGAAAACACTCTCTGGGGTGATTTTCAGCCACGTGTCTAGAAAAGAGGATGATTCCCTTTGTTCTGGGGACTTCTCGGCTTTGGTTTGCTGATGTTCCAGGTGAACCTCTTGGCTCTTTCGTTGCTGATGTCCCCTTTATTTCCAGAGTACAGACTTTTCTGCTCCTGTTGAAACCTCAGCTGCTGTGTCCTCTTGGAAAGAGTGTACCAGAAAGGAACACTCGCTTTTGCAACAACCGCTGTTGCAGTGTTGCCTCAGACATGCCTCGATTCCTGCTGACGTGCTTCACTTTCATTTCATTTTTAATAAATAAAATAATAATGTTTCTTCCTGGAAGCTGGGCTTCCCTCAAGGCAAAGTGAGGGCCTCTAGCTGCTCCCACCATCTTTTCTATTAATGCTCCTGGGCCACATGTGGGGCTCAGAAACATTCTTAAGAGATGGAGATAGCAGTGGGCTGGAAGCTGATATGTCTCTCTGCAGCACACCCCTTTCTTCTTCTGACTGCAGCAACCCCTAACCCTAACCCTTTCGTGGTGGTGTTTAGGGCAGTTTCTCAGATTGCTAGAGATGTCCATGTCCCCCCAAATGTTGCCTCCTCCTGCTGTACACAGCAAGAAATGAATGCTGCTGCAACATATTTGAGACACTTTGAGGTTTTTTCCAAGGCACACTCAGGGATCTACCCAACCTTCAGTTTGTACCTGTCCTGGACAGCCCACTGGGGGAAGGGCCATTTAGTGATCTCTGTGGAGAGCATTAACTGTCCATGTCATGCTATCATCACATCGTGACTACCAGGCTAGGGCATGGGTTTTCCAGCAACCACTCTGTTCCTTCACCTTTTGCTTGACACCCACCTGTTCACCATATGCAGGCTATTGGTAATGGTTTGAGGCAGGGTAGGGGTTTTTAGGGGAAGCATTATTTTTTTCTACCCAACCCTGCACTGTACTGATCCAGTTGGAGGCATATGGGGCATGACTGGAGTGGTGCCTGTGTTAATTAGGTTGGTACAACAACAGGTACAAAAAGACAGATCAGCAGGCGACCCTTAGTGAATACCTGTGCAGCATGGCACCTGTGGACACCCTGGCTATGGGCACAGGTCTAGTTCGATAAAGCCAACTAATACAGGATCTCTCTATCAGACTCAGTCAAACTACCCAAGGGCCCTTGATTCCTCCTGGTTGATTTACACGGGCTATCTTTTAATACATAAATGTCTGGGGCTGAAAAGTATATATTCAGAGAAGAGATTAAGAGAAGGAGAAAATCATAGAAAATACTGAGAAGAAGGGAATTGCTCCTGAACTTAAAGGAAGAGAAGAGAATGTTGGACCACTGAGGAAGTAACTTAGATAAAATATGGACATGGTCTAGTTACATTAAATGGAAGCATTTATCCATAGCTATTTTATTACATTGTTGCTCTTTTTTTTTGTTTGGTTGGATTTTGGGGTGTTTATGCTATGTTTAGAGATAAAATCATTTCCCTATCAGCTTGTTTTCCCGTAAACTTGTAAGCTTTGTTGTTTGAAATTTTGTGGTCTCTTTTCTTGTTGGGCTACGTACCCCACAATTAAAAGCCACCACCCACACTACCCAAGAGTAGGCCTTTGAGACCCAGGAGTTTTCATGCTGGTTTGGTAGAGGCAGCCAAAGGAAAAGTTATGTCTACCTGAAGGGTAGTGACAAGGGACACTAGAAGGGAATGGCAAAAAAATGTGTGGCACATTATTTTGGCTGGGTTTTGTTTCATGCATGGAAGAAGTGTCACAGGTCTATGGTTCCTAGTGTTGGGAGGATATATATCTCCATATAGAAGAAATTCCCTTTGGAAAGAAAGAGCAAAATATGGGAAGAGGGATTGTGAGTGACTCATACTTTCACTCTTGCCACAGATTTGTAATGTAAAAAGTGGTTCTTGGTGTGATCAGTGATCCATCTAACCTACAATTGTCTACCATGACTATCAGCCATGGTAAAGATCCATGACTCTTGGGCCTCAGGCATAACTTTTTTCAGCCTTGTTCCCGGAGATCCTTTATCTGGGGAGACTCAGTCTGACACTTTGCATGTACAAAGTGTATTAGCATTTAGTTGCAGCCAAAGTTTTCTTTGTTGTTACAACTCATTGTTTTGAGAGTGATCCAGGTGATCAATGAATGGGCATTCCAACCATAGATTAACTTTTGTATAATGATCCTGCAAGTTCCCTTTCAAAGCCAACAAGACATCCTTGTCCACACAGGATGGGCTACATCTGCTGTTGAACATTTGGGGAGAACATTTGCATTAGCTTCCTTTTGGGGTTTGCCATTCTTGGAACCCTTTCTCTTGTCAACTGCCTTGTGAATCTTTGTTCTCCAGGCTAGGAATCCTTTGGAGTAAGGGGTATAGTTAATGCCTAAACCAAGAAAAAATGTTACTGCCATTCCAACGTGAATGAGCCATCAGGAACACACAAGTAGGTGTCATTGTGATTTATGTGGTAATTAATAAACAATTAAGGTGCCTTAGAGCATGGTTTGACATTTTATTTCAGCTCTCTAGCATACACAGATCCAACTCTTACATGAAGCAAGACCCAAAGTAGAAAGATGGTGTTTCTGCCCAAAATGATGATCAGTATTTCATTCTGTGATTTCTTGAAATTGTTTCTACGTAGAAAGTTTCTCCATATTGGTCACTGCATAGAATTATCCCATTCAATTCTATTTTGCTTTCATTCTTTCCTGGTTTTCATTGGAAAGCCTTCAGAGGTCAATCTAAGAAGCTGCTAAATAAATTCATTCCATTCCAAGTTGAATACAAGGGATGGTAAGTGCACAGATCCTTTAAAAATAATGAATTAATCTGGCTTGAAATGGAGTCACTACTAATCTGGATTTGAGCTGTGTCTGTAATGGAATGCTGTGCTTTTACATACTGCTTTTATAGCCTGTGTAGCTGTAGTAAATCAAAGAATAGATTTCAGCAGATACAACCACATTTTGATGGAGCCAGGGGCTAGCTCCCTCTGCTTGTTATCACTTGATGACTGCAACCTGAAGCAATGTCTGAATAAGCAGCCATCACTAATCTAACACCACAGAAGGAAGTTATCTATATCACCTAACAGCAAGCAGTCTGCAGAAGACATGGCTCACGAGTTCAGGGAAAGGCTGGTAACCCATTTGCCCAGCCTACCCACCTGCTTGCACAGTAGAAGAATTGGCATTAACCTCCCTTCACCCTGTGCATAAGATAACATGAGATAAGCTGCTCCTTGCAAAAGGTGGCCTGCACAGAGGCCAAGTTACCCTGTCTTCTTAAGAAAGGGGGCCAGATCCTGCTACTGGGCTGAAGTGGGTGGGATGAGGAACTTTTCTTTCCTCCTCCATAAACAATTGATTATGGCTGGAGAATTATTGAGTAATTGAGTTAAGGATAACCAAAAATCCAATTGCCCTGGTATCCCACTTTGGCTAGCAGCCAGCTCAGAATTATCTCAAGACAACGTTTCTGGTTTGTTTGTTTGTTTTTGTAGAGTTGGAACAAATATCCATGATTTCCCATTCTCACAGCAAATATTACTTATTTGCATATGTGGGAAATTGTCCTGAAGAGGCAGAAGGAGTTGCAAATACTTTCAAACAGTTCTGCAGATCTCTGGAATAGAGAACAATGTGCAATTAAGCCAGGTCTCTGTGCTTAGAGTTGTGTGAATTGGTTCATAATTACCTTGAATTAGGACATTGTTCTACTTGTATTTTGCTCACATCCACAAGCACTACTGAAAGAGCTCTAATGTCCTTGATGGGTTCTAGTCCCTCTTTGTAGGCATTTTAACACTTTCCTGTCCAAATGTAGTGACTGATGTGATGACAAGTCAGGGATGGCAGCAGCATTGCCATTAAGAACATAAGAAGAAACATGCTGGATCAGCCCAAAGGTTCATCTAGCCCATCATTTTGTTCATCCAGTGGCCAACCAACTGCCTCTGGGCAGCCCACAAGCAGTACATAAATTCAGTGGTACCCTCTTGCCCATGTTCCCCAGCAACAAGTATACTCGGGCACACTGCTGCCACCAATAGGTTTATTTTTCATGAAATTGTCTAATCCTATTTTCAGTTGGTGGCCATAACTATTTCTTGTGACAGTGACTGTCATAGCTTAACTATGTAAACATGTAGAAGTATTTCCTTTTACCAGTCATGAATCTCCCATTACGCAGTTTCATGGGATGACCCCAGGTTCAGGCACTGAGAAGATAGCAAAGAAAACTTCTTCCTATCCATCTTTTCGCACACCCTTATCAGCCTCCCCATAGTCAGTTTGTTTCTACGCTAAACAATTCCAGAGGTTGCCACCTCTACTTACAGGGAAGTTGTTCCAGCCCCTTCATCATGCTAATGTCATTTTCTTGCACTTTTTCTAATGTTACAATTTATTTTCTTTGGTATGGAGACCTGAACTGTACGAAGTATGTTAAGCATTGTCACCAAGTATTTTAAGCATTGACCCGAACTGTGCAAAGTATTTTAAGCATTTGTAAAAGGGAAGTTGGATATTCATTTACTTATTTATTTGCACTATTCCATACCACCCCAATATTCTAATATGGAGACCCCAGAGTGGGGGGAAAGTAGAAGAATCAAATAGATGCAAGGAATAAAACAATATGTGAAGAGAATCAATACAAACAAGCCAGGATAATTTAGGAAATCTTCCTGAAATAGAAATGTTGTTGCTTATCTGGCTTCCATATGCAGGGAGTCCCAGAGAAATGGAGCCACTACAGCAAAGACTCTTCTTGGGGTGGATGCCAGTCAGGCCATAAGTCCACGTAGAACCCCCAAGAGCATATCTTCCAATAACCTCAGCGACCAGGAAGGCTGGTAAGGGAGAAGGCACTCTTTCAAGTATTCTGGTCCCAAGTTGTTTAGGGCTTTGTCTACTAGTACCAGAACCTTAGATCTGGCCTGGTGTGAATAGGCAGTCAGCATAATTCCTGCAGCAAGGGAGATGGATGCTGAAAACTTGCAACTCCTAACATTCAAGCAGCTGTATTCTGTACTCGTTCCAGCTCTCAGAGAAGCTTTGGGGGCAATCCCACACAGAGAGCATTGGTAGCTTTATGTTCATTTCCTTATGTCTAATTATGCCTAACAATGAAGGAACAGGGATCTGTTGAAAAAGACTTCCTCCAATTTTGACAGAGTCCCTGCTGAGCCATGAAGCTTCCTTGGTGGCCTTATCTAAAGGCTCTCAGCCTACAGCATCATTCAGAATTGTTGTGATAATGAAGGGATATATATTGCCTTAAATTTGTTGTAGAAAGTGCTGAAAACAAATGAGGAAAAATAAACAAACCAATAAAAATAAATGCAATTTATTCCAGTCCACTCTGGGACAATGCCTTATAGTATTTTAGCATTCTAGAATGAAATAAATACTGCCAGTTGCAGGTGCCTCCATTAAGTGACTTTTCCTGCTCTACTACTTAGGATAAATGTTTTGTGTAGAGACTACCTTTCCACCATTCTAAGCTTCATTAGAGTTTTTGGAAGCATGCGCTGGCAGTGGAGGCAGGTGGCTGCAAGACCATTGGGGTGAAATATCCTCTCTAAGCTTTGCTCTGCACTTTTAAAGAGTTACCCACAGTGCTGAATCCTAGATCTCCCTCATCCCGCCAATAGGTCCCGCATCATGGATAATACCTTTAAAGTTCAAACTGAAACCTGGAGTGGGTATATCACCCCACTGAATGCTGTGTGCTCCTCCTACCATTTAATACCAGGATGGAGAACTCCTTTTATTCTGGAGACTAAATTTGGTGTGCAAATGCCACCAAACTATCTGCAAGCAATTGGCAGTGAGGACCCGGGAAAGGGAGCTTGTTCCTTTGGGAGGGTGGGATTGGGACTCCAGGGGGGACCTACTTACCCAGAGGAGTTCTGTTCTCTATCCCTAATTTAAGATCACCAGGAGTTTCTGGTGTTTGTTTCTACTGATCCTAGTTCCAGTCCAACTACACATGCCTGGGTCTGATTCTGAAAAGAATGTTAATCTTACACATCCCCAGCCTATAGAGGGATTTTTTTTACAGAGAAGTTCTATGAGATAGTTTTGAAGTTCTGAAATACTCCAGCAGTGACTCCATGTCAATCTCTTGCGACCTTCTGTGATCTGGAAAGACCCTCTGATACTGATGTGGTTTCCATGATATACCATGGCTCACCTTGACTTGTTTACCCCAAATGAGCCACCAGCACCCAGGATACCTTCTTGCATATGCAACCACCAATAAAGGGGTTGTTGTATTGTCCAAACCTGTATTGTCCATTTAGCCATCCATTCATGGGCTGCTGGTGGTTATATGATGATTAAGCAGTGTTGAAATTATGTGTAGATGAAACAGTCCTCACATAATCCTCAGTTTAATGCCAAGATGGTTGCCTATTCAAAATGATGGCTGGTGCACAGCATAGCTCCTTAAGCAATGGTTAATCTATGGTGGGCTGTTGTCTCATGTGAACCAGCCCATGTTCTACCTAAACCAACAAACTAAACTAGGGAGCCATTTGCCTTTAGCAGGCTGGAAAATCAAGAACTGTGGTCCCTTTAAACTTAAACTCTCTACATAATTCGATGCACTTCAAAGAGGTGGTTACTCAGGAACACAATTAGCATGAAGTTGCAATTAGGGTCACTTATCAAAAACAGTAGCTGGCAGAACAACATCCTTAAGGGGGGAAAAATGTTTTGATAGGGAAGAATGATAAAGCTGCCTTTGAATTACAGGGAAGATAATTGTAATGCTTTAATAGCCCTTCTGATTGCTCCCAAAGCAGTCCTCTGTGCTGTGTTACTATGCATTAGTATTTCTCTAGGAAGAAGGCATCTGCATTACCACTCAACTCTTTAGTGAAAGTCTCATAGGAGGAGGTGGCTGTAATCGGCTAATCTGGAGTACACTAGAAATAAAAGCAGTTTGCACTGTGACATTGACTGGGTTTGCACAACGTGCAACACAACCTGGGTAACTAGCCAAAGTGGGTTGTCATGTTGTCTGAATCTGCTCCGCCAACTGCAGGGTGGCTTATTTGTGGCTTGTCCTAAGGATCGTTGTGCATTAGGGCTCAGAACACCACAGGAATGAGGGTCACCAATCACGTCAGGGGTTCCGGGAAGCAGCAAGTCAGCCATTTGGTGAGAGTGGCAGAAGCCTCTTGCCTCTTGCTGAGCTTCCCTGGGCCACTGCCGATATCAGCTATTCCAGTGATGCCCAGTCACTCCAAGAGGCAACCTGGAGGGACTGTCATCACTTTGGTCTCTCCATACCAACCACAACCCATTTGTGGTTGCTGTCACTTTTCCTTTCCCCCTTCCCCTGAGATTGCTTTTGCAATCTCTGGAGTGAGAGTCCCTTCAAATGGTTAAGCAACACAGTGAAGTGTGTCCAAATGTGTTCAGCATTCCCACTGGGGTTTTATTTTTGGGGGGTGCCTGAGATTTGAGCAACTTTTTTTTCTTTTCTGTTTGATTTCTAGGTGTGCAACTCCATCTATCACAAGTGCACAGCCTTGCCTCATCAATGCCCTGGATGGTGTTCCCTGTCAACCAAAGGAAGTATCATCCATAGTCAGGGACAAAGCAAAGCCAGAAGCAGCTTAATTTGTTGTTTTGCATCTGATTTCTCAGCTGCCAACAGTTCAGCAGTCAATTTAGAAATGAAGCCATGAGAGGACCTTTGTTGGTGAAAAGGGGTGGCTTTCAGAAATTTCCAGCAAGATCATGTAGGTTTTGTTATTGTGCTTTTGTATGGACCTAACTGCTCTGTCTCCTCTGCATTTCCACCTTTTTCCTGAGGCTCCAGGTGCTCAAAAAGGGAAAACAAAGTAGAAGCCCCCCTCCTGCCACCATTCAAAGAAGCACAGAGTTTTGAGAGCTTCCACAATTTAAAATTCCTTTAAAAAGAAGGTATTTGACAGGGCTAATCTGGATTTTTGACAGGGACACATGCAGACATGAAATTTGTAGGTTGCTACTGAATTTGGCTGCAGTTGAATATGAAGATTCCTTTCCATAAACACAGTTGAAGAATTAATGGGAAATCTTTAAGTTGTTTTTCAAACTTTGCAGCTAGCAACCAAGCTTTCAAAGTTCCAAAGACAATTTATGCAGGCAAGTAAAATAGCTGAGCTAGCACAGAAGGGATGCATTAAAAGTGGCTGTGAGGGGCCTGTCAGTGAGGGTTTAAAGATGGAATGAGGACTGGGACTAACTTGTTAAGTGGAACTGGTCACAGATAATCACAGATCAAGCAGCTGTATGTATAAGGCAGAGAGCTGGAAAGGACCTGATGTGTGAACCCCAACCCTGCATGTTTGGTGGGAAATTTCATCACTCCTTTCTTTGTCCCTTGTGTTATCTTATGTAGTCTTTCATAAAGCAGTCGGTGAAGTCTTGTGTAAATCAATATCAACTGCTATTTTTACATCTGGGAGTCAACAAAGGACAGAACTTTCACACATTGCAATAGATTAATAAAATCAAAATGGAGACTGAGGTTCACTGGGTAGGTTTGGGACAAAAATAACTGGTAAACTATGCTGATAGACAAAAATACCATTTTCAGCGAGCAACCCTGGATGCACAGGCAAAACTTTAGCAGGGTTGGAGAAGGGCTTAAAAGCTCGCCAAATTAATCTCATTTCCTAGCTGTCAGAAGAACATAGTAACATAAGAAAAGCCATCCTGAACCAGACCAATGGCCCATCCAGTCCAGCCTGCTGTTCATGCAATGGCAAACCAGTATCCCACGGGATCCCTCAAGCAGGATGAGTACAAGAGTGCCTCCTGCTGAAGCTCCTCCACAACTGGTTGATTGCCCTAACAGTCAGGATTTTTCCCCTGATATCTTCCCAAAATCTGGCTTCCTGCAACTTGAGCCCATTGTTCTCTGTCCTGTACTCTGGGATGATTGGAAAGAGATCCCATCATTTCAAGTACTTGTGGAGTACAATCACAGCTCCCTTCAGTCCTTTCTTTTCAAAACTAAACACTCACAGTTCTTTCAATCTCTCTTCACAGGGCTTTGTTTCCAGTCCCACGATCTTCCTTGTTGCCCTCCTCTAAACCCTTTCCCCATTTTTCTTAAACTGTGGTTCCCAGAAATGAACACAATACTCCAGGTGAGGCCTAAGCAGTGCTGAGCAGAGGGGAACTAGTAATTCATATGATTTGGAAGTGATCCTTCTATTAATGTATTTATCCTTTTTGCAGCCACATCACATTGTTAACTCATTTTCAGCTTGTGATCTACAACAATTCCAAGATCCGTCTCACTTGTTGAGCCAACTATTTCCCATCTTGTAATTATGCATTTGGTTTCTTTTTCCTAGTGCATAACAGGGCATTTGTCCTGATGAATTTCATTTTATTGTTGTCACCCCAGCACTCCAGCCTATCAAGATCACCTTGAGTCTCCTTCTGTCTTCCAGGGTACAAGCTATCCCAGTTTTGTGTCACCTGCAAATTTGATAATTGTTTCTTGCACTTCCTCATCCAAATCATTAATGGAAATGTTGAAGAGCACCAGGCCCAGGACTGAACACTGCAGGTACCCCACTTGTAACCTCTCCCCAGTTTGCTATTGGTGAATACTGTAGCCTAGCCCAAGCCCAATTCTGTAGCCTAGCCCACTTTTTAGCTAGTTTGCTAATCAGGATATCATGGGGCATCTTGTAAAAAGCACTGCTGAAGGGAACAAGTTGTGTTAACTTTCTGCAGAATCAGTTCATTACTCTAATATGCCTTAGCTGAAGGTTGATTTTAGACTAATTAGCATTAGCTAATATGGTTCCTATCCCAGTGGACAAAATCCCCCAAACTTAACCCTTAAGGAAGTTCCTGATTTCTCAGCATCAATAACTTAGAACATCTCCCTCCTTATCATTGATCTTCCCTCCTTAATTGATGTTTCACGCTTGCTCAGTCATGCTCATTCCTGCTCCTCTTTAGAAAGGTTCTGGTTTCCCATAGTTTCAGGAACATCTTGACTCCTGACTCCTTTTTCTAATTTTTGCCCTTGGCTTTTCAGTATCTAGTACTTCATCCCCCTCTTCATCTGAATCAGACTCTACCATCCCACTGCCACTTTTTAGGCCTTTCTCATGGACTAGTTCTAGGTCCAATTCCTACAACAGATTCTAAGATAACAGGCAGGAAAACTAAAGTGGGTGCCTATGCAGTCGTTTCAACATCTAATCTTCCTTTGATGGGATTAAAGCCTTCTTTGGAGCTTCCATTCACATCAAGTGAGGGTGGGTTGCATGAAAATAAGTTTAGAGAATTATGCTAATAGTAGCATTGGTAGGAGACACAATAAGCAGAACTTCTTCTGTCCCACTCAGTTTTCATATACCCACAGTTTAAAGCATGGGTATTTTTGTACAATTTTCCTTTAACAAAGATACATCATTTCAGCACTGGACTGGCTCTTGCATAAAAGAGATGCATTGTGTTGAAATGCTGCACATATGATTAGAGAAAACAAAGATACAGTCTTCATTATGCAAGCTGCTAGAGATCTCTAAGGATTCAAACCTGCTGAACATAATCTTGTGGGCAACCATGTGATGGGCAAGTGTTGTAGCCACTTGATCAGTAAAGCAATAGCAAAGCATTTTGAGAGATACTTGAATCTGAGAATTGCTGCAGTAAAATGCGTTTTAAAATTTGACACTTTCTGAGACAAGTTATTGTGAATCTCTAGAAGGCTGTGTGCTGAATGCTAGGAAAGTAAATCAGAAGCAGTATCTAAGATAATACATACCATCCTTTAACTCTGGGTTCTTTCTATAGCATGCACCCACAGCATCACCAAAAATTCCACATGTCACCACCCTTAAAATGCAGCTGTCTCCTCTTCACCTGTTAATCTCCCCACCCCTTTACACAAATGTAATGCTCGTTTAGGAGCAGCAGTCATCTGTGAATGCTGAGGCTGGCACTGCTAAATTTGCTATTGCTTTCCTCCCATGGTTAGATGAGACTCATGGTGCATGGAGAATTTCTCAGGACAGTAGAGGCTCTCTTTGATTACCTTTTTGATTCTCCCAGAAAGAGATTTTTCACAGTGCTCTTTTTGCCCCTTCAAAAGGCATCTTAGTTTAACAGGCTTCGAAGGCTCATTAGACTGCATTCTGCTCCTTTCATGGAATAAAATGTTGGTTCAGACAGATACCTACCAGCTGTCTCTATAGGAATGTCCAGATATGCCAGTTTTCATATGCTTTGTACTGGGAAAAGTACTGCTACTGCTTTTTTACAGCATACAAATCTAGACTTCTTTACACACCAAGTTTTCTTTAGTAATCTCTTGTCATTTTCCTGTAAATTTCTTTTATACATTTATCTCATCTATTTCTTTCCCTCTCCCATGTGTGTGTGTACAGAGAGAGGGAGAGAAGGAGAGAGAGAGAGAGAGATACACACTTCCTTGTTTAAACTATGTATTGATATCTTTATATATTTATTGTTGTAAGCCGCCCCGAGGCTTTGGCGAATGGGGCGGCATAAAAATGTTTTAATAAATAAAAATAAATATAATATCTATATGTATATAGTTATAGATTTGCACTTGGTCATAGTTTGGAATGCAGGTGAAGAGAGATTCAGGCTGTTGATGTGATTTCTCTCAAATGTCTTGGACCAAATCATAGTGCTGGGAATTCTGAAGAGCTAGATGCTATGTGTTGATTAGGCTGATGCCCAGAGTAAACATGATATACAAGTTATGAATATAACCAAACTGCAGAGAAAGCCAATTATTGCATCTAATTTGTGGGAATAACGGCAGCCAAGATATCTGACTTTCCTGACACCATTGCATCTGCACAACGCCAGCCAGTAGAGCTATTTCAAATGGTGAGGGATCCACTAAACACCTGAAGGCTCACTGTAATCTAGATGCATTGTATTTCAGATAAAATCAGCTGGATTCTTGTGGAGACGGATGTCACTTTTTTTTAACTAAGTCAGTTATCTGGACTACACTGCCACTGTGGTTGTGGTATCCTTTTAGAACATTATTAGAAATGTTCTAATCATCATCATCATCATCATCATCATCATCATCCTGGGCTTTCGATGGCCAATGCAAACTGTAGGATGGCAATTTCTCATTACAGATTGATTCAGTGAGGCTGAGTTGTTAGGATGGTTGACAAGCCACCAGAACCCATGGATAGTTTTAGGACTCTGTGTTGTTTGTCAACCAGACCAACTACCCATTCCTGCTGGGTTTATGTGTAATGAGAAACCACGGTGCAGTCCCACCATGCCCTGAACATTAACAATGATGGTATGCACATTCACATTCAAACTATGTGTGAAGCAGGCCAGAGACATGATTGGATCGATGACCATAGTGAACACAGTAAAAAGTATTTAAGATACCATTTCACTCAATTGTTAAGGATCCTTTTCAGCTTGTGCAACCTGGGGACATGGATAAGCTTGGAGAATTCTTTAAAACTATTTGATACTGAACTTTACTGTTTTATATAGTATGTTTCTTTGGGGAGACCAGATTCTTGAAAGACAGCTGAGAAATATTAAACATTAAATATATTAAATGAATACAATCCCCTCTAAAAGTATATTTTGGTGATCAAGTGCCAATCAGTTTGGAAATTCATTGGGGTCTCAGTGGGGTGACTGCCTAGGTATGTAAAGGTATATGTTTGTATATTGAAAGACAGACAGACAGATAGACAGACATTCCCAAACAGTCCAGAGTCATGGAATGTTGAGTATCAGTTGGAAAATATATACTAAAAAAACTGGTGGGAAAAACGGAGGAGAAGATTGTCCTCGAACTTACAGGAGGTCATGGCTGGTTGGCTGCAATCCTAAAAAAAGAAGTACTATTGAACCATCTTGTGAAATGTTATACATACAGTTTACCCATATTTAATTTCAAATTATACATGATTTTTAAAAAAAGCATTTAATATGGCACATGTTTCATGACAAGTTTTCCAACTTGCCAATAAGACATCCAAGCTACCTATTTTATTTCTGCATTCCCAACCATCTTAACATCTTTGTACATCAGTCAAACATGCACAACATATTCCAAGTTTTTTCATTGCATCTTCACCTGAGGAGCATTTGGGCTTTTAATATGTATGTGGCAGCTCAGTTCTAGTTTTCAGTGTTACAGAGATATGGTTCTACCTCACATGTTTGCACACTGGATGCCCAGTGATGGATTCAGGTTATTCAGGAGACTAAGGCAGGGCAGCCTTCATGGACCCCTCCCTTGGTGAGTTTCCTTTCTCATCTCACTTCCATTTCCACCACCTCACTTTCTCATCTCACTTTTCCTTCTCATCTCACTTCCATTTCCACCACCTGCTATTGCTGTTGCTCCTCCTCTTCTTTCACATCATTGCTCTTACTTAATACCAATGCTCTGATCTTCAGAAAGCCAGTGAGCAAAAAGGCAGTGTCATCTCCTGCTCCTCCCCCTCCCCAGCACCTGGACCAACATGAGGAACAAATGATCAAGGAGGTTGCAGTGGTGAAGAGGAGGAGCAATTCCAGGGGATGCCTGTCTGTGAAGCCTAGCAGGTGACTACCCACACCCCCGATGCCAGCTCTGTGGACACATTATTGATGATGCAAAGCTGCATAACCACTGGGAACCCTAGGAATTGCTTTTGTGCACATTCTAATTGATTACAATGGACATCAATCTAATATCAGTCTGTTCTAGCATTAAAGAGGTTGTCCAGACTATTCCTTCATGATTGTGGACACACGCATGGACTCATCTTAAGCTCCACTGACATGATTAGAATGCTGAACAGTGCAGGAGATCAAAACTGAATGTATACATTATCACACAAGGCAATGGGAAAATCATATGAATAAAATGATGTTGGAGTCAGGATATCGCAGCTGTGCATAAATGTCTATCTTTTAATCAGCAAAAATGTCTCAGCTGGCTCAAGGGCCTTTTATAGGACAATTCAAAGATTTAGTGCAGTTATTCTTCCTCAGTTAGCCTTTTATTGGTCCTCAGGCTTCATTTGTCTATTAGTTTATGGCCAGCACTCTTTTTTTTGACTAAACAAAACTTCAAGAGAAGAGTTACTAAACAGTCCCTTTGCCTGCTGTTAATGGATTGCTATTGCCTTCTGAAAGAAGCAGTAGTCTCTTTCCTTTCCTGTGCCAGATGAACTGATCCCAGAAAAGCCTGCATACTTTCCACACTGATGATAAGCAAAGTCAGATGTAAGACCCTCTTTACAGAGGATAGTCCTTTAATGGAAGGGCTGCCACCCCATATCCAAGAACCATAAAAAGGTGGGAGAACAAGGGTTACTGATTATCAATGGTGAGCACCTGCCATAACCTTCCTCACAATGGTGAGATGCATTGTATTTCTGTTTAAATTGTACTTCTATATTGTCTTTTTATTGAAATAATAACTATTATTTAACTTTCCATCTAATAAATGAGCACATGATGGCAGAGGATGAGGTGGCTAGATGGAGTCACCGAAGCAGTTGGTGTGAGCTTGAGTGGACTGGGGGCGGGGGGGGGGGATGGTGGAGGACAGGAAAGCCTGGAGGAATGCTGTCAGCAACATCTTTCTCTGTGTGTTGCATAAGAGGCTGGCCACTTAATGATTTCCTCTGCAACAGGGAAAATGTAAATGGGGAATGCTAAAGTTCAGGATCCAAAGTCAGGCCAATACAGTTTCCTGCCCATCCTTCCACTAGGACAGTTAAAATATTTTAAATACAAGCATAAAATATTTCTGTTGTAGGCTCACCTGGTATTCCAGGCCTTAAAGCTTCACAGTAAGTTCTTTATAAGAGCATAAGTGAAACTGGAAGGTCACAATGAACTCATAAACAAGCATGAGTGGGGAATGATGAATGCACAATAAATATCTCATGTAGAAAAGCTCACGCCCTTTTTTCCCTCCATGCCTGTAACAACCACTTCCTTGTCAGATGATGTCAAATTACCTCAGAGCTCAGACTTTATATCCTTAATTTATTTTAGGCACTCTGATCTGCAAACTTTCTTTTTTCTTCTTTAACTTTACATTATATACAACCCACTTTTAAATTATTTTTTTCTCTGAACTTGAAAGTTTCAAACACAGGTCACGTTGATGAAGGTGTGTGTATGTGCAGAAAGCATAAGACATGCCTAAACATACCAATATGGAGTTCCATGAACCCAAATGTATATATTGTGTTGCATGCTTCATAGCCTTTTGAAAATCTTTGAGTTTTTAAATTTTAATTTAAAAGTTTTCAGACTACCTTGATTTATTGTAGGTCTACCACACACCCCTCAAAGATTACCAATCTAAATGTTGTTGCTGTTGTTTTACTTACAGTATTTGCATACTGCTCCATACCTAGACAGATTCCTGTGAGGAACAGTAAAATGTACAATAGATAAAAGAATAACAACAATGCATTAAAGATTGGCTAACTTTAAAGCCATGGTTGGTGTTGGTAGCTGCTTGACCTCCAGAGGCAGGGTCTTCCAGAGTAATGACTGTTCCAGCGGTGTTGCCACCAGCAAACTCCAGTGGTGTCAACATCATTGTTTTTGCATTCCTACCATAGGCTTAGTCTTTAAGATGACACACCAGATTAATTGTGAACATATTTCACCATGAGGAACAACTGCAGGAATTCCAAAATACGTTACAAACAATTTTTCCATGATTATGAGGCGTTCTTCATCTGATGCTAGATTGGAAGCAAAACAGGAAACTTGTGCTCAGGCTAAACATCTGCAGGGGTTTCAAAAGAAGCAGAGGGAATCCCAACAATACAAGCAGCATTTCTCAGAGGGAGTTAGTGCATCCCTGGTGCCACAGGAGGACTCTGCTGTTTGAGGTAGCATAACATCACAAAGGCTGCCCTTGCAACAGGTGGACTTCTAGGGCACAGGTTTCCAAGGGGGGCTTCCAAAATGCCATGGGAGGTTCCCTAGAGGCTCAGGCAATGGATTAGCTCATCGTCTGCTTCAAGCACATCTGTGCCATGGCACACATGGAGCTCTCTAGTTGTCACCATGATTAATGGACATTATGTTTCATTTCCTGCTTTATCAAATACCAATTATGTTTATGATAATTTTAAGGGCTGCGGTTGCTTCTGGATCATTCGTTTTTCTCCCCAGGGATGCAATGGAGAAAATCTTTTCTCCCCAACCCTGAAATTCCATTTTAATTGCTTCTCTTCAGCATTCACATGCAGCTTAGCGCTCCAAGAGGGTCGGTGTATCGATCCTGCTCTCTGATAAGGTCAGTCGAGCAGTGGGGGCAGGGGGGAGGATGACATTTAGAAGTGATTGCTCCTCTCTGGACAAGAATATGCATTGAAGTTGTTTCTGTGGGAAGTTGGGGGGGGGGGGACAGGAAGTGCAATTGAGCATGGGTACCTATGTTTATTCATCACACCACACTCTAGCCTCAGGGATTACTCTCAGAGATCTAGATGGTTCCTTGCCTGATCTGAGATAATGGTGACAACATGAAACCAAACTTGCTCTGGCTTATTAGCTATCATGAATATGGCACTTTCTGCTTGCTTCCCTGAGAGTAAGCCCCACTGAACTCAGTGAACTTACTTATGAGTTGGTAAGTGTAGGACTGCTCTGTAATTGCAATCTTTACCTTCTTCAAAGCTGCCACAACTATGAGGAGGCTTGTTTCACCCATTTTGCAGGGACAAGGCTAGCACTAAAGGAAGCAATTTGCCTTCTGCTGTATAGGGAAACTTCCTGGCTAAAGTGAGCCTCAAATTCTCTTTCCCAGATCCAACTGTGCATCCCACACATTGGACTTCCCCATTCATACAAAGCCATTAAGCTCAAATAGTTGGTTGGAATTGCATTTTGACAAAGCTGAAGGTCCTTCTTTAAGACACACGCGCTGGTGACTTCCCGCCTAGACTTCTGTAACGTGCTTTACGTGGGGCTTCCCCTGAAGACGGTCCGAACACTTCAATTGGTGCAAAATAGAGCTGCCAGGTTGCTGACGGGGACGGGGCGTTATGCTCACATGACTCCAGTCCTCCGTCAGCTTCACTGGCTTCCCATTGAAGCCCGGGCCCAATTCAAGGTGTTGATTATGACCTATAAAGCCCTAAACGGCTTGGGTCCTGGCTACCTGAACGAGCGCTTACGTCCGTATATGCCCGACCGCCCTTTGAGATCTGCGGGAGAGTCCCTTCTCTGGGAACCCTCCACGAAAGAAATTAGGAGCGTAAGTACTCGGAGGAGGGCTTTCTCTGCGGTGGCACCCAACCTATGGAATTCACTCCCCAAAGAGGTCTGCCTGGCACCGTCGTTACTGGTTTTTCGGCGCCAGGTAAAGACCTTTTTATTTAAACATCATTTGAATTGTTAAAACATATGATCTGGCCAGGACAACTTCTTCTTCCTTCTCTCTCTCCTCCTATATTTTTATTTACTTAAGTTATACTGATAATTTTAATCTTATATTTGTAAACCAATGTATTTTTTGTACTTTGCATTTAATGGTAATTTATTATGTGCTATTGTATTTCATTGTATTTTATCGTGTTGTAAGCCGCCCCGAGGTTTCGGCAAGGGGCGGCATAGAAATGTTATAATAATAATAATAATAATAATAATAATAATAATAATAATAATAATAATTCTAAAGCTTGAGGTGAATGTGCTCAAGTTAGATTTCCAATTGTTTGGAGTCTCTGCATTCTTCCAGAATGTCTATATTTAAATCAAAGTTGAGGGACTTGCAGCCCTGCATATGGCTTGGCCTTCATCTCCCTTTATGATTCACATTGGCTGAACTGGCTAGGAGTCACTGACACAAATTGTAGGCCCAAACATCTGAAGGAGCACAAATTGTTCACACATTTAAAATAATAAAAGTGAATGTGCAACATGGATATTTAGCTCTTTTCACATTTATAAATATCTGAGTACCATCATATTTTGAACTATTATCAGATCTTTTTTTATTCCTGATAAATTGTTTTCTTGAGGATACCTATGTATTAGTATGACTTCCGATTAAAAAGGAAAGCACATACAAACTATTAATTTTAAGTTCTGGAATCCCTCAGCTTCAAGGTATGAGCAACCCAAAGACCTCATCTTTGATCCCCAAACTTCCAGCAATGCTCAAGTCAAGTGTCTTGCTTACTCTTCTAACATTATATTTAGTAGTAGCAGTATTTAAAGTATTTCAATAGCCATCTACTGTATCTATCTATCAATCTATCTGGTTATATATTTGGGTATACTACTTTTTCCTTTATTTTCTTCTGCCCTGGAGGGTTGTTATCAGGTAGAAAAATGGGATATAAATATTTTTAATAAATATATTTTAAAAAATGAAAACACTGCTAAATCATCTGCAGAGGCTACATTCCTGAGTAGAAGCTCTTTTATCCCCTGATGTTTTTCTAATTGAAGACCACTCCAGGCTGCTCTATCTCTTCTTCTGTAGCATGAAAAATAAAGGGGGGTAGTTAATCAGAAAAACACATCCACACAAGGGAAAAGATTAAGAAGCTTCTCACTGCACACAAGATCCCTGTATGCCATTTTCTGACCACCTGCTCTTTCTACCCAACTGTTGCAGGAGAAGACTGATTTGCTTGGAAAGTGAATTCAGAAGTAACAGCAAGCTGCTCTCTACCAAACATTTAGAGCCTTCCCATTTCTGCAGCACCAGGATTCTTGCTCACCTTCCCAATTCCCCTTGTAGACTAGCAATTTTCTCATTGTCCCCTTCCCTTAGGGGGGGCTATGTTCCATGCTGCTCAAACTGCCCTGCCTAGGTGATATCATCAGTGGAAATACCACAGCAGTGCACCAGAACAAGTGAAATTACTGCAGCTGATTTCTGCATCAAAAGCAGTATCTCTCAGACTATTTCAGGTGTTGTTCTGATCTTCCACAGGACTTTTCCCAGCAAACACTTGCTGCTGCAGTATGCCGTTCTAAGCACTACATTAGCAACAGCAGTGCATTTTCCTACAATATGAAGGCAGGAACTTCAACTGTGGAACAAGAGAATACCTAAGAGGAACTGGCATGCAGCCAAATCAACCAATTCACATGTATGTTCCTAGCTTAGCCTTTTCTCAGATCTCATGTTTTTCCACGGTCATGTCTAGTGGTGGCCCAATGACATTACCCATGCTGAAGAAATCCATAACCAATTCAAACGAGTGTGGGTTTCTATGAACCTATCTTATAGATTCTGCAACAGAAGGTCTTTTCACAAGTTGTATGGATTCTGTGCACCTGCTACCTGGGAATGTAGGCATGCTTCAAAAAAGGAGGCTGAGAATTGTTTTTATCAGCTAATCTGGGCTGTTCTTGTACAACCTCCTTCCAGAGGATGTCCAGTATGTGGCACTATTGCTACTAAAGGGAATTACCAAGGAAGGCAGGAAGATTGCCAGCTTGAAGAACTCAGATTCTATGTATTTGCAGATAGAGCACAATTCATTTGATGGAGCTAGTTATGTGACAACTGGGGGGGAGGGAGCATCCTTGTGAAACTTGCTTTCCTCTCATGTATGACCAGTGCTGTGCCTTACTATGTTTTGGGGCCAGTTAAAGACCAATTAGTTCACCAAGGCTATTGGCTGCATTTTCTTTTCCTGTATCATGTAAGACATTATTTGCATTAAAGCCCTTCCATGCTTGCTTGTTTGCTTTGGGGTTGATGTTGCATGAGCTTATTGTGCTTTATTGACTGTACTGTGTCTTGGGATTTTTCTGTAATGAAAAGTTAGTGATACATTTTGTAAATAAATAAGTGCATACATTTATTGACTAAGTGTTTCAACCTTTTTTAATGTCCAAATATGAGGCAAAATATATCTGGGTAGGCTAGCTAAAAGTTGTCAGAAGATCCCATCCTTGCTCCTGAGGTTGTACTTTCTTGCAGGAGGAAGTGGAATGGAAATGATCTAAACCTGCCAGAGAAGAGAAAAGTGGTGTGTGTGTGTGTGTGTGTGTGTGTGTGTGTGTGTGTGAGAGAGAGAGAGAGAGAGAGAGAGAGAGAGAGAGAGAGAGAGAGAGAGACTATTCTGCTGAGGAGAAATGATGTATACCCAACTCTTCAGATTTACTAATGGTATCTGGATGCTTGGGGATAACCCTGCCTGAGGTAAAAGCAGCTGCATTTAATCAACAGAATCTCACAGAGGCCCCGAGGAACTCAAAGCTGTAATCAAAATCATTTTTCCATATAAAACCTTTGGTTTAAGCATGAGTGTGCCTGGGTTTTACCTGTGGGGAGTCTTAGAGTTGGTGCACACACACACACACATATATATATATGCACAAACATACTGAGGGGCGGAGAGAGAGAGAATGGGACCTTTTATGCTTCCTATAGAAAGGCCACTGCATGAATCCCAAAGGAGCATTTTGCACATAACTGGGGAAAGTGGCACAGAGTCACTGAAATCTACACCATTAGAAGTGTTTGCCTATCTCAAAGGAAAGGTTTACTGTGGCAATAAACCCTTTATTGTAGCAACTCATTATGGATCCCATCAAAGCTTGCTTGGGTGAGGGCTGTAGGCTGCTGGTCCTTGCCAAGTGATCGATAAAGGATCACTATGACAAGCAGAAGCACTTAATAGCTCCCCATTTTTAAAAGAAAAAACCCCTTCAAGCTAAGATACAGGGCCGCCTGCTGGGTGCCAACCCCTTCCTGATTCAAGAAGCGTTAATGAATTCATTAATCAGTTAATGGCAAGGAGAGTCTTTGGGGAATAGCAAAGCTGTTAACGACTCCCGGAAGGGAGACTCTGGTTGTCATTGATCTAATGGTCCACAGCCATTGATTCACAGTTGGTTACCCTTACTGGAGATCCCTTGGGAATGAACAAAGATTTCAAAGCATTAAGCATTATTGTCAATATTACAGTGATGTCTGCTAGCCCATCCTCATCTCCAGTGTGATGGATGCTGCTCACAGAGACCCTCACCCCAGTGAAGCATCAGACTAAAGGAAAGGCTCATTAATCACCTTTTATAGATAGGCAGTTGAAGCCCAATGAGATAGTAGGATTTGCACAGGCTGACATTTAAAATACACTGCAGACCATTGTTCCTACACTAAGATGATATTGTTGCAAATCCCATAGTTTGCTTTTTGTTTTGCTTTGTTCTCACTTTCTTTCGTCCATTTCCCATATTTCATGTGATTTTCTTTGGTTTCCCTACTGCTTTCTTAGCAAGGTTGCAGATACAGTCCATGTTGATTTTAATGTGGTGCACAGCACCTGGCGTGTTTTACGTGCACAGGAACGATTGGCTGATGGTATTTTGCTTCTCCTCTGGGAATCAATGTCATCATCCTGAAAGATAATGATCTGGAATATAACTAGTCCTACAAATAACAATCCCTGCCTCCTTGTGGGCCAGGGTAGGGCTCATAAACCCTACCAGTTATATATAGGACACATGAGGCTCATGTAAAGAAAAATGATAGGGAATTCAGTAGGATAGTTCCCATTAGAGAAGCCAGTAGGATAATTCAGTTCAAACAGTGTCTTCAGGGATGGAGAGCTTATCTGTGTTTACTGACAAGGAAGACTGGGGAACATATTCTTCTTTCAGTAAGGAATGATGAGGACATACTTAGGGATGCATGAGGAATCCATTTTGGGGGTGGGAACCACTGGATTCCCTGGGCTCAGTTTCCCAGACTCTGGCTCACTTTGTTGTGGTCCTGGGTCTAAGTTCCTGGTGAGTGCACACAGTACTCTTGTGGCAGCCTCCAGGTACCACGTCTCATACAACTTGGGCAACTTGATCTTTGTTGGCTCCGTATTGATGCATAAGGCCAGGCGAGGAACCAGAATGAGGTTTAAGCACTGGATAAACACTTGTCCACTTTCACAAATATCACTCAGACATGTCTCAGAGGGGTCTGTATGATCCTTATCAAATAATATTTATAGTCATTAAATGTAAGATAGAAGCCAATCTGAAAAGCCTGGAAGAGTTTCACCAGTCCTCTTGGTTATTCTATCAGAGTGCTTTTGTGGCTCACTTGTCTAAGATGAAAAACCATGATGGGGATAGACTGTGGAAACAGTCACCTTGTTTTGTTTTGGGCAGTCAGTCCCCTGGTGACATCTCATACTGCTCCATAACCCAAAGAGCAAGAAGGCTTTCATTAATCCTGCTCAACATGGAGAGATAGCTTTGGTAAATTAGGAAGCGATGCACTGTAGGTCTCTCCTACACACATTTCACCGGAGGGCTCTTTTACACTCTAGACAGAGAGCCAGCTAATGGCAAGCGCCTTAAAAAAATCCTATCATTCTAAACATTTATTATTCTAAATTGCCTTCTGCACATTTTACAATAATTGAGACTCGCATTTGCCTTGTTATCTCCACAGTTACTAACAAGAACGCCATCATTATCCTGGTCATTAGCAGAATTGATGGGGTTGTCCAGAGTTGCCGGCTGTAGGCCTGCTTTTGGTAGGCCTTCCGTACAAATTAATCCTGACTCTCCTTGCTCTCCACAAAGGCATATTGTTCCACTCCATCTGCTGGACCCATAGTGGGGAAAGTCATGCAAGAAAGAAAGAAGCTGCTGAGGTGAAGGATGCTAGAGAGAAGATTTGTGTTAAAATAGTCTAGGGATGGGACTATGCTTCTAGTGATCCAGAAAAGAGTTAAATGGCAGCAGCATCAGAAGCTTGTGCCACAGGCTATGGGCTTCATGCTTTATTTATTATTCAATTTATATCCTGCTTTTATCTTTAATAGAACTCAAAGAAGCTTACCGCATTCTCCTACTGCTGCTCTCAATCTTATCTCCACAACAACAAGAATGTGAAGTAGGTTGGGCTGAGAGTCTGTGACCGGTCAATGTAACCCGGTTGGCTCCATGACTGAGCAAGGACTGGAACTGAGATCACCTGAGTCCCTCACTCTTAACCACTATGCCAAACTGGCTGTCTTCATGGTACAATGAAGAGGTTTGTTAACAAAGGGTTTTTGTTTGTTTGTTTGTTTGTTTGTTTTATCTATATGTGTTGATCATTGCCCAAACAAACAAGGGGCACCGTGGTGCTTATTCATGCCTTATATACTGTCTTAGATCATTGATTCAAAACTGGCAGGTTGAGACCCATAGGTAGTTCAAACTCCCAGCAAAGATGAGCTACATTAACAACACTACTGCTATTATCTTTGGTGTTTAAGATCTATTTTTAAATGATCAAGGGGCAGAGAAGGACAGATGGATTCAAAGCATAGTTTGAAAGACAGATGAACCATCACGTCCCTACTGGGCTCATGGTGGCAACTTAGACATGAAACAGGAGCAGGTCTTCTTCTCCCCTTCCTTCTTCCTGGGCATCGTGTGTATATGTTAATTATTATTCTAACCTATTCAAAGTTGGTCACCACCTCAACTGGTGGGCCTCTCTCTCCACCCTTGGAGAGGAAGACCTGACAAATTCTATGGCCACTAGGACACCTTCTGAGGGACTGCAAAATAGCAACCTAAATGAACTTGCTTGCAAGTTAGAATAACACAGCGCAAGCTGTATACAGTAAATAAACCCACTTCTGAAAATCTTCATGCAAAAATTCAGGCCTGGGGCCAATATCTGCACACTTGGCATCGTCATCTGGCCAACCAAGAGAGCTCTAACCACATCCTGTGACCCCACCTTCTTTTCCCACCCACTGCTTATTTGGTGGTTTCCTACAATTTCTGCAGTTTTCTCCCTATTCCAAATGTGTGAAATCTCTCTCTTAAGACTTAATTACTGGCAGTCAGAACTTTCAGCTAAAATGTACTGATATTTTATATGCTCTTTTATTTTTGGCATGACTGGAATGCAGCTCCTGAGAGCTTCTCCAAATCTAATTTGGTCATCAGGATGAAAGAACTTCAACACCTCTGGCTTTGGTTTTCTTCAGGAGAGACAAGGGAGTTTCTGTTCTATACTTACATGCCCATTATTTAGTAATGGCTCAATACATGAGTGGGTGAACTCAGGCATACTGGATAAATCAAGACAGAATGTTGTATCATCCACTTGCACAGTGCTCTTCCATGTAGCCAGTTCATATGTTCAGTTGTCACATATCTGCTGTAGCAAAATCAAGGAATGGTGAAGAGCCTGAAAAACATTTGTGATGAACTCCAAACTCGCTCTTTAATCTGGGACACTTTCACGGATCCTAATAAATATACTGGGCTGTTCTTGCTATTCTAGTGGAGAAACATAGCAGCCTTCATCATCATCATCATCACTATTATTACTGTTTTGGTAAAACTGTATTCAGCTGTTGAGGAGGTAAGCCCTGGAACCAGGGGAAGAGGACCTTCTATTGCCTAAAGTCAAAACTTAGTCTAATGAAGTAAACAAGATACACTCTGGCAGGCACTAGGTGATAAGAATAAGATCCAATATGGTTTCAGGTGAATCTAAAACAGATGTACTATATGAAATTAATGTGTGTGTGTGTTTGTATAAGGACTTCTGCTTTCCTTCTTTTAAGGGGTTCAGGCTGGAAACTGATCTAAATTACTGTTTTATATTTTCAAAGAACAACAACTTTTGCTGTTTCATTGCTATATGCTTTGCTGCAGTCTGAGATCCTCTGTATTAGGCCAACGTGATGTAAGGGCACAATCCTATCACCCTATATCAGATGTTCATAAGCCTGCAAATTTGCAGGTTTAAAAGCACCCAGTGCATAATGCAAGCTGCTGAACCTCACACATTGTATTTTACTTAGATGGGCAATTTTGGCCACTAGGGAGTGGGGGAAAAGTACTGGTGGGCAGATTGGAATTAACATAGCTCCATGGCCCTGGCCTCTTCCCTTCCCCGTTTTACCTCTCTGCCCATGCCTTATCCCCTCCTGAGTCCATTTGTGACTTGGAGGATGAGAACGCAGCATGGATCTTTCCATGCTGCCTTGAGCAGGTGGGTGAGGGTTGGACTTCAGAGTCCGAACACTGAAGTTAGAGAACCTAGTGTTCAAATTCCAGAAAATGACATGGTCTGCCAGACAATGTTGGGAAGCACTAGGATTGCATCCTAAATGAATTAATTCTGAGGGTGTGAGGAGAGAACTTTCTTCCCTTCCAACTTAATACTATTACAGATTGCAGTTCAGGGATTTTTATCATGTCTAGTAGTATCTTCTTCTCTCTCCTGACATCACCATGAATTCTGATATGAGACCTTGCTTAATATTTTGTGACTTTTTAGTTGATCCTAATAAAGTATTGTTACTGTTTATAACACCCCCCAGACTAATAAGTTGTTGTCTTTGTCGTCGTCATCATCATCATCATCATCTTTTGAGAAGAGATGCTATTCTATAGCCTCATTAGATATGAATAGGCTTGTCGTGGTAATTATTAATTTCTTCATCAAAACTGCCAGGCATTCTGTCCATGAAGCCATTAACAACCACTTCTCCTCCCCATGGACATCTGCTGCTGCTGTCAGATACCTCTCTGCAGCGAAGACCCTGGCACAAGCATAAGGCCCAGAGACTATTTTCCAGATGAGTGGCTTTTAATGGGCTCTCCAGATTCGCTCTGTGCATCCTGTGAGTGACTAGATAGGAGGAGGAGGGAAAGAAAGGGAGATGCTGCTGTTGCCTCCTGCTGTATGAAGAATTATGAGGTTGACCTAAGCGATGCTGCTGCTGCAGTTAAAGCTGCTATAAAGTCTGTTGTGTTAATAGTCTATCTTCTAACCCAAAAGTTTACATTAATTGCACATCAGTAAAGGAAGAATAACTTGAGTCTGCTTCTTATGTTCAATATGGGAAGTGACATATAATCCAGTGCCCAAAATTTCCTAGTCTCCCCACCCATGTGATATGAATATATCCTTCATTCTTTAAAATGAAATTGAAAGTGGAAGAGTGCATTTTGCTGCTAAACCATTTTGCAGCATGGTGGGAAGTAGAATGTATCCTGAAGTCTATGTATTTTAAAGCCCCTGCTTTACAAGAGGTGTTGCACTACAACTGCCATCAGTCCCAACTACCATGACCAAAGTTAGGGATTATAGGAGTCCTATTCCAAAACATATGAAAGGCAGAGCATGGGCCAGGAGGTTGAACTCTACCATGGCCAAGCCACACTGTAATCAAAAGGGAAATGAGACCCCCATTTCCCTGCAGGAGGGAGAAATGAGGTGGCAGAAGACGCAGGAGGCAGTTTTGATACTGCCCTGCTAGTGTATAGCTAGTGAATATTCAGCATTCATTTCATGGTTCACTCAATTCAGACAGGGTTCCTTTGCCCTTTCTCTACTGCACATCTGCATGGAGCTGAGATACCCACCACCTGCCTCGGCAGTTCCTTTGTGCCTCCTTCTTTTAAGGGTATGGTATGAAGCCCACCTCCCTCTCAGCTCTCACTCACTACTGCCTCCCAGCCCGCACCTCACAGATTGCCTCAGGGGTATTAAAGGGGGAAAGGGTTTTCTGGGCTGCTGACATGGCATCCCAACTATATACTTCCTTGTTGACCCTGATGGCCAGATGGTCACCTTCAAGATGGAGAGTGATTTGAAAAGGGAGAGGTCAGTGAATCAAAAGAAGGGGCTTGCTGTGAAAAACACTCCAATGCCTGGAAATCTAGTCACTGAGAAGGACACAGGAATGCTGTACAGCTCCATCCACCAAAAGGTGCTGGAGGGAGAATTTACATCTGAATGAGAAGCAGGGTAAGAATGAAATACAGTACTTCTGTTTAAGCCCTTCATTTATCCACCAACTGGCAGATATGGCAAAAAAACAAGATTTAATTTTCCCTAGGGTTCACCCCAGCAACTATTTTCAATGTCACATGAAATAAAAATAGATGAGCAGTGGAAGATGCAGAGCCCACTAGGTATGTTCAAAGGGTTTCTGAAACACCAAGAATTAGGGGCTCCCAGATCTGCATTGTTTCCAGGCAGATCGGAGCTCCAGCACCTCTTTTCTGACAGACAAAGCACGTCAACAGCAACTATGTCCTTGGGGTCCTGTTCCTTTGCTAGAGGATGTTGAAAAGAAATATCTTGACGATTTGTGAGATTTTCCCCCTTGCATCACATTCTTCTTACACTCCATTTGTTTTCAAACACCTAAAACACTTAGTCAAGTGTGATCTATTAAATAGCCTGTAAGAATTAAATTCCTTCACAAATGTAGTGGTTTCCTAATTGCAGTGTGACAAAGCAAAACAGCAGTTCCTAGAGCAGAAGGGATATAGTCTCTCTTCTCCCCACTGCCACCCCTGCTGCTCCCTTCTGTATCATATAACTGGGAAAGAAAAATGCTGTAGCTCATCAGACAGGCGGGCTAGACAAGTCACGGGTAGCTGAATTCAGCTTCTGAAATAAGAAAGAGAAGCACGGACAGATCCTGAAGTAGCAGGAGCCATGAGTGGGCATCATTCTAATAATTTATTTTTAATACTGCATTGTCTTTAACTGTGCAGCTCCCTCCAGGGTGTTTGCTTTGAGATTGCAAGATAATTACATCTCAGAAACCAGGCTAATTACAGTTAACAGCCTGAAAACTGAAGGTGCCCATTTCCCCCTCCCACTTTCTTTTTTTCCACCAGAATTCTTCATGATTGCTTGTTAAAATGTGCAGCATCAATTAGGAAACCAATTCAGCAGAAATGATGAGGTGTGGTCTTTCCTCCTCAATTCACATTCTGATGGGCCCTGGGTGGAGACATTCAACCACCTACTGGGACTGAAATGCAGAAGTGAGTAATGGAAAGAACATTACTTGGGCAAATGCTTCAGAGCTTTTGCATTGTGGTTGACCCACGAACTGTAGCAGCTCTGGTATTTCATTCATCCTTGCTATGAATTGGGTGGAGTGTCTTTTGGCCCCCAGTTACTCCTTCCAGCTTCCTTCTTGCTACTCCCACAGTTTAGAAGTGTGTGGTGCCACCAGCATCCTCTAATGTGATGCGTATCCCACCCCAGATTTCATGTGGTAGAACAGACACTGAAAAACTGAGGGAATTTTAAGGGTTTTTAGAACATTATTTTTCTTATATGGATCTTGAAAGAAGTGAAAGGTGCTTTGATGTGCTGAGCAAAATCCTGTAACAGCATCATGCTAGCAAAATTTGGCATAACACCAGCAAAATCTGAGGTATCATAATCATAAACATGCCTAGAATTGGACTGTGATAGTTTCCTGCCTGATCATAAGTTATAGTCACACTATAGGAATAACAACATCTTCATTTTTATTCCTTTGGTTCAACAATTTTGTGCAGCATATTCCTCAAGAAAACATCTATTGCTAACTCTGAGGAACTGAAAGGGACTTTTATCCAAACAACCAAACAGATTTATTTGATTTAAAGAAGATTTTTGCTGTGTCAGGAAAATTAGTTCATGTCCAAGTCATCTGATGATGACCTCCTGAGTTGGTTGACCACAGTTTTTATTCACATTTCCTATTACCCCTCAGGCTTCAATGATTCATCTGCACTTGCTTGAAGACATAATGAGTATTTCTTTGCCTGCACTTGCTTCAGGGCCCCTTTAAGAATGACAAGCAAAAAGTATCAAGAACAATACGAATGTTCACTTTCTGACAGTTTTAGATCTTCTTTGACAGCAAACACCTACCCTTGCTGTGTCTATTTTTACTGGCTTTGTGAGGCTTGCTTATAGTTCCCGCATTTTTGAAGAATATATTTTCCTTCAGGGAGTCTGGATCAGGGACTAATTTAATGAAGGATTTTCCTCCCATGATGAAGCCAATAGTTATAAATTGTTAACAAGTTCTGGTGGAAATTGTATCCCTGAAGACTTTGTTATGCTGAACAAAATAACTAGGAGGAGGGGGAATTAGCAGCCCATGCCAAGTGGTTTTGTCTGCATTTTGCAGAATGTAACCATACAAAGACTGTAGTCCCTATCCTACAGTGACAGACTTGGGGGTGGACTTTGTTTGCACAGCTTTGGGTGCTAGAGAATGAGCAATGTAGGAGTTCACGAAATGGAAATCTCCCCCTGTGGTTACAGCAATAGCCAATAGGATGGAGTATCTCAATACCTCTTCTAAGATTTATTTGGAAATCAATCCTCCCCACAACCCACAGAGATCCCATGGAAATTGTAATAGAACTCTGGGGCTATTCCATTCATTGCTCAACCTCTGAGCTCTAATTCCTTGCTCGGCTTGCATGTGAGTCCCACTAGGAAGAGGAGATGTGTTTCCTGTTAGCTATACTCAGTCAGCAAGTCATGATTTCCCCACCCCTAAATGTTTTAGTAGCTGAACACACAGTCTTTGTAAGTCTGTGATCTCGGTTAAGAAGTAAGTGGGATTGTGAAAGAGAGTATGAAGAGCCAGCGTAAATTCCCTGTGGGCAGTAATTAGCTATCAGCTTTCCCCAACCTTGTACCTTCCAGACATGTTTGGACTGGAACATCCAGAATTCCCATCCAGTAGGGCCATTGACTGGGAATTCTGGATGTTGTAGTCCAAACATATCTGGAAGGCACAAGGTTGGGGAAGGCTGGGCTAGATGGAGCAAAGGTCTAGATCAGAAAAAAAGCATGAATGATCCTCCTGCTTTCTTCTCCATGCAGCACACTCAACACAGCACTTTATGGTTGGGCTAGATGGACCTCAAGCATGTGTCATGCATTTCAGTTCTGCACCAGTTTGACTGAGGTGCAAAATAGTGGCACAGAAAAAGGAGCAGATGTACATTTAGGTCAAGGACCAGAGCATCACTGAGTATATCTCAGCCCAGAAGTTGGCCTGTAATATGAGATATGAGCTCAGTCTTTTGACTCAGATGTCCATCACTGAACCCAAAAGCTTGTGTCATCTCTTTAATTTCAGCCTAATTTTGAAGGGGTTGTAGTGGGAGATGCTGTTGCTGCTGCTGTCAAGTAATCTCCAACTTACAGCAATGTAATGAATGGATGCCCTCCCTGACAGCCCCGCTAAGCTCTTGTAACCTCAGCGCTGTGGCGAGGGTTGTAACAAAGCTCCATGGAATCCCTCCCTCTGGCATTTGTGGACTTCCTCTCATGCTCAGTCCTGTCTTGGAAAAGAAACCAAGCCAAGAGGAAGTCCTCTAATGCTGGTGGGACAAAGGTTCAGTCACAGCACCTTCTTCTGCATCATGTGCAGTACAAAGGCAGCTATACATGACCTGGAAGAGGAATACCATTTTCACAGCAGTTGTGCAGGACTTGATTCCTGTAGAGAAGCTAGGAACACTCACCTGGAACACAGACTCATGATGTGACAAAGCCTTGAAGACTTTTTTGCCCTGAATACCTAGTCATATGTGCAAGCAAAGTACTCCTGCCTTTTATTTGTTTATTCTACCCACAATGCAGGGCTGTTGTTTCTTGCCTTGTGGGAACAACAGAGATATAATGGGTCACACAGCACAACCATTACTCAGAAATAAGTTGAACTACTCTTCCAAATAAGTGCGCACAGAATGATAGCAAAAGGGTTGTTTCCAATATTCATCTACTTGAGTTCCATTCATTTAAAAGTGTCTATTCTAAGTAGGACTAAAACTGGCTACAACACTCACAGTGTGTGTAAATAAAGATCTTTTGTTGCAAACAATCAAAAGGCTTGTGCAGACATTCCATCTTTTGTTTCTTATTTTTCCTGGAAAGAAAAACAGTGGAAAGAGGCTAAAGAACACATGAGAGGGCAACAAACTGAAGATGACATCTTGCCACTTTCCTGACCCTACTTGACCCCAGTAAAATTCAAGGATGAGACAGTGCAATTGAACAGTAAATGCTTCAGCTGAAAGCGCTTTCGATATTTTTAAATATCACAAACGATGCTGCACATTTTGGTTGCATTTTTGTGCATTCACACTTCCATTCACCACTTTAACTTGCTGAGTACTATTTGCCACTTCATGGAGCTGCATTTGCCAGTGAGTATATCAGAAATATATCTGTATAAAGCTTGCCTTATATTTTCCTACAATGTTTTTACTTGCATACATATAACATTTTTGGGACATCTCAAAAGAGCCTTCCCCTTCTGTATTTCAACTTCCATCAGGAATGTTCAGGATGCTGGGGACTGTAGTCTAAAACATCTGGAAAGCTCCAAGTCAGGAAAGGCTGCTTCAGAATATAATGTCCTAGGGCTGAAACTAGAGAGAACGAGAGCAGTTTTGTTTTCCTTCAAGCTGGGCCTGCTTCCCTCAGATATTAAACGGAGGTTGGTCATCCAAATAAAGAGCAAAAGACTCCACTCCAACCATGGTCGAACTGGGATAACATTGCCTGTGAGACAGACTGTACCTTTTGTGGAAGGAGAGAAGGTCCAGGGCTCCTTCCCCTATGTCCTCTTGCTTTTTAAAAAGTTGAATCTCTTACCCTGTTTTATAGATGAGAATAGACAGTGGTACAGTGAGAGGCAGTGTTAGACTCTGGAATTAATGATCTGATCCCCCTCCCCACTTTAGACCACTGCATCAGTTACTTCACTTGTGAAGCACACAACTGTTAATTCGCTTCCCTTCCCACCACTCTGCCATGCTTTACTCCTGTTTCTATACCCCAGATAGGTTAAAGAGATGTTAAAAAAATGTAAAATTGTGGGCAGATTCAGATTTCAAACTAAATCTTAAAAAAAACCACAAAATAATCAAATGATTAATCATTTGTCAGCATGGACACGCCCAGTTGACATGAACATGTTTTGAAGAACGATGAGATGCTGGTGGGAAAGATGCTGCAGTGGCCAGTGGCAGCCCTGATGTGCCCTGATGCTAGCCTTGGTGCTGGCACCAAGTCTTTTGGCCTTGCCCACATCAGGTGCCTCTCCAGGTGGTCCTCTGAGGCTGCCCTGAACTGTGGGGCCCTGGACTTTGCCCCTGAGCTTCAGGCCTAGAAGGCCTTCTGCCAGAGCTGCTGCCTAAGCCCAGCAGCATTAATAGGACTCCAGTGGCTATCAAAGTCAACCCTTAGAGCCATATTATTCTTCCAGACTTTCTGCTTATGTTAGAATAAAGTCCATAAACTCTTGTAAAAAGCCTGAATTCTTCAGGGCTCCCCAGCTGGGTGGGAAAACTATATAATATGCTTTAAAATCTTTTTTCTGTCTTTTATAAAAAACGGGGCTTTCATAATTCATGACCCTGAATGTGATAATATTATGTTACATGTGGATTAGGAACAACACAAGCAGTTATGAAAACAAGAGCTGTGCTTCTAGAAACCAATCTAACTCTAGCAGTAATGCAAACAGAGACAACTGACCAGGTTCCATACAAGAATCATCAAGCTGTCAGCCTAGACACCCTTACTGGTTACAGATGGGCACGGGTGGCTCCTTCCAGATATTGTTGGACCGTCCGCAGCTACCATTATTTTATTTATTTATTTATTTATTTTTATTTTGTTAAAATATTTTTATGCCGTCCCATTCGCCAATGCCTCGGGGCGGCTTACAACAATAAGTTAAATAATTAGAATCATAGATTAAAAATATAAACATTAGAATAAAATACAAACATACAATATAAAATATTATCTCTGGCTATGGTGGCTAAGACTGGTGGAAATGGCAGTCCAAGAGTATTCCCAGCTTGGAATGAGCTGCATTGAACTCCATGGGCCTTAGCACCAAGAAAGCATGAAAAGAATTCCCATGCTACAGGAAACAATCAGACAACTCAGCCAAGAAGCACATCCTATTATCTCCATTAAGGAGATGGATACTGTTTCACACAGGAACCCTGATTCTAGGCATCAGCTGTGCTTTGTCCTTCTCTGTCCTCTGCTGATGCATGCTTTCCATGAACTGGGTAAAGGAAAGTAGATGCCATTTTTGTGCTCACTAAATACTTGAGCATGTCCAGAATGAGTCCTTTGAAAATGTCCACAAATGTATGTTTGCACCCAGAACTTGCACAAGATTCAGAGAAAAAGCAGTTTAGAATTATTCAATTAAGTCTCACTGCATTTTCACAGTTGTAAAGAAATACTCATTTTTTGTGCAGTTTTCATATTCAATCATATCCAATGTGTACACATTTCCCATTAGTACAAACTGAATTGTGCTCATAAGCACTCAATGAAGTTTAGGGAGAGATTGAACACCCAACTGATGCCTGGAGAATCTGGGCAAATGCAAACAGTGCTTGTTCACCCATCCTTAAAGAAAATATATGGAAAGCATCCTATGAAATAAAGTTGTTGTAAATGTGATCCATGTAAGACTGGGTAATATGGGTAATATAGAGAGCTGAGGCATGAAAGCAATGAAGTGAAGGAGAAGGATCTTTTAATGGCCAACTTCAAGACAGCACTGAATATGCCTGCTAGTCATACCCTCAGTGCTGTTGTAACCATTAGTCCTTCTTCCCAGTGGATGGAACATTAAAAGACTCCTGCATCCATACGACTGCTGATGTATGATACAACTGCTCCTGCTGATCCATACAACTGTTCCCTGATTGCATCACAGGGATGTGTGTGTGAGTTTATGTGTGCATGCATGGGTGTGTGTGTAGTGTCTCTGTTTATATATCTGCGTCTTTCTCTTTCTTTCCAGTTGCCAGACTTGTGCCCAGTTAAGCAACAAATCCATCTTTTTAGAGATCAATTACAGTGTCTGGCTGCAAAGCTTTGAAATCCAATTATCTCCAAAATAAATAAAAAATGAAAAATATATGGAAGCAAATGCATAAATCAAGTGGAAAATGGTCCAAACATTCAAATAAACAAGGAGGAATTTGAAGTTCATTTGTCTTCTGCCGCTCCACCTCTGTCACTGATTTATTTTACTGCTTTGGTATCATTCCCATTTTGCCTTTGCTCAGCTCCAGAATAACCTGATATGTATGAACTGACTTTGTGGTTCTAATTGCTTCTGCTAGTAACCTGAACATTAAGCCTGCCATGGCTGGGATTAGTCCAGCACCATGACTGCATCACCGCCTCATCTTCTTAATCAGCATGTAGCCATGGAGTTCTTCTATGTGGCAGAAAGATGCCTCCCTCTTGGGTGTGGATTTCGACTCTCCCCTTTCCTACAGTACGTGCAGGAAGTTTGCTTCTTTTCACTCCTTGCTTCTAGAATGGCAATGAAATGCCATTGTAAGTGAGCACAGATGCTCGCCATATGAAAAAACATACAACCCCTCCTTATTGGGCCTCCAGTGCTTCTGGATGAGAATTTGGGAAAGCGCTCTGTGATAGGACAGAGATTTTGACCCTCTTTCAGTGCGAAGGCCCAAATCCAGTTCAGAAAACTTTTGGGGGAAACATTCCAGTAGTGGGATGGGCTCAAACCAAAAGGAGTGGAGTCACCCCCCCCCCAAAAAAAAAGAACAAGAAACTAAGAAGCTTAAAGCTTTTACTGTCAGTAACTAAACAACGTTAGGGCAGACTCAATCCCTGGTGGATGTCCATGAAAATGTTTGGTGCCAAATCAGACTTAGGGCTCTGAGAAAGCAGATCAGAGTCTGGGAGCCTGAGCCAATAGATTCCCACCCTCAGAGCAGATTCTTCCTGCATCCCTTCTAGAAACCTGGGGAAGCACTAAGTAACATGCATGGTATCGGAGGCAGGGTTATGTAGCATGGCCCACTCTATTAATTATTATATTTACTATGATTATTATTAGGGTTTTAATCTCTCCAGTTTGCTTCTGAGGTGTCACATCTGGCAGGACACCCATTTTGTGAACAAATGAGCCCTCCTAGAGTAGCCATTTTCTGAGAGAATCTCTGACACTCTCTCCCACCAGCTGAAACATGTTGGGGACCATGTCTGCAGCCCAAACTCTGCCCATCATGTATGCACAAAGATCAAGTTCCTTCCTTCTTCTGTTGTAGAGGACTGGGGTCCAACCAGCTTATTGAGCTGTGGAAAGCAAGGACCATGAATGATTGCCCCAGGATAAACTGCTGATCATTTTATAAGGATATACTGAGTGCCCACGCTGGGCACCTTATTTGCATTGTTGTGGTGAATAAAGCCCACTCTAAGCAAAGAAAACAAGCCTTTAATACTATCATCAGAGACTCAGAGGAGCAGCTGCAATTTGTTATCAGTTACTGTAATCTTATGTGCAATAAGCTTTATTACCTTCTGAGCATATCAGAGTTATTAAAAACATATTACCGTATTGAGGCTTTATGGAGATAGATAGATAGATAGATAGATAGATAGATAGAACATGCTCTTACTTTGGCATTTGGACCTATGCAAATAGAGATGTAAGTGTCCCTGGAAGGTAAGAGAAGCAAGAATAGAGAACGCAGTTATAAGTTACTGTTAGCAAGACAGGTTAGAAAAGGATGTGTGACTTTCCCCTGGAAAGAAAAAAATAATTTTAATCATATAATAGCAATAAATAATTTACACTGAGGGAGAGAGGGAAGGGATCCTCAATTATCGGGCACCACAGTCCCAGGTATATTTAAATTGTGCTCCACAAATCAGTTCAGCCAGAATATTTGGATTTAAGCTATTTACACCATTGGTTAAATAAATCTGCTAGCTGCGGACATGGTGTCATGAAAATATCTCACCAAAGGATAACTAGACCAGAGAAACTGTATACTTTATATTAGTGGCCATCAACCTTTACAAAGCAGGTTCAATCAATAGTTTGATATATCATGTGTCTGTCTGTCTGTCTAATCTTCTCCTCTATTATTGGCCCCTTTTCCCCTTTTCCTTTTGAAAATGTGGCTGTAGTTTTGCCAGTGTGGCCCACTTCCGGTGAAATCACCCATTCGTGGACTGTGGGACATTCAAGTCCAGGGTCTTCAAGGAAGGCCCCAGCTGCTGTATTAGATAAGATATGGCGTATGGTTACACAGCTGTCTTAGGAACTAAGTGTTGTCAAATCTCCCGAGAGAATTTCACTGTCATCTTGATTGCTTTCCTTTTGTGTGCACAAATTATTCCTGGGGAATTCCATCATGTCCAGCACTGGAGTTTCTACTCAGACATGAAATAACAAAAGCTCGTGCACTGCACACACACACGTGCGCGTGCACACACACAGAACCAGGTCTGAGCCGAAATTGTGCAGTGCACTTTTTTGTGTGGTGGGGTGACACAGTCAGGAAGTGCTCCTTGTAAAATCCAGAATGTTTCCCCAGAACAGCAGCTCTGCTCATGCTCCCTTGAACAATCTTTCCCTGCAACTGCACTGGGCTATAACTCCCAGAATCAACAGCCAGAAATCTGGATGGGAATGTCGGGCACTTTAGTCCTGCTGGAGAGGACCAGGCTGTAGAAAGTTGCCCTAGAATGTTCACCAGCAGTTTAGCCAGTCCCCTAACAGTAGCTTGAGTATCTTAAGCCCTCCAATTCATGTTCGTAGAGAAGGCTGCTTTTGAGACAGAGATGTGCTTTATTTCATTTCAAACAATGAAATATTTGAGAGAACACGAACTGATTCTGCTGACTAGGGTCCTGAACTTCCATCCTGGTGCCTTGGCCAGATACTGATGGCAGGACCAGAGCTGAGTGTGACTGTAGGGGCTGTCTCCCCCAAATGGCAGTTGGACGTTTTTTGTTTTTGGTCTACTTTGTATTCTAGCAGAATTGGGAAGAGAGGGTCATTAAAGAAATGCAATTGAACATTAAATTAACTTGGCAGAGCTGGAAAATTCTGCACAGGGTGACAGGAAGTTTAAAGCAAGCCTGCATCTTCAAGGCTGGTCATAAGGCACGATGGTAGGGGTACTGCTGTAGTTAATGCATCCCAGTCTCCTTAGGATTCTGATTGGCTGGACCATCCACTTGTCTCATATTCAAGAAGCTTTCTCTGCTTTCTGTTTACTAGGGCTTGGACAATAAGTTAATTTAGTTAGCAGCAATTCAGAGAAATAACGTTGTCATCCCGTCCTCCCCACAGCAGCAGAGTCCATGCCCCATCTTGCATTGTTCAAGTGGGGCCTCTGTTCTCTTACAGAGGCTACAGTGGGAAGTAAGGGTGGGGAGAGGAAGGGATAGGACCCTTTGTTTCTATTAATTTCCTTATGTTAACTCCCTGGAATCCAAGCTGATTCTTGCTGCATTAGGAAATACTTTATTTCTACCTCACTACCACTCTTTCTGGTCCAAAATTAAAGCATGAAAATTATTCAGCAGAGTTCACTTCACCACATGGTTGTTGCAGTGTTAGCTAGTGTGTAAAATTTCAATTTTGTGTCAAATAGGGACAGAAGGGTGGTTCATGCCAGGTTCTGGCTAGCTATATAGCCTGCACATTGTCAATTAGCTTCTACTCTTGTTAGAACTCCAGACTTCAGAATATGATGGAATATTCATTTCTGCTAATACTGTGAAGTAGGAGCCAGACTTAACTGTGCTTAGAGTAGACCTATTTAAATAAATATAACAAGGAAGTCATGGAAGTCAGCAAATCCCATTGATTTCAGTGGATCTGTTCTGAACATGATAGTCTGGATTCACCTCCTGATGTTATTCTTATATGCTGTCAAGTCATCTTTGACTTATGTTGACCCTATGAATTGTAGTTCCCCCAGATGTTCTGTCCTCACCAGCCCTGCTCATCCCTTGTAAGCTCAAGGTTATGGCTTCCTTTATGGACTTAGACCATCGTATCTTTGGTCTTCTCCTGCCTTTGACTTTCCCTAGCATGATTGTCTTCTCCAGTGAGTCTTGCCTTGTCATGATGTGCTTGAAATACAAATGAACAGTGTTGATGACCTCCTATGTTGACCCTAAGTTCATCAGAAACTGTAGGAATCTGAGATTAGTGTCCTGCATCTTTTTCAGTGTTCAAATACTATAATTTTTCCTCATAGAGGAATTGTCCTTGGCTAATTTGGCTGCAAGGGTTAAGATAAAGTATTTTATCTAAGATTCTGTTCTTTCTAAGTTTGTGTTTCCATAACAATTACACTCAACTTCTGCATTTAGCTTCCCAATGTAACTGCCCTTTGCATATTGATTCCAAGTATGCTTAATCTAAGGTTCTAATAAGCTCATCGGAACTTATTCCCAGAGAAATATGCCTCACATGTCAAGTTTAGTATTATTATATTAGTATTATCTTTCATATTATAACAGGACCACTATGCAGTGGAAAGATTACACTTCTCACTGACCAACCACCCACAGGGGTTAAAAAGAAGTCTTGATTAGCATGTTTGGAAGTTTTATTAATTTTTAGCTTCTGTGCATGAAATGAAAGATTTTCTTTGGGGTGTGGCAATTTTTAATCTTTCCTTACTGGGGGGAAGTGGCTCTGATCCAAATTGGGACTGCATACACTTAACAAGAGATGTTAAGAAATCTTTTCAACTATGCACGTCACAATTCACTTAAGGTATAGTCTGACCCTTAGTTGTACAGGATATAAATGTGGAATGAAACATTCTTTTTCTTAAATCAACAGATATGTGAAATACAGGGTAGAGCTTAGCAACATAGCATTGTCCAGATGCTTTTGGGTACTAGAGCCCCATAATTTGATCATGGGTTATGCTGGGTGGGGATTGTGTGAAGCATAGTTCAGAACAATTGGAGTACTCCAGATTACCTACCCCTGAGCATCTCATAATTATTTTGCACTTATGGTAAAGAAGCAAGAAGCATTATTTTCTTTCCCTAAGGTGCTTTTTTCATCTTTCTAGGGACAATGGGACACTCTTCTTTCCATCTCCTTCCTGAAGTTCAGCATGAGAACTTCAAGCGTCCTTCATCTTGGCAATGAATCCTGGCTTCTGAGAGCCCACTGTAATTTCATCTTCAATATACCAAATGATGCATTGATCCAATGTTTAGGACTAAGCCTAACTGTTTATTAAAACATTAAACAGTAACGTTTTGCAAAGCACAGTGAAGGCTTTTTTCCTTCTTCCTTCCAGTTGTCAAAAACTGCACACCAGTGGCCCAGAGAGAGGCTTTTATTGAATCCTTGTGTCATAAGACATGCATGCACAAATGTCAGATGCAGAACACTTTTTGAAGAGCTGTTTCTACCACTAGGCAGATGAAGCAGGTCACTAACTCCAAGAGTTCTGAGGCTCCCTAGAAATGAAAAAAATGCTGTATTTTGATACAGACCATATTTAATCTGTCCTGGCAGAAGGAATGGTGTTTCTCAAGAAAGCCTTGCATACGCTGTTGGATCTTTACCCTTGCAACCAAAATAGCCAAGGACAATTCCTTTATGAGGAAAAATACAGTATCTGGGACAGTTTAAGTAGAGGGAAAGACAAGTAAAGGGAGGCATGATAGAGATGTGCAGAACTAGGCATGGTCCAACAAAAGTGGAAAGGGAGACATTTTCCTTCTGAGTTCTGGAACTTTGGGCCATCCCAGGAAGCAGACTGGTAGGAGATTCAGGACAGTTAAAGGACGCACTTCACACCCAGATAGCTAAACTGCATCATTCATATCTACAAGATGTCATAATGGCCATTGAGTTGGATGGCTTAAAAAGGAAACTGGATACACATGGATTTGAACCCAGATTTTAAGGAACTAAGTTCTCAAAGCCAGAACGTGGATGGATGGAATGATCAAATGTGAGTTTCGTACATTCATCCCCCCTGCCCCCCAAATCACAAGGTCTTTCCACTCTGAAAATGAAGGACTTTGTGAATTTGGGGAATGTATGCAAACTTGATATGAAACCAAATTCTCATTCATCTCTACTTTATAAACCACCAAAGTTGTTCTCCAAGGTGGCAGATCTTTTCTGACATTCATAGCTATATATCTTGGCATCATCTACCCACCTATGTATAGATATAGACTGATGTCTCCTCAGAGGTACCACACTTCCAAATGGCTTTGGAAGACAGATAGTTTGTGATGAGGTACTTAGAATTCTAAAATGTATTCTATTACAGCAAGCCATGCGGAATGGAGAGAGGGATCAAAGGAGAGCAGGAATCATTAAGAATCCAGAGCTTTGTTGAACACAGAAGCATGTCACCGCAAAGGCAGATGCTCCTCTCCAAGGCCTTCTCCAGTTTTTGCAGCTATGACAACCTTCATCAATGTACTTTCAATGTTTTTTCCATGGCCTTGAACTGCCAACAACAGTTTTTCTTTTAAAATACAGCTTCTCTGGAAACGGATTGTCAGAATTAAAGCTTTACTATATGTTTATAAACAGTCTTGCACAGATCCCCTAAAACCCTAGCCTGAATTTGAGAGTGCTAAAGAGTTTATATCTGAACTGCAAAATGAAGCTCATTCCCCTTCAGGGCAACTGGATGGGGAACTCTGAGCATGGTTTTATTTCTTCAGGGCAGTGAAAATTCATATCTACATGCATGCTAGGTAGTTCAGATCCCTGCTTTGCTCCCAAGGAAGCATTTTGGTAAACTGGCACTCCTTTGCTTGGGCATAGTCTGAGTGTTCCTTCAGGCATCCCTATTCTCTGGGTGGAAAGCAGAGCATTCCGCTTTCTGAGTGGGGAGATCTGCAGTCCTTTTTCCTGAGGTTCCAGGAGCTTCTTGATCTGCCCCTCCTTGAAGCACCTTATTCTCAAGGCATATCTGGCTCAGTACACCCAGCTCTTCATCTAAAGAGGATTCTATCTTAGTGGTATGACAGATAGCTAGGCGTTCTACCTTACAAAGGATAGTCCCGTATTTGAGCAGTTATCAGAGGCTAGTTCTCCAATTGAAGTCATCTGCTATTTGAAGGGCAGTCAGAGGACAAGCATTTGTTTTAAGATACCATTTAGTTGAAGGGCTGTCCAGTCCAAGTCCAGTTTAAAGACAATGAACCATCGGAAACAGAGCACTCGAGGTTGGTCCATCAACAGCACCTGAGCAGCCAAATAAGCAAATACACAGGTCACACAGTCACAGTTTTCCCTGTGATATATTGCATTTTCATTTCAATAAGAGTAATTAACTAAACATTTGTTTCTATATGCATTAATTAGTATGTGCAAATCTTTAGCCTCTTTTAATTGATGAACTAGTAGGTTTGGTACTTGTTGATAATCCAAATTAGCTAATGTTAGCAGTGAAATATTAGGTGCATTTTGTACTCTTACCATAGAACCATGTTTTTGGGCCGATTAAAAAATCCACAGAGGAATCCATAAACTTATATTTCACACAGAATGTGATAGGATTTCAGATGCACTGTACCTCTGTTCAAGGTACAAATCATATTGGTAGGCCATGTGGTCCAGATGGGATGTGACGAAGCAGCCACATTTGTCACATAGTTGTCCCATTCACATATTAAAAAATAGCAGGTGAGAGCAGTCGAAGTTGTACAACTAAAGAGGCACCCAGAGGAGGGAAGCTGACCTTCCCCTCACCTCTTTTCTTCTCATCCTCAGGTCGGTGAAGACACTTTTCTCTCAACTTGGCTCTGACCCCAAAGTATTAGAGACTGTGTATAATCTTTGGACTATCTGTGTCCCAGGTGGTGGTTGATGCAGCCCTGAATAAGAAGACAAACTTTTCCTGTCTGGTCTGCAAAAATATTAGCACATACCATCAAGTCCAGAATAGTGGAAGTGCCTGGCTTGGAAGCCACAGGACACTTTCCTTAGTTTTCCTCCTTGCAGTCTCTTCCTCAAAGGTGATGCTTGGAATTATGTATCTAGTTATGCATACTGAAACGTTCTTTCAGACAGACGTGTGTAAATTGAGAGACATGAGAGGCAGTGGAAAGACCTCTGCCTAAATCCAAACACCAGCTGAGAAAAGCTAACCCAGTGCCAGTATTAAGTCTTCAGGAATCCGATTTCTGTCTGTTAGGGGGCAATCCTATATGCATATTTAGGCAGAAAAAGACTTGCAACTCTCAGCAGGCCCAGCCAGACACTGTCAGACTGTCGGAATAGTGGGACTTTTTTTCCTATCTAAACATGCAGAAGATTGTGTCCTCAGGGATGCTCCTCTGCAGCATCTCTCCTTTTAGCTGCAAATGTATTGATTCCATTTGCAGCACACCTCGCATGCTATTATTGATAAGAAACAATAGTCTCTCCTCCCTTGACAGTGTTTCCTGGCTGCAGGAACTGGCTCAGCACAAAAGGTACTGGAACAATTTTGGTTATGTTTCCATAGCTACCTTGCTGCTAAATGTGGTTTGCTCCATTTTCAAGCCAACCAGCATGCATACTTGTGCAGACAGACTTCAACAAATGAAGCATTTGCAAGCTAATCTCCGGCCTGCCCGTAACTGGCTAATTTTTATGCAGTTTGTACATTTCTGAAAGGGAAGTGCTGCTATAAAAATAACTGAGGAACTCTCCTTCTAGTTAGGAGTGTGTCTCCTGGTGTGTGGATGAAGTCTAGAGAGTGGGGTGGAGGCAATACATCTGGGGAAAGGAGCACAGACGCATCCGTTCAATTCTTCCCCTCTCGTTTGTATGCTTCAGTCAGCATTTATAATATTATAGATATTTTAGAGATTCCTTTTTTTGTGGGGGGGGGAGTGAAGAGAAAGAAAAGGAGAAAGTTTGAGGTAGGATGGTGCCCCCTAGTGACAATTGGACTATTTTGCAATGTGAAATGCATACATCTGAAACACCAGAAAAGGGAAAACAAAGGCCCCACCCCGCCTCTTCTATCAGTGTCCCTAAAGTGTAATTATTATTGTATAAAGCCATTTTTAGATCTTGATTTTTGCTATAATACTCCAGCTTAGAGGAATGCATTCCGTGCATACAAATAAATCCAGTGGGCAAATAGCATCTTCTCCAACACAGATTCTTTTGGGATGTGCTTTGGAATATCACTCTGTGGGCTATTTAATCTAAGACTGGGGCTTAGGGACAGTCATCCAAGTGAAGGAGAAGGGCCCAGAATACCTAATGAAAAGGACAGGTCCTAGGAGCATAGTAACTCTGTGTGAGGTAATATCAGGTCAAGATATGTACAAATGAATAGCCATGACAACATTTCATGGTTTATATGCTTCCTCCTGCCAGAATTCATTTATTTATTGTAAGCCGTCCCAAGACATTCTGTAGGGGACAGGATAGAAAAGCTTTTAATAAGTAAAATAAACAAATAAATTCACTTTAGAAAGGAAACGAAGAATCAGCCACCCTTTGCTCCAAACAGTAGCATTGGACCTATGGCATGAAAAGGCACCCTTTGGGGCCACATCTGGCCATTTGGAAAACTGCCCTGGGCATGGCCACAAGGTGGCTGTCATGGGAGGCATGGCAAAAGCCAAGTGACCTGCTCAAAATGCTGGGTGGTCAAGATGGGGTCTAAGCCCCAGGACACCAAGGAAACCCTTCCCCATTTTAAGAAACAACGAAACCTATTTCAAGGCAGTCCCAGCTGCCAGTAAAAAAGGTGATGATTTGTTTAAAAAATGGGAGGGGTATGGAAGGAAGATGTCCATGGAACAGGGGTCAGGGATGCCCTGTGGCAAAGGGAGAGAAGCCATCTGTAGTCCAGGGCCAATCTAGGCAATGCTGGAAGTTTCCCCCCTTTAAAAGAACAGTGGGATGGGGGAAATCCAGATCAAGGGCGTGGGGCATGGGAGAACTGCAGCAGGATTGCTTTGGCCTCAGGGCTGATTTCCCCCTCACTTTGCTCATGCTTAACATGCTGTCTAGTTTGAGAGAGTGCACCAAAGGGAGCAGGGTGTCCTAGTCCATTTCTTCCTCCAGTTTGCACAGGGAGGTCAGCCGGCAATCATCCCTAAGGGAACTGTTGCTGGCATTGATTTGCCCCTCTTTACACTGGCTGAAGTCTGTGAGCTTAGCTACCTCGGTTGACATCCTTGCCCCCAGCCGGAACCAGAGCCCTCTGCCATGGCTGCTGTAAGCGCCTCGACTTTTCGATGAAATGATCCTTTTACTGCTTTTCAGATTTACAGCATGCATAACAGAAACCCAAAATTGGAATAGTCATCAGGATATATGCTCAGGATTAAGGAGATTTTTATTTTATTTTAATCAGTTTAGTGTTTTACAACAAAAATTCAAATAGAAGCTTAAGAGCTTAAACGGGATGTGCCAGCATGGAATGGCTTCCTTGCACGCTGATAAACTTGTATGCTGCAGGGCGGAACTTGCCTTTCTGGGACCACATGTGGGATTCACAAAGGAGCACCTGTGCCATGGTTGCCAAATCAGACTGCAGGTCATTAGACTTAGGCAGGCAGTTAATAAATGGGTAACTGAGAAAAGCCATCGCTTTGCTAATGCGATGTGACATCGCTGTTCTAAAATATAGGACAGTATCCAGTCCTATGTGTGCAGTATGCAGTTGGTGCCTTCAATATTTTGAACTACAGTTCCCATCTTGCCCAAACAATGGTCATGGATTATGGGAACCGTTGTCCAAAACATCTGAATGACACTAGAAGTTTGGTGTGCCTCTTAGGGATGTATGAGAGATTCAAGTCAGTTTGGTTTTGATTCGGATTTATCCAGGCCACAACTTTGAGACCAAATGTGGGCTCCAGTGCATTCTGCAGCCAAAGTCCATACACTTCTATTCTGAGCTTGCAAAGGGGTACGCAGGCCAAAAAGAATATATTTGATTGCATGTATACATTTGAAAAAAAACTGCATGAAAATGTGTTTTTTTCTAATAATGTGCACAAATGCACTTTAAATAGAAAGAGACTATGTGCACAAGTGATGCATGCATTTGTAAAAATATGCACTAAAGTGCAGAGAAATTTGCATGTGAAAGTGAAAAAGGTTCACTATCTGATATGGACTCAGGTTGAAATGAATCTCAACAAGGTGACATTTGGGGAACTCTGGTGAGATTGAGTTCTGTTGTGTTGCTTCAACACATACCTGGGGTCTACCAATAGATCTCAGTGGGCCCAGCTCTGACACATAGCCAGTGTGGTGTAGTGGTTAAGAGCATGGGGCTGGGACTCAGAGGATCTGGGTTCTAGTCCCCGCTCAGCCATGGAGCCAACTGGGTGACTTTGGGCCAGTCACAGACTCTCACAGGGATGTTCATGTGGGGATAAGATGGAGGAGGAGAGATGATGTAAGCTGCCTTGAGTCCTTTGTAGGAAAAAGGCAGGATATAAATCACAATATAAATAAATAAATAAAATAGTATGAGAAGCAGGTTCTTGTCACGTCACAGAAGCTCTAAGCTACCCAAAGCACCAGCACATCTCCCTTGGGGTTTGGAAGGGGGACACAGACTTTTCCAAACATATAAAACAAATCAGTTAAGATGAAGGATCATCTCAACCTGTATGCACCTGCCAGGAGCTCAAAATCATCTTTATTAGTTCTTCTTTCAGAGCCCTGCCAATGGAAGTGATGACAGACCACTTCTGGAATGAACTTCTCACCTGGCACCTACACTGAGCTCTTTTTGGGACCAAGTGAAGGCCTTACTTGCCCATCTTTGTAGTGCTGCTATGTTTTATTGGGTTATTGGTGGGGGGTAGTGTAGTTTTAAACATTTAACTGTTTATATTGTACTTTATTGTGTTGTATTGTGTGGTTTTAATTGTCATCAACCACCCAGAGAACTCCAGCTATGAATGCATTAAATAAATACACAATAAAGCCAGAATTAGAGCAAAGGAGCAGTGCGAGAGTGGTCAGTTACTAAACATTAGATCTTGTGCCATCATCATCTTCATCATCATCATCATCATCATCATCATCATCATCATCATCATCATCATCTGTTACAACAACTTTTGCCATGGAAAGCACCCACTGGCTTCAATGGAGTTATCCTGTTTTGGCGGCTCAGGTTATAGTCATGCTGTGCCTCAGTTCAGAGGAAGCAGGTCACTCCACTCCATTTCCCAAAGATGCAAATGCATTTCCCTTTGGCTACAGGGAGAAAATCAACAATAGCTGTCATGCTTTTTTATTTTTTTACAAAATTGGGTGAAATTTCCAGGTGCATGTGTGTGTGTGCCCACATGCGTTCAAGTGAGGTTCCTATTTTGACATCAGCCTTGTCTCTTCCTTGGCACTGACAAGAGTCCTGTGTGCATAGAGCAGCCTCCCCCAACTCGGTGCCTTCCAGATGTTTTGCACTTCACCTCTCAGCAGCCCCGGCCAGCCTTGTCAATGGTAAGGAAGGGTGGGAATTGTGGTACAAAATAACTGAGAGGCACCAGGTTGGAGAAAGGTGGTGTAGAATGCTAAGGTGTACATTTTCATTCCAAGCTCTTTGTGAAAACATACGGTATACATTTGATCATCTCTGGGCTGCAATTTCTTGAACTGAGGATTCAGATGCCATGAGCAATTCAGGAGAAGCAATGCTGAAGCCTCCAGACTTTCAAGGAGCCGCCTGTTGAGTCTAGGCACTCAACAATCCTCCTGCCCTAAGGTCACACCAGTGAGGAGTCTCTGGAATTAGACCCACCTCGTGCATCGTGATTGAAAACTCCAGCCCAGCTGAGAAGCATTGCCTGGAAATAACTTGTTGGTAAGTAGACAGAACTCTGTAAATCCCGCTTACGACGCAGCATCTGCCAACAGCCACCGTCTGCCTCTCCGCTCCAGTGCCTCTGAATCTCAGTGAGTCTCTTGCAGTCCCTGCTGCTGCTTGGTTTTTCCTTGGTCACTCTTTGTCACTCTTGACTGCTTCTTGTCTCTCTTCATCATTCTTAACAGCGCTCGTGCTTGCTGTGTCGCTCCCACTTCTTCTTAGTCTGGCCTTTCTTGCCAGCATGTCCCACACAGGGCAACTTTCAAACTCAATAAACTCCCTAATATTCTACTTTCTCTGCCTCCCTTTCCAAAAGAGGTCATGATAGAGATGAGGCTTGACAAGGGAGCATCACAGAGCCTGGGGAGACAAGCTTTTCCTGCAGAAGATGGCTTTTAAAACAAGAAGCAGCTTATTCTCCCAAGAAGAACGTATCTCAGTGAACAGAGGTAGGCTGTCAGAGTGGGCCCATTTTGGCATTTAAAGCAGTTGCACGGCACAGGGGCAATTGCGGGTGGTGGGGGTAGAATTAAATCCACAGGAGTTCCAGGTGCATAGCACATTGCTATTGCTAAATGTAATGGAGGGTGACAGACAGCAGTACAGCAATGCTACACTCATCAGCTAAAGAGTTTGCCTTGCAATTGTGCCCCTCTTTGAGATCAGCTTATTCCCACATTCTTCTCTTTCTCCACCATTGTACCTTAAACTTGATGAGAGTCACTAAGCGTGAATGCTAAATTTAGCTGGGAAGGGTGGTGATTCCTTTGGTGGTAGGGCTCCTTATCCATTGCTGCTTTTATTTTAAGCTTTATAGAAGCTATCCATGGTGTTCAATATTGGTCAATCTATTTTGGTGATGGAGTTCAACACTGTGGACAGTTTATGGAGTGGAGGGTTGTGTACAAAGCTCAAGTTGAAGAGCCCCATCATCATAAGAGTTACCAGCCTCCCCTGATCATGACTCTGGCAAGGAGGGTTTCTTGTCCTTGTTACCCTATTGTTTTAAAGCTCCAGTGAAACATGGTGGCCATAGCAAAATCTGGAAGCTGCCATGCATTTCCACACTGAGCCACTAGATTCATCTCTGTAGTTTGCTGCTGGCAGCTTTTGGAAATGGTGTTTCCTTGAGACAAATTGCTCTGGACATTATCTAAATGGTTCAAAGGAGACTGTGACAATCCTTTCCCCACCCACCCAAGCCTTAGTTGAGATTCCCCTTATTTATTTATTTGTTTGTAAGATGTCTGTGTCACCTTTCTGACAAAGCATGACACATACAAGAGCAGACCCCCAATTATTACAAAATGAACAATAACAGCAAAACAGAAACAAGCAGCAGGTAAAAATAGTTCACAACAGAAGTGCAATTACCATGGGGAAGCGGTCATGCAGACTTTTCAAAACAGCAGTCCAGTGACGAAGAGAACATTGATAAAATAGCCCAGGTATTGAAGTCTGAAACAATAGAAATAATGGTGCATTTAATCAGGAAAAACACCCTTCCAGCCACCACCCACACACATAGCTACATCTTCAAAAAGGAAAAAAAAAAAACTTACAGACCAAACACTAACCATTAAATGATTGTGTAAATAGATAGATCTTGCTCTGCAGTCATATGGTACCCACCTTGGGCACCTCCTCACCCCACCGCAATCTGGCCATCCCAGACGGTTCCATTCGCCTGGTCCCTGCACATTCAGCAGGAGGTCAGAAGAGGGAGGGGACACACATTCAGCTGAGGAGCACAGGCTCCTCCCTGTGGCTGGGAGCACTCGGAGACCCCACATTTGCAGCTCCTTGCCCTGTCAAGGAGCCAAGCTGCATGCGCTATGAAGAAGAAAGGGACAGTTTCCAGCCCTGAAAACTTTCCGCTTGACGTGTGACATAGCAAAGTGGTGGCTAGTGGAAGCAGTGGTACACAGAGGAAGGGGTGGGTAGGTGTATAGACACATTCTTAATTATACTCTGGTTTGGAGCAGAGGTATTTAACTGCAAGTCCATGGGTCAAATGAAGGCCTCCTGGGTTCACCGTATGGCCACCCCACTGCCCCCTTTCCCTAACAGTTGATCATGTGTGGCTTTCCTGGGCTTTGTCAAATTTTCTCCCTTTCTAAAAGGTTGGAATGTCTTTCCCAAGGTTTAGTAAGACCCTAAAGCTAAAACATCTTTTTTGCATTTGCCCCCATTTACCACTGGAATATAGCCTCCCAGAGTTTCTCTGAGATTGAAATTGGCCTCTGAGGTTCCACAGATTCCAAACCCTTGGAGTGGAGGGTTGTGCAAAGAGGATTCATGAAAAATATGGGTTTTGGAGAAGGCACTGAAGGAAGCAAGAGAGGTAGCATCAGTCAAAGTTTCTGGGAGGCAGTTCTTGACATAAGCAGCAACAAGAGAGAAAGGCTGACAGTTGTTTTTCTAAGCAGGAAAAGTCTGGGCAGTGGAGGAATGGAGGGTATAAACATCATGGGCAGGGAAATTTAAGATTGGTGAGAGACAAGGGATGGGCCAGTATAGGGGCCTGCATGCCCGCAGAATGCCTTAAGAGGACTTAGAAGCTGATTCAAACTGGGAGGAGTGAGGTGAAAACACTTTAAGGAGTCAAGGCTGCATGAGCAGAAGATGGGGGGAAATAGCTGTGATAACCAAAGAAACCCTGGGAATGAAGGCTTCTAGCAAAAAGAAAGAGCTAGCAGTGAGAATCAGAAATTCAAGAGGAAAGAGAAATTCTCCTACAGTTTCTCACACGGAGGATCCACCATTAGCAGTAAACTTCTCTCTTTTTGCTTAATTGTTTTTGGTTTGGTTTCTGCTTTCACTGCAAGCGGCAACAGCATCAACTCTGTTGGCAGCCTGGTCCGCATTTTTCATTCACCACAGTGCAGATGTGAGAGGGGCAAAATTGTGTTGCTTCAGGGCAGAAGTAAAGCTAGCGCTGAGCCAAAATCTGTCCTGAAATTCACTGAAAGTTTTCTGCCCCTGTGAAATAGCCTTCCATTGCTTTGTCTCATTTATGATTTTTGTCTGTCTGTTTGGTGGAATTTTTGATGATGGTATATTGAAACACAGGACACATTTCTTGGCCATTTCATATAAATGTTGTCTTTTTTGCAATGCTCAGAGGAAAAGTACTGCCCCCAACCCCTCTTACTCTGGCATTCGGAGCACAACCTACAGGCACACCTTATGAGGAAAAGGCATAACTTGGTGGGGAGCTCCAGCTTTGCACACAGAAGATCCCAGATTTGGTCCCACCATATCCAGGGAGGACTAGGAAAGACTCTTGGGAGAAACCTGCGGCCAGTGTAGACAATACTAAGCCAGAATGAGCCATGACTTGAGTCAGTCCAAGCTTCCTATGCATCTTCAAATGTATGGCAGCTTGGTGACAGAAGCTCTTGCTTCCAAACCTGCCACCAGGGTTCATCTAAAGCTTGCTCAGCCCCAAGAGTGAGCAGTATATTTGCATGATACTGTTGAACCAAGTATATTTGCAGTATATTTGCATGATACTGTTGAACCAAGTACCCAGGGTGATTCAGAATAGCCAGTCATGGAACAGTCCATTTTAAAAGCAAGCAGTATGCTAATAGGAAAACTGGATTTCCCAATGTTTCATTTCTAGAATTTCAGCATTGGTCAACATTTCCATTCAGTTGCATGAGAAAGTCAGATTTTAAGTATAGTACTACATCCAAAATGAAATCCATCTTTGTCAGCTCTTTTGTTCAAAACACGCTTTTGATTTAGCTGTTTGTGAAAGATGGTTATGCTCCAATTGCTATCCTTGATTGTCCATTCCTTCTTTTCTTTGCTCAGCCTCTTGGTAAGGCAGCATCTCTTGAACTTCAGCTATGTTTACTTTCTCTTGTTTTAGAACATGTTACACTCTTGAATGCTTTCCCAATTCAAATTGTATGTGCACAAACCACAAAGTACAATGCACAGTATCACAGACCCCCTTCTTGCTCTTGCAGTGTTTCCCCTGAAAACCACATCACATGAACCCACAGATTCTAATATATATTTCTATTTCATTTTTCTCTGTGTGCTTCAGCAAAGAACCAAACATTGCAATTCAATCATTGTTAAAATCAATCAGTAATCAAATATGCATATATTACTGTTCTCATCTCCCAGCTGGTAGAGGTTCGCAATGCATGTGTAAACAATGAGAAGAAGAAACCAAACTAGATTTTATTTAGCTGATTAAAAAATATGAAGGCTATGAACATTTCAAGCAGACACTGAAAGGGGGTTTTACCCCATTTGTCTGTTGTCTATTAAACATTAATTTGGAGAGTCTGTCATTGTTTTACAGCAGTGTTTCTGTTCAGATACAGAAATGAGACTCCTTACCTATAAGCAGGCTGTGGCTCTTCCACATCAAATTATGAGCTAGAATCCAAAAACTAGGCACAGGATTGCATTACTCCTACACAAGGATGACAAACCCACATAAGATCAGGGTGAGACAGCTGATAATCATATAGGCACGATCCCATCTTTAAATCCTACCTTAGCCACAAACTCAGTGAGTGGTGTTGTGCAAATCATCTGTCATCCTTGTTACTTTATTATTTCCTCTAAAGTGGGAATAATAAGGATGTGTAAGACTATCATGCCTGTTTGTAAATCATGCAAACATATCCCATTCATAACCCGGAACATGAACAGTCACACAGTTCTTGGGGTTTTTTCCTGAATTTGTGTTCATGTTCAAATGTACGCTCTTTAAAATTGTGTACTTCTGAAAATGTGCATCTGTGCACATCTTTCCTCCATTCACCTTTTCATACTTTAGTCTATAGAGGGAAATGTGCATTTTTGGACAGGAACACATGCATTTTTCTAATGGGTCAATAACTGTGCCCTTTTTAGAATGTGCATTTTTCCCAATTGGGAAAAAGCTCATGCTGGGGAATACAAATGAGGCAAAACAAGCTTTAAAGAAGAGTCAGAAGAACCTCTGTAAACTCAGACATTGCATTTCCCCCCACACTTAATGACCTAGGTTTCAATCTGGTTGCTTGGGGACAAGGAAGATATAAAGTACTTTGTGTATCCATCAGTTACGGGAGCGATGGATAAGCATTAAGCATAACAGACAGACACTATTCCTGTGCCCATCATGCAACCGTGCTTGCCTTCTGAGTCACCAGCATGGCACAGAGGACATCCTCGCTTTGTTGCTGCCCCCAGGCATCTTTTATGGAACAGCAGGTTGTACATCACCTAAATAAAATTAATAAATCAATACAGGTGTTGTTCTTGCTGCTGCTGCTGCTGCTGCTGCTGCTGCTGCTGCTGCTGCTGCTGCTGTTTTCATTTCTATACCACCCCACAGAAGAAGCTTTCTGAGTGGTTTACACAGTACATAAAAACAGATGATAAAAATGCAATCAAATATCATAAAACCAGGGGAAAAAACACATGCTGACTCATAGTCCCTATTTTCCTTCTCTTTCAACAGCGCGATCTCAATGCTACTCAGGCAATCCAACTGAAGCAGCCAAATTTTGTTTCAAAAGTCTGTCCACAGTGCCCTTGCGCAGTCTGACCCAGCAAAGGAGATCTGTGCGTGGGAGCAGGGATTCTGCACACATATCACTGCCTAGATTCACAGTGTGTACTTCCAGCCAGGGGGGCTCCCAGGGCTACCAGTCAGGAGGCCTGTGCCGATATTCAGTCTTTTCCTCCTTGAAGGTTTTTTCTTCTTTGAAGGGTTTTCTGAAGTAAGAGAAAATACAGAAGTAGTGGGAAAACAGTGGGTGGTTCCAATTGGAAGAAGTTGCCCTCTGGACCATCTGTAACATTCCAGGAAGGAAGCAGGGTGATGGCCTAACAAAGCAGTGTCAGGAAATACCCTGTATCTACTAAATTAGACTAAATTATACTGTGGTTTTATTATGGACTGCAGACTATAGATTATGGATTAAAGTACTGTGTGCTGTTCTGAGTGAAGCCAAGACATTAGAGAAGCAAGGACCTTGGTGTTGCTTCATCAGAACCCTCTGATCTTTTTCTTTAATTCCCATGAAGCCCCTAAACATATGCAGCAGATAGGAAAGAACAAAAAGAACCCCAGGCAACTATCCCCACCCCCGCCACACAGTTTCCTTTCCCATATTAAATATTTAAATCAATACCACATCCAATTCTGTAGTCATTGTGTTATTTATGTTAATATTTAATTCAATAAAAGCCCACATTTTAGAATGCTTTCCAATTTATTTTATGCCACAATGGCAGCTATAATTTTTGTATAGCATTGACAGGGTTGCCAGATGTCCTTTCGTCTTCTTCTTTTAGAAAGGGGCTTTTTTCTTCTTTAAAGAATTGCTGCGTGTATAGCAGCATTTTCATTTTGTAGGCTATAATGAGGACTCTTTATTTCAGTCATCAGACCTCCTAAGGATCTCTTATCTCTATCATTTTAGACTGGCTACCTTAAGTACTTAATAGTGCAATGCAAACCAGAGTGTATTACAATTTGGGGGCCTTCTTATATTTTAGGAAGGTGTCATCAGGGCAGGATTAATCATAATTTTCTTCCTCATTAGGCATTCCTTGTTTTGCTTGGAAAGGCTCACCTTCCTCCCAGATGGAGAACAATTGCACTGCATTTTCAACTTGCAAAAGCAATCCAGCCCTGGTCCCCAACCGTTTTGGGCTGCTAGGCACATTCAGTATTCTGAGAAAATGTCTTGGGCACTATCACAGAATAACTGTGCCTTGCAGGGGATGGATTCCATTTGCAAAATCATTGCCATGGTGGTTACACCCTCTCTCAAACCAGAAGTATATTGCAACAGTGCAAGGTAAAAACACACAAAAACTTTTGGAATGAAAACTTACAACATAAAAGAGGGAAGGGATTTGGGCGGACACCAGGATAGGAGACTGTAAGTACTATTTTCTGTGTAGGCTGTAGAGTCTGATCCTGCCTAATCTTGGAAGCTAAGTAGGGTTGGGCCAGGTTGAAATCTGGATGGGTGACATAAATGTTGTGAATTGCCAAACAGCTTTAGCTATTGGAGGGGTAGAAATGTAATGTAATACTAATAAATAAAATAATAATTGACATTCATGGTCCCTGGGATAGAGACTCTACAGCAACTCCAATGAAATTCTTAAAAGACACACCAGTCAGGAAGCAAGACAGACTTTTCTTCATGTCTCTCCAAAAGACCAGAGCTGCAACCAGAAAATCCTAGCCCTGACTAGATGCAGCTAAATCCAGTGCTATTTAGTGGCTACATTATATAATATTATCCAAACAGTAATCCTCTTCCAGTTTGGCTGCTGTGGCTTGAAAAGCATGAGAAGGCTGTTCCATCAGCTTTGATGAGACCAGCACCAGGCTAAGTGAATTCAGGGGCAGTCACTGGGCAGCATTTCCTCCCTCTTCTCTGGAGCTACTTACAAGCAGGGTGTACCTTGAGGGAACAGTGGAAGCCCCAGGCAGAAGCCTACTACTTTCTGTTCCTGAGGATACTACCAACAGTATGAAAGAACACTTTTATTTTATCATCAGGTCTTTTCTATCTTTTATTTTTCATGTTACTATTTCAAATTGTAAGACTCTTTGGCTGGTGGGGAGATGGTATAAAAATGCAGTAAATAAACAAGTGAAAACAAAAAAGGAATGAAGGCAAAGGCTTGTTTTGCATGGCCCCATATGTGGAGAAGACAGATAGAGAGAGGAAGCATGTAATGAGCTGCAGTTCCTAATTTTGCTCTTCCAGATGAAGGAATAACACGTGCTTGAACAGGGATGCAAAGTATTCATTGTTCTTTCACGCATTAGGTTATAAACAGGAAAGATGATGACATCACTCACAGGGACTTCTCCTTCCATACTGTTATGTGCAAAGGCAGCAAAGGTGCCCTCAAAGACAAGTTAATTAATTTCAGTTAGAACATTTCTGGCAACAACCCACTTCCCCACTCGCAGACACACACACAGACCTGAAAATCTGTTTTATTAAGTGAGAATAGCAGATAAAGAAGCAGATCCGTAAAGTAGATAAAAATACTTGAATCAATCACTTTAAGTTAGGGATATATGGGAAATTAGTTTCTGTTCATTTTTTATTCATTTGCATCCTTCTAGAACAAACATAGACTCAGACATAATTTGTGCTCAATAAAATGCCCATACATTTCTGGGCCTGCAAAATGAATCACAGATCACAAAAACAGAATTTTACAGTATTTGAGAATTTTAAAAAAATGCACACAAAGGTGTTCTAATCAGTGGGAGAAGAGTGCGTTCATTTGAATGCATTGGTTTCTAAAATGTGTACATTTGATGCTTATATTTGGAAAAAACTGCTTGAAGTATGCATAGATTTTAATGTGAAAAGGAAAAGTTCATAATTTGATATGGAATGAGTTTCAAAATAGAATTCAGAGAACTTCAGCAAGCTCTGATTTTGCTGGCTCACATGATCCTCCGTGCAGTTAGTGATGAATAGTTATTTATCTTCTCTTTATGCAGGGGGAAAACCTACATTTTATTAAAATCCATTAGACTTATACACCAGATCTGCCCATATGATCTAGAAAAATAATCCCATTCAACCTGAAAACTTCTTAAGGAAATTTAAGTAAATGGCATAAATTTTACATGTTTTTCCATGCTGATTTGCATAAAACATACAAAATACCATTATTTGTGCTATTTGTATAAACCATGCAAATGATGCAAATAGCAACATTTGCATACAGTTCTTTAGTTTTTAAAAAGAAAGTACAGACCGCAGCCCATCAAGTTAGCTCTGCTCACATTATAGTAAGCTTGACTCGCATTACAGCAAGTTGTCCCCCATGCAGGAATGACAAACTAGAATCCAGGGAGCCAAATCATGAAAATCCATCAATTTTCACTGCCCATCAGATTACTCATACAGACCTAGTTTTAGACTATTGCTATTATGTAATATGTACTGCACGCTCTTCAAAATCGCTTGTTTTCCAGTTTCCTTTCCTGCTGTTCCCATCCCTCTTCCATTATGACTGTAAAAGCCTTCCAGGGCTCCCCACCAACTGCAGCTTTTATTTTGAGCTTTATAGGAACTATCCATGGTGCTCCATGATGATGAACCTATTTTGGGAGTTCAACACCATGGAAAGATCCTCTTAAGTTTAAAAGAAAACCTGCAGTGAATGAGGAGCTACACTGACATAGGGGTCATTAGCCTCCTCATTAGGGCAAGAACTGGATTTGTAGAAGGGACAGTGGGTGCCAAAATGGTACTCGGATATTCCACTACCATTGGTGTGCTGGTTTCGTAACTCAGGCTTTCAAGAAAACTAAGGCACACCAGGAGATAAAGTAGAAGGGGAATCCAAAGGACCTCACTGCCTGGCAGTTGCTTGGGTTGAAAATTATTTACTGGCAAGAAGTAAAACTCAGTCTAGTCTGTAATTTAGAAAAAAATTAAAAAAGAGAGAGAAAAACTTCTCTAAACTAACTTGAACCTTCTGGGGCCTAATTAAGAGATGAAAGAAAAATAACACCATGAAAATAATCTTATATATTTAAAAGCCTCCCTTATAAAATGGATGACGGGTAAAAAGGAATTCACTGGTCCTGTGTAGGAAAAATGACAAGGGACTAATAAATTGTGTCTCAACCACTAATGAATCCTATTAGCATTCTATTACCTCAGAAGTATCAGATGTGAATCCAGTATTTATAAGAATTTCTTTTTTTATCCAAAGATCTCTGCTTGTGTTAAATTAGTAGAAACCTTCCTACAACAGAGAAAAACAGGGCAAGAAACCTGGCCTGCATCTCCATGAACTTCAGCAGGGCTTCACACAGGTTCTTTCTCCTGCAGGCCTGCTCCTGCATAGTGAGAACTTCCCTTTCCTGTTGGGAACATAAGCCACCACCACACTTCGTAATATCTTCAGATACCCAACTGGCATCTAGTTATGACTGAGCAAGCAAAGGATCTTGGGGTAGTAGTGGACAATTCAGTGAAAATGTTGGCCTAGTGTGCAGTGCTGTGAAGAAGGCAAACTCCATCCTAATTAGGAATGGAACAGAAAGTAAAACTGCCAAAATCTTACTTCCCTTATACAAATTTGGTGCAATCACACTTGGAATATGGGGTTCATTTCTGGTTGCCTTATTGGAAGAAGGACATTATTGAATTAGAAATGGTACATAGAAGGGCAATGAAAATGATCAGGGGGCTGGAGCAGCTCCCCTGTGAGGAATAGCTATAACAGCTGGGACTGTTCAGCTTAGAAAAGGAGTAAGAGGAATCATGACAGATTTACAAAGGTGTTTACAATGATGCACTGTGTGGAGTAAGTTAGAGTAACACTTGAATAATTGTTGTCAATTTTAGAATGGATAACAGGATGCACTTTTTCACACAGTGTACAGTTAAACTATGGAATTTGCTGCCATGGGAAGTGGTGGCTTTAAAAAGGAAACAGACATACTGTATTTATGAAGGAGAAGGCTCTCCATGGCTATTAACCTTGGGGTCTAAGTGTTGGCACGCCTGCACACACCAGCCGCTGAGGGTCTTGGGCAGGCAGAGGTCTTGCACCCATCCTGCTTGAGGGGTCCTGCCGGGTCTTCCTGGTTTGCCACTGTGTGTACAGAGTGCTGGACTAGAAGGACCTTGGTCTGATTTAGCATGGCTTTCATTATGTTCCTATGTCTACAGAGGACCCCAGCAGTGTTCCATATCTTTGACTATCATTGCCTGACACTTTGGTTTTGGTTTTTTTTGGGGAGGGAGGTGAGTTGCTCTGGTCATAATCTGATGACCACTGAATGCCATTTAGATGACTATGCAATGTCTAGGGCAGCTATGGTCAGCATGTGGGGACCAGGTGCAGATGCAAGGTGAAGCCCTCCAGCAGGTTTAGAGGACCAAAGAGACTTCTTTGGACAGTTCAGGGTCAAGAGCCACTGAGACAATAATGTTCTGTCAAGCAGACAGTCCAAAAGCACAGTCCAAAGGTGCAGTACCAGAAAGACAATCTCATTCTGGAGCAAGTGAGGTCAGGAAAGAAGGGTCAGGCTGGAATCAGGTGGATGGGCATAAAGGGAGCATCAGACCGGTGTCAGGCAGGCAGGAACAAGGATACCGATGTGGTGACGCTGGAAGCCACAGCACAAGGTAGTCCCCAGGACAGTTCAGGTTGCAGTGGCAAGCAGCAGCAGTGCAGTGGGGCCTTTTATGCTGCTCTCCAGGGCTTCTGCTGCATTGCCACACGGCTGTTCCCTGCGAGCACCTGCAAGGTGTTCCTGGTTCTGCAGCCATTTGCAAGGTAATCCTGGCTCTGAATCTGAAAGGCTATTGGAAAATGTGGACCTCCAGCTTCAGCCTCAGAAATCTGGAGCAGGATATGTTTCTGAAGACATACATGTGAAGTGGGGAGTAAGGGGATACAAGGAATCCCAGCAAAAGCTCAGCTCTGCATATGCAGGGGTAAAACACTTAGATGACTGAAAAAAACCATCTAAATGTTTTGGTAAGGGGGGATGAGCCCCCCCATTTGCTCTACATTGGATAACTGTAATCCTCTGAGCTTGGAGGGTCATGGCAGCCTCACTGGAAAGTGCCCTAAAAGGCTAAAACATGTGTATTCTTCAGCCTATTCCAGTCAACTACATATTAACTCCACCAGCCATCAGTTCCAATTTTAGCAAGTGTTTGCCTTGTGTCAGTGATTAAGGTTGTGAATTGTCCATTATCTTACTGACCTGATTAGCAGAGCCAAGGCTGGGCAGGTCTGAAAAACTGGGTGAACTTACAAAGGTATTTTGCTATTGCCTCCACCTTGAGCCTGTGCACAAGCATGCGGGTGGGGTGGAGAGAAGGGTCCATCTTACCAGAGCATAGAGGTCCAGGAGGGCACAGTCTCGGGTGCAAGTACCATGAAAAGAAAGCCTGGGGCTAATCTGTAGATCATGCCTGAGGATATTTATGGAGATTTATTTCATTGTGTCTAGGTCTCTACCAGGGATAAAGTGATCTGCCAGTTCCAATCTTGCCATGATTTTTTTAAGGTCAAACACATTCAGTCCTGTTCTGCATGAACTTGAGATTAGAACAAAAACAAAAACAAAACTACCCATATGGATTGTTTGTGATGTGTGCCTAAAAGCACACATTTTAAGTGTGTGCATGCTTAAACACAATTTTTTGGCAGCATGCACTTGTTGACTAAAATAGGTTTGTGATATTGTCAAATACAGATTTAGTTTGTTTTGGGGAATACTTTGCTAGCTTGGAAATATGCAAGTTTATGCCCTACATTTTCATTTGGGCCGGTTCTGGGGTCCAAATGAGTGTGAATTGACTAAATTGGTTAAAAACACTAAGAAGAGTGCAATTGTCCCACATCCCTGACATACTGTCCACACCTTGTGAGCTTTGTTGGAGCCAGTTAGAAGCAGACTTAGAGGGGAACCAGCCATATTGGAAAGAATGAGTTGCTAGCCCAGGCCCTTCTCTAGAGCAGGCTGTGTTTGTACAATTAAAGCAGGATTGGCAGCTTGGGAAAAAGGTATATGCTTGCCCTTGTCATGCACTTTGTCAGCAGCTTCCACTCCCAGAAGCAGGAGTGCGGGACGGCAGGTGGAAGATTTTAATCCCAGGAGCTAGCCTGGTTGGTGGGACTCACAAGTCCAAAGGATATGTGAATAAATGTCCAATTAAGAGGAAGCATGTTCTTTTATCTCTGAAAATGAAAATGCACCAAGGTCTTTATTCAGAAGGAATGTTTTGGATGCAACATTGGACAATGCTATCTGCGAATCAATACAGGGTCAAACAGCCACTATCATTTACATTCACTTCACTCCTAAGTTATGCAACACTAGAGCCCAGGGAACTGGAAGACACTTCTAAATGTCCACTTCCCAAGTATTTAAGAGATCTTTTTGAGAATTTCCTTGGGAAATACTCCATAGAAGGGGAAAAGAATTTCCATGTCTACTTTTGGAAAAGATGATAAAGTATCCCTGCTTTTCTTATTAAATTGGAGTTACAAATCAAAACTAAAACCAACCAAAAACACCCCCCACATGCTTACACAGCTGCAACTATCAGTGGTGCGTGCACAGGGCTGTGAATTTTTTTCGTACTGATAGTGACTATGGAGTGATATGACAGAAAAGTCAACAAGCTGGCATCCATTTTTTTAAAAAATGCAGGCATGTGATTCTAGGACAAGAATAACTTTTTTTTGGGGGGGGGGAGGGATAATGTGTGATGTTGCAGAAAGAAGGCCAGAAAAATAAAACCTGAAAGTTAATTTGTCTATGAAATTCTTGCTTCCATGCTGATCCATTAGAATAACAAATGAGTGAAGAAGTGCCTGATCATGTATTATCACCAAATAGTGAAAGTAACAACGCAATTAGCAAACTTTGTAGGGCTTTGTCAGGCTCAACATTACATTAAACAGAAACAACAAAAAGAGGGAGGTGTGTTGGGGCTCTGTAGAAAAGCCCCAGTGTTGCAGCATGGTGTAATATCAGGAATGTAGAAATGCCATTGAAGACTTTAGTCTCTGACTGAAGAGAGGAATGGCATTGTGATATGTGCAATAAAGGGGGTGTGTCCATAGCTTCTGTGCTGGTTTTGGCTATGCCCCATCAGATCACACCATGCATCACTGGGAAGAAGTCTGTAGGGAAATGTGTTCCCAGCCAAAATTTGAAAGTGTTACCAGAAACAAATTCACTTTATATGTGACTTCACTGAAAACTGTTATCAATAAGGTACACTTTAGATAAAGCAATAAAATAAATTTAGGACCAGAGCAGATTTTACTGCTATAGCTAGCAGTCATATCTTCTTTCATTCTTTTCATTTTTACTTAGAACAGGTGTGACCGTGGAGGCTGTACGTCCAATGTCAGTGGGGCAATGCATTCACTCTGGGTTTTAATCTGAACTTTTAAGATGGCCATGGTGCTAAACTCACTCCCAAAAATAATCTCAGCACCATGGAGAACCCCTTAAAATTCACGCGGAAATCCAGCCTGCTATGCCACTCCACTGGTACTGGTCCCAACGGCCATTGCTGAGGTGCAGGGGGGCTGATAGGGATCAGGACCCTCGCACTGGGAGAAAGAGCCGGTAATACTTTTGGTCACCGCTCTGTGTCTAATTATCTCAGCCCATTTGCTTTAAGGATCATGACTGCAACAGAAACTGCAGGCATGTGAGGAGGGGATGCTCTGGATTGGTCCTGTGAGAAAGGTTAAGACCCCATGCAAAGATCCCCAAACCAGGTTGTCCTCCTGCACCTACTCTTGAGTGAAAAGAGTTGTGGCAAAGCTGCTAACTACGTCATTAATATACGTGTCTGCTTTGTTTCTTGGTTTCCTCCATGCTGGAAGCCTAACTAGGTTCAAAGGGGGTGGAGTTTTTACTTTAACATATATTGTCTGGAAAAATTGGGTCTGTGCTGCAAAGGCATGCCAAAGAAAGGCATTTTTTATTTATCTCTGCTTCATTAATTTCAATGGGACTTGTAGCCCAATCCTTGATTTCTTACCACTGAGCTCAGTAGTCTTGGGTTACCCTAATACATACCTATATCGGATTACAACCTGGAGAGAGTGATCCTATGACCCCATAGACATCAACTGGAGTGCCACAGAATACGTCAGATTCCCTTATACAAACCTGGAAACAGCTGGAAACCTTGGAGCTAGGAATCTGCTGTCTGACCTGCTTCCCTGCCTCACAGCTAGTCTGCAAAGAACCTCAGTGACAACTTCTCTGAGGTCAGAAAAGTTACCTCAGATGGGTATTAAAAAGCATGTTGTGCAGGGGGAGGAGGCCATGATAGAGATACCCTGAAGCCATGCCAGCCTCTTTCCTTCCTTCCTCCTCTGAAGCACCCCAGCCAGCTGAAATGCAGAGTGGGAGGCACCAAGTCCTCACAATTGTGCACGTAGCTGGAACTCCATGAGAAACCCCAAACCACACACTTGCCTTGACTGAGAATAATTTTAAAAATTCATTCATAGTCAATGAAGAATCTCAGCCTTAAACTAGACTATGCAAACTTTTTCTGTAGAATAAGCCAATTATTCACTAAGATGGTCCAATTTTGTGACCTGTTTATTTCAATTAAAAAAAAAAAACCCTCTCACACATCTTTTCTGTCCATGTGTCAACATTTGCTCCAGGCAGGCTGGTGAAAGAAGCCTTTGGTAACGCATCTCTTAAAATCTGACATTAGGATGATCAGATCAGAACTGCAGCAGGTTGCAGCTCTGGATAAAAAATACCAGAGGTAAGGGAGATATTGCGTATCTGTTCTGGAAGGTCATATTTATTTCACCTTGTCAGTGGAAAGAAAATAGTCTTTCTTGCTGTTCCATGTTAATTTGTAGGGAATGTGCACACAGCTCTGGGCAAGAGCAAAAAGATCTGACAGGTACTCAGGTCCTGAGCTTCCTAACACCCTTCTAAGCTGCTATGCAGTGCCCTGGCTGAGCATCAGTTTAGGCAAATCTTTGGCAGTTTCTTTTCTCTGGGACAGGCGTGAGCAACCTGTGGTCCTTGGGATGCTTTGGCCTAAAACTACGGCTGATGGGTTTAAGCTAAAACATCTGGTGGGCCATAAGTTGTCCACATCTGCTCTGGAAAGTGGCAGTGTAAGGGCACAGCTGCATGTGATGCTAATAATGAGTTCAGTGGGTCCCAGATAATACAAGGTATGGCAAGTGGGCACAGTCCTACAGCATGGGAAAAGGTCTGGTCTATGGCTTTCCTCCCCAGCCATGATCCAAGAATATCTCTCAATCAAATTATAATGGGGGAAAACTTCCATTGGCACTAGCAGGAGACTTTTCCCTTTAATTTTCGTTGCAGCTTGAGGTTTTGGACAATTTTCCAGCCCTGCCTTGAGTTATCAGGGATAAAACTGGGGTCCTTCAGCCTGAAAAGCAGTGCTCTCTCATTGAGCTATCATCTTTCCTTCAAAAGTGATAATAGGAATTGATAGATGCCAACTGGGGATAGGTTTTCAGTGGGTAGATAGCTTGAAGTAGTGCGAGATATTAGAGAGATAACCAACTGGGTTAGTAATGGTTATAAAGACCATGGCATAAACTGATACCTGATGTGAAGGCTAGGATAGGTGAGGCAGATGAGTTTCAAGATATGGAAGGGTGTAGATTTGTTAGGCACTGGAAAACATTTTGGGACAAGTCAGATCTGTACAAAAGGGTTGGCTTACTTGTTGTTGGCACTGAACACAAGCAAGGTGGCAGAACAACTTTTAAACTGAATTCTGGGAGAAAGCCAGAATCAAGCTGAGTCTTGTGAGGGGATGAAGTTGACAATGTTTCCAATTGCCTAAATGAGGATGGGGTGGAAATAAGCAATGGTCATATGATAAAACATAAAAGTCAGTCAAAGACCTAAGTGCCATATTTGACTCTTACACCTATGGAGAGGAACATGATGTATAAATGCTTCTGTGCACATGTTAAAAGCCCCTGAGACAAGATGGAAAAGTTGGAGTGCCTGGTTTTGAACGAGAACTTCAATATAATTATTAGACAGTACAGTTGGACTAGAGAGGACCAGTGGGATAATGCCACCTCTGGATACAATTTCTATAGACGAACAGGAAAGGGCATTGTGGAGATGGTGTTTCTCTGTATGTTAAAGGAGGTATAGCGTCAAGCAGAGTAGGAATTTTAAAAAGACTAGCATCTTTCACAGATTCATTGTGAGTTCACAACTATGGTACAAAATTAATGTAGGACTGGGAGCATTCTATCCTCCTCAGAAGCGGAGCTCTCATGGTGATCTTGAGACAGAAAATTAGTCAGGGTGGCATCTAAATGAGGAAGTCCTGTAGCAAAAGGAGACTTCAGTTTCTTCCACATTAATGCAACAAACACATGTTCCAGCCACAAGAGGTAATATTTCTTGATATCCTAAAAGACTATGATGAAGGAGAGTTGGTCATGGAACTGACCAGAAGTGAGGTGACCCTGAACTTAATCCTAAGCAGTGCTACACAGAAAGCAGAGCAAGAGGTGAGTGTTGTTGTACCAGAAGGAAAAAGCAAGCACTAATTTAATTTATATTGAAGTGGAAACTTTTCAAGGAAGTCAAACACAGTCACATTTGATTTCAAAAGCGAAAAAATTGCAAAACTGAGGGATCTGGTGAAATGGAAGATGAAAGGGGGAATCAAGAAGGTTAAATCTATACAAATAATCTGAAAATCACAATAGAAGTTCAGCTAGAATGTGTATTACAGTTCATGAAACAAATTGCAAATAAGTGGATTCAGTGCTTTTCATTCATCTGCACTGGCAAATGTGTAGGGCATATGCCCATGTCTGATTTGATATTTTTAGGATGGGTTTCTGAGGAACTAAGGAGAATAATGGAAATAAGATATGAACTTCTAGACCTTACTGCAAAAAATGGAAGCTAATAAATCACTGAATTAATTAAATAAATCCTAGAGTGCTTTAAAAACTCAAATGTGGAATTGCTAATATTTTAGTGAAATATGTAACCTGTTCCTAAGATCAGCACATGCACCAAGCAACTGAAGTGTGGCAAAGTAGCATCAGTTTTTAAAAACTGATCCAGGGGGGTGAGGATAATTGCAAGCTAGTTTGCTTAATTTCTGTTATGGTTAAACTGGTGAAAACCATTATTAAAGATAAAATTATTAATCATAAAGAAGGACAAATCCTCAGAAAAGAGTAGACATGGCTTTGGCAAGGACATTCCCTATCTCACTGATCTTGCAGAGTTCTTTTAGAGTTTCCATAAACATTTGATTAGAGGGCACCTCGTAGGTGATTTTGACAAAGCCCCTAAGCAAACTTAGAAGTTATTGGATAAAACGTAAAGAACGGAAAGCAAAGAGAGGAAATAAATGACAAATTCTCCCAATGTAGGTATGTGAACAGTGTCTAAAGTATCTGTATGGAGAACTGTACTTCTTAACTTGTACATAAATTATCCATAATCAGAGATACAGCAAGGTAGTTAAATTTGCTTCTGATACCAAATTATTTAGGATTGATAAAAGAAAAGGTAATGGTTAAAAGTTCCAAAAGGATCTTTCCAAACTGAAAGAATGGGTATTAATGTGTAAAAGGTGGTTCAGAGTAAGCAATGTAAAATGATGCACACTGAGGCAAATGCAGACTGGGGTTGTACTGGATAATGCAATGGAAAGATTAGCCCGTTGTGCATCTACTGTAAAAAAGCCAAATTTCATCAGGAAGTAGAAATATTAGAAAGCAGAAAAAGAAATAGAAATAAAACTGCCAATGTCATACTGCCTTTATATGGCATGATCACACTTGGAATATTGTGTCATTGCTTGCGGATAAGGAAAGTTTTTCTCCCTCTCTCGTAATACTAAACGTCTGGATCTTCCTGCAAAGTTGAAAGGCAGGTGACGTGGGGCAGATGAAAGGAAATTCTTCTCCAGACAACATGTAGCTAACCTATGGAATGAACTACCACAAGTTGTGATGAGGGCCACCAACTTGGATGGCTTTAAAGGGGGATTAGACAAAGTCACTGAGGATCAGGTGATCCGTGTTCACTAATCCTGATGACTACATGTTACCATCTATATCAAAGGCAGCCTGGGCATGATGCGGCCAGAATTGGAGGGAATCGGTAAATTGTAGGTTTCATGAACCCCACTACAACATCTTCCTGCACTAATATGAGAACAATTCTATTCCCATAAATGAATGAATCCCCTCCCCTTACATGGGAAGAACTCAGTATGTGACTGATTTAATAGTGAATTTGCAGGTATTTTTGACAAGTAAACCTTAACACTATACCTATTAAATTCTCTGTGTCCTTCACTGGTAGCTGTGCATTGGAAGATTATTCCTTTTGATCAGAATTATATATCACCCAAATTTAAACTGAATAACTTGTAGAAGTAATTCAAATGCTGCTGAAAAATACATCTGGCCACACAGCCTTATCTTTACACATTCACACACATGGGAGAATGACAAAGGAAGTAAAACACAATGGTGATTTTTGTCTGTCAAAACTCTGCTTTATTAACTTTCCCATTTCTTCCTTTCTCTCTTCAGGTCACCTTCCTCTGTAGGATTAAATGGTTTTCTCCACTAGGAACTCATAGGTTTGCAGTTAATTCTACCCTGTTGGGTCCTGAATAATACAAACCAATGAATGAACATTTCCATCAGTTTTCTTGCTATTTTAGAGGAACAATAACAGGCACACATAACAAGTAATTCTATGTGCTCGGAACTAAAATTGAGGCACCTTTTTGTGGAGTTGGTGCACATGTCCTTTATCATCTGTCCATTAAATTGCAATAAGTGATCAAAAAGATCTCAGCAAAAATGTATGACCCACGCAATACACACTATAGACAGAGTGGGGGGAGATAGTAAATTCATATAGAAGGAACATCTCCTTTTAAAGATCCCTTAAATAACCTTAGTTCTGCACAAGCAGATGGGAATGCATACAAGAATTAATGGGGTCCATGCAATCTGCGAATGCATGCTCAAGGATGGGATGTGGGTTGCTTTTGAAATAAGTTGTCTGAATTCAGCTGAGATAGCAAACCATGGTGAACAAACAAGAGAGCACAATCCAACAACAAACTATGGAACCCTTCATGGTTAAAAAGCCATACTAACCCACATTTCAACAGCAACCCCATGGTTGAGCAACAATCTACACTCAGTCTACACTCAGCCCTTGAAGCTAGTCATTCTGTCTAACAAGAGCAGTCATGGAGCTTAGCAGGGGCTGCTCTGCATGGGACATTACTATGAACTCATGCACCATCACTCACAGAAGTTTGCTTGTTAGGATTTGGACCAATTCATTCTCTGCAGCTTGGAATAGTTCCACTGTTACTCAGCCTACTTTATTCCATGTTCTTTATTCCATGTGCTCCAAGTGCTTTCAGAGCATCTTTCACTTCACTTTCTAATATTGCCAGTTCTTTCTCATGGTATTCCTCTTTGATGCAGTTTGGCATCCTTTCATGTCTTCTTCTGTATATTGTTTGAACTGTCTATTTATTTAGTTAGTTATTCATTCATTCATTCCTAAATTTATATCCCCCCTTTTTCTTTTTTAAAGAACTCAGAATGGCTTACATCATTTCCCTCCTTCTGCTCACAGTCTTATCCCTAGAATAATTATGTGAGGTAGGTTGGGCTGAGAGTCTGTGAGTGGCTCAAAGTCACCCAGTAGGCTTCATGGCTGAGTGCCAACTAGAACCCAGATCGCCTTAGTCCCAGAACAGTGCTCTTAACCACACTGGCCCTATTTCATCATGGTCAATTGGTGTGTTCTTCTGTTGCTCTTTCAGCATTCCTAATCTAGGTTTAAGTTTCCCCTTGATTTCTTGGATCAGTAGGAAAAGGTATCTTGGTTGCTTTGCTTTGCTTGTTAACCTAGTTCTTTGCACTGGCCATTGTAATAGGGTTAAAACAAATCTTTATGCAATCATCATAGTAAAGCTGCATTCTGTCACCTTTTGCTTTCTGCCTATCCTTAGCGATAGTGAGTATTTCTCCTCTTCACCCACCTAGGCTTTGCCTTTCTTTCTGCTACTGGAAGTGGTTTACCTTGCCTTCTTCTGTGCAGTGCTAACCAGAGTTAGCCTGAGCATCACTGCCATTTTCTGTGAAAGAGCCTCCACCAGTGGCACCTTCGACTATAGTTGCTGCCCTTCCAGAGTTTATCTGCTCACTTCAGCATTAAAAACATCCATTCTCTTTTTCTGATAACCATTACTCTTGAAGAGAGTGGATGCATCTTTGTCTCATTTCCCAGCTTTGAGATGACCTCCTGGTGGCATTGATCTTGGTTTCTCTGACACTTCCCTCACCATATTAAGATAAGCATCTATAAGGGAATATACTGAAATTATACTTGTATATCATATACTGGCTGTTTATAAACATCATGTTTCTAGAAGACTCATGGAGTGAGAAGTTCATAAAGCCACCTTCTCACCATTAACTCTTTACTCATGATAAGGGGATGGTAATTCCCAGGAGAGGGCACAGGCATCCAAAAAAGGTTTTCCATTTGGAAGACACCATTATTGTCTGCAAGTTTCCACCTGTCCACCCATTCAGCAGACCTGAGTCATGTGTCCTTAGTATAGCCTGCACAGCAAGTTCTGTAATGAACTGAAACTCTGACAAATAAGCTTTTCATTCAATCTGGATTCCACTAGGTTATTTATTTATATTTGTGTTCTGTTATAATGAACAAGGATTTTAGCTAGCAAAGGGCTTGTATGTGCAGTGAAACTCATTCTGTCGCTCTGCTATCATTTAATCCACTTATCACAATCAGATTTTTGTTCCTAAATAAAACCCTCCAGCTTCAGGGTGGATAAGTAGGAAGGTGTGTTGTGATGATAAGGCTGTTTTCAGTTTATGAGGAAGGGCTTTTGGTAGATGGAAATACAGAGTAAGATGAACTTTTTGTTGCAATGTGTTTCAATTGATTTTCTCCTCTCCACCCCTCAATTTTAAAATGTTCATCTAAACACAGACATTACATGTGCTGCATTGTTTTTGTCAGAAACTGTCACATATAAACTCAAAGAAATTGCTGTAGGTCTTCTCTGAATTGCTTGTGCAATGGCTCAGTGGATGATGGGGATTCCTCCCAGACCTTGCATGGTGGTTAGAATATGTGTATCCCCTCCAAGTTGTACAATGAGGTCCTAAGCCCAGTCCCCAGTGCCACCAGCTAGCACAGAAAGGACTCCTGTCTAAAATCCTGGAGCCTCTTGTCAGTGTGTAGACAATGCAGGGCTAGATGGGACCAAAGCCTGACTCTTTTAAGACAGCTTCCCATCTTCCTGTGTTCCGTAATTTCTTCACTTTCTACTTCCTGTGGGCAGGATCTGACTGACAGCCTGAGAGTGGCTCCCTTTTCATCTTCTTTATCCCTTTTTATGAAAAAAATGATGGCATGAAAGGATAGATAATCTCTTGGGAACACACCTGAGCCTTAGCACCTCTCTTGGCAGCTCAGCTTTCTACCTCAGCCTCCAGATTACCCCAGGCTACAAGCTGAATAGATCAACATCCCTCAGTAAAGGACAGAGAGCCATAAATCACATCAGCCTCAGAAAACATTTTAATTAAAAAAATGACATAACAGCAGCTTTAGTGAACATAAAAGAAAACAGCTGTGATGTTCCCCTTTGCCTCCCCCTTCTGCCTCCATCTCAGCTCTCTCTTTTCAAAACCTATTTCAACTGATAGCTTTTATCCCTTCTCCCCAGGTACCACTGGCAGTTTTTATCCAAAGCCCTGCCTCATCACAGGTTGGGGAGATTAGTGTATATAGGTCACACTGGCAGATTTGGAAAGCACATGACTTGAGAAACAAACAACACTGGCACCCCCACAATCCCAGCATGGACAGATAGGGTATGAGAACAAAGGAGCACAGCAGAAAGTGCCTTCATCTCCAGGTGGATACGTGCTCTCTAGCAGGTGTGGCAATGAGAAGATGGCTGCTTTGGGTGATCAGTATAGAACTCGGAGTGCTCCGTTTTCTGGAATCTGACAAGCACATGCATAGAGGTGTGTGGACCTTGACACACACCAGATTGAAGGGATTGGTAAGTCTTGCACAGAAATGGCCCACAGAAGATCATTGAAGTGCAATTCTATCGCGAGGAGACATTTCTGAAAGAATGAAGGATTTTTTATTTTTTATATTTTTGCTTCAACTAACAGATATATACATTTTTCATCAAACCTAGGAAACTCACACACTCTCTTTGACTTCCTAGTTTATCATTTGTTTAGTTCATCATCCAACCTGAAGCTGACAAATGGTTTAGGTAATATCACAAGAGGTGAAATAGTTGTTTGTTTTTAAGACTGAACTCAACATGTGTACACATATATTCCACTCTATAGCTTTATGTATAATTAAGCTTAAAGATACCAATTCTTTCATTATTTATCTTTCTGGCTGCTCTGAGAATCTTTTTTCAGCTGAAGAGGAATTTTAAATGCTTCAAATAAATAGCCTATTGATAGCAGTTGACAGATATAGACAGGAAAGTCTATAGACTGCCTAACATTAGATGGGATCCAACTTGAGTCAAGCACATTAATTAACCCCAGCTCTGAGCCAGTAAAATGAACTATACCACTTTACACCACAACTGGGAGATAACAATTTAAAGTACTCTCTTGTATAAAAAATTGCTACAGTAAAAAAGCCAGCAGTATATTAAGAGGAAAGGTTCTAGATCAGAATGTTACCTTCTCTGTCAGCTTCATCCTTCCTTTTATTTTTAGGGAGATTTTTGTCCATAAGCAAGGAAAATTCCAATAAAAGTGGCCCCCTCCCAATTCCAGTTCTGTGTGGTAAAGTCCATCCCACCAACTCTGGTTTCTTCTGTCTCATTTGTCTCCATCTGCATACCAGCTCTTACGAGTGTAGCTGACAGCTCTGTTTCATTGGGCAGATCATGTCCAAGTTGGCGGTAGTAGAAAAAGGTGAGGTCCCAGCAGGAGGTGCAATAGTAGTGGGAGGGTTCACATGATGCAAGCCATGGTGGCTTTTGCCACTTTTTGTCTGTCATGTTATCTGAAACCTCTTGTGGAATTTCAGTGTAGTATGCTTGGCTTTTAGAAACCATGCAGGGTATGGTTTCTCTGTACCACCATAGTGTCTTGTGTCATCCAAACCCAAATAATACCACCCACCATGGTACCAATGCAAGATCTGCCCTTTGCTGCTCCCTACAAGCGGCTCACCAGAGAGCACCCCGATAGCTGCCATTTTGTGCCACAATCAGAGGCATCCTTGCTCTGCCCCCTCCCATCCTAAAGATCTTCTGGATGCAGAACAGCTGCTCAGGTTCCTCACTTGCTGTGCCCCTGTGCATGTCAAGGAAGCCCCTTGTGCTCATGACTGTGGCAGTAAGAATCAGCTCAGCTCTGTTGCCTGGCCAGCAGCAGCAGCAGCACTCAGCTGATTTCCCTGCCCACCCCCATTCCTGGCTCCCCAAGAGTGGCATTGCCAACCTGGTGCCCACCCAGGTGCTTTTCTTGCAAGTGGCAGTGATGAAGGGGGAGGTGGCATTCACTTCACCCCCCCCCCACACACTTTCTTTTCTTGTATCCCAGAGAAATGTCCCCAATCCAGTGCCCAAGAAATGGACACTGGGTTTAGTGCTTCTGTCTGGCAAGGAGTGAGAATGAGGGGTAGTGGAGGAAGCAGTTGAGCAGTGTAGCCCCCATCCATTGCTGGGCATTGCTGCCCAGCTGATTTGCAGCCCTCCCACTCACATGTGCAAGGAGCTTATCTCTGGCATGCATGGAGGAAAAAGTTTTGCCCTAATTAATCAGGCACTGGTGTTCCATGCATGCACACGTGCACACACACACATGTCAGGTCCAGGACACTGTGAAGCAAGCAAATTCCCTGGCTATTGGAACTCACTGGGACAGCCAAACTAGCAGCAGTGGGGATGGGCTTAGGAGAAAAGTAAGAAACCCTACTACTACCACTGCTAATGATGAGTCCCATTCCAGGAAACTGTTGGAGAATATCTCATTCAGCTGAAGAAATTTGTTGAAGCAATCCCCCTAACCACTCAGCCCACAAACAAGTCAGAGAAGGTTGAGAAACTGTTTGCAGACAGCTTTAAACTAAATAAATGGCAAATTAATTATAGGGGGATCAAGAAAATAACCATGAATAAACCCTTTCCCCCTTTTAAATGACGTAGTAAGAGGGATTTGTGTCACCTCATAGTGATGTCACATAATTCAGTGGAGTTTGGTGCAACAATTCTCTTCCCTCCAAAGGTTGTGACACTGTTCGAATTGGAGTTCCTGCTGGAAGGAGATTGTCTGTCTCATCAAGGCATAATTCTCAGTAACTCCCAGACACTTGGACTTGGCCCCAAGTGATTAAAGATTCAAGAACGCCATAAGCCAAAGTACTTCGCAAAGGTACAGTGGCCACTTTTAACACATTAAAGTGGAATTTATCCTTAACTGGACAGAGTTAGTACCCCCATTTGGGATGATGACAGTAACAAATGGCACAGCAGCAAGGAGAAGGATAAACAGTCACAGAAACATCACTGTGGAGCTACACACACACACGAATGATTAGATTTTAAAAATGACCTAGACATTTCAAAATCGCTGGGGCTTGTCCTTCTGCAAGGTGACACACTCCTCCAAAGTACACAGAACTAAACTTTCAGATCTGTATCAGGATGGATGATGAGATTTTTAAGCAGTTAAGCACACTTGCAAATGGTTTCAGGAAGAAGGCAATAGGCAGAATACCAACTGAAGGAAGAACAGATCTTCAGCTGTTGCCAGGGATGTGACAGAAACCATTTCCCCCATTCCAAACAGGCTGCTATCCTGCCATCCGAGATAAGTTATCGGTGTATGAAATCGGCAATGAATACACAAAGCAGAATGCAAAGGAACCACTGGGAAAATCAGAAATCTTGTTTGCCCTTGTACTTGCTCCCAAGGTCAGAGGCAGCACCTGAATAAAACAGAGCACAAGGTCTCTGAGCCATGGATATGATCAGGGCATGGATTTGTTACACACACAGTGATTAGCCTTCCGCTTGCACAGCGAGAGAATATTTATTTATTTTGCGATTGAGAATCATCACCTTGAGATCATAATGGTGGGGCACAATCCATTGTGGGCTCATTTCACTCATCCATGCTGTGGCAGTTCCAGGAACGCCTGCGCTTCCAAGGTGATAACGTTCAGTAGATGGAAGCAAAGGGTGCGAGGGATAAAGGGACAGGGAAGATTAACAGTAAGGTATGAAGCCATGCTCTTGGATATATTCATGATTAAATCACAGCAATCCATGTATTTTAAGAGCACTAGAAGCCTCATCCTGGGTGATTAGTTCAGATCTGTGTGTAAAAGCCAGGGTGCAGGCAGCTATGTATAATCTGAATGGCAGCCTCACTGGGGAATCCGTGAAAGGGTGACGGGGACACAAAGGTCTAGGCCTGCCCTTGATGGTGCCCATGCACTGGCAGTTCTCCCAGGCCAAAGCCCAACTGACTGGAGCTTGTCACTGTGCTCTAAAGCCTGCTGCCCCCTTTAGGCTTAAGCCAATCACTGTCATGCACTTGCTCAGGAAAGTCGCCATCTTCGAGAACAGGGGTCCGTTGGTGTGTCTCATGGCCCCTCCATGCAGCCCTACATGAGCACAGTTCTCTGAAGGATGGAGCTGGGCAGCAGCAAAACACGGGTTCTGCCAGCGTTGTTTTTCTTAGAACTGCTACCACAATGAATGCTTCTGTGGACTTTGATAGATTGTGAATCATTGGAAAAATAAGGTGGCACGTTGAAGATAAATTAGATTCTTAACTTTTCTTTGGATTTTGCACTGGCTCTTAAAGCAACCTACTAGGGAGCCTGGATGCTTGTTGTTGAAGAGATTAGTGAACTTTCAGGCTAAGGAAGCTGCCACTAGGTATTGCTTGGAGGAAGCCATGAACCACTTTCATTGGAGTGGATTGGCTTGTCAGGCTGGGTAGGCAGGTTAGTGCTCACTGGGTTAAAACATGGCAAATGGAGGAAATAGGGAAAATTCAGGGGAAAGGGCAGGGCCACCAGCCAGAAATGCTTTGCGGAGATTGCCTAAATGCAGAATGAATACAGGTAGTCCAATGTATTGAATAGTACTGAATATCAATAAAGCATCATTTTGATGACATTAAAAAAAACAGTAGCCTAATACTTGGCAGTAATCCCTAACATGTTCACATTTAATAGATAGACTATTAGAAGTCAGGGTGGGGGGTGATAATTAGCAACTCTGTTAATTAGGTAGAATGCTACCTTTCCATTTGCCCTTATATCTTCAGAAAGAGGAGAAATAGAAACTTACTGAAATGAAAGCTAACAATTCAGGGATGTGGCTCAAAATATCATTGAGTGGAATCCCCCCACCCCAAGAGGTGAGGCCTGGAAATGTTATATAACCCTATTAATCACTCTTTCTTTGTGAGAACAGGAAATATTTGGAGAGGAGAGGAGAGGAGAGGAGAGGAGAGGAGAGGAGAGGAGAGGAGGGCTGAGTCAAAATGGACCTCCCAAATTTCAGAATCCCATTGACAGTGTAGTCCTGATTCCAAAGTCACTTTTAGAAAGGGAGAGCTGGTGGCATAGTTACAGCTCATACCTTTAGTGCTCTCCAGCAACTCCGCAACTAGTATCTACATTTCCACCATCCCTAACATCCAAATAAAGGCAGTGTTTTCCACCCTCAGCCTGCCCTTTGCCTGCTTGTTGTCCTGCATTCTGGGAAGGAAAAAAATGATAATCTTCAGCCACAAAGATGCCTAACAACACTGCAAGGACCACAGAGCAGCGGTGGTGACAGCAAAAAGGGTTGAGTGAGGCTTGGGAATCTCCCCTCTCCCTGCAAATAAAACAAGACCATGTTGACTAGACTAGACTAGACCTGACTAGACTAGACAAGACCTGACTAGACTAGACTGCTTCAGTATATAGTGTTGGGATGCTAGACATGCCAAAGGCTAAACCCATGCTTGTTCCTGTTAGTCATGCGAGTGTGAAGAAACAGTACAGGCTGCACTTATACTTCAGAAATGTGAACACCCAACATCTAATTCCATTAATCAGAGGCTATTTAAATATAGCCAAGATCACCTCAGGCAAGCCAATATCTCTCAACTTAATCTTTAATGAAAGTGATGGAACAATGGGGAGTATTGAATTTGGGGACCCACAGGACCACTCTACCTCTGCTACCTAAGGACTGCATCACAAATTACATTTTTTAAAGCTTATGGACAACTTGTCATGTGGAACTGTAAACGAGAACATGTGCCTGCAGCAAATGTGTGTTTCTTCTGGCCATGAGCATTATATATGCACACACAGGTACCAAGAAGCATCGGCTGGACACAGCTTGCTGCCACCTGGACCTGGAGAAGCCAACATGTGTCTGGCACCAGGCAACCTGTGCAGCAGCTCTCCAAAAAGAGACTGGAGGCAGAAGAGTATAACAGACTAGGAAAAGCCACCCCTATTCTCAGAGGGATGCTTGGTAGCTCACTCTCTGCTGATTGCTATTTAATCAACTATTTAAAATCCTGCTCTGAGACTTTCATCAATTCCCAAATCCCTGAGACTGAAAGGAAACGAAATTAAAGCAGAAAGTGAAATCTCTGCAGAGTCCAAGCCATGTGTAAATGTGACCTAGTTATACAGCTGTGGTCCCACTACAAGGCAACGAGGGACACAGTGCCTGCATAGCCCCCAGTGCGAGCACCGGAAGAAGGCCTGGGGTAGGAGGGGGAAGAGCAGTTCCTCTCCTATAGTTTGATGAAGTCCTTTTATTTTTGGCATCTTTTCACATCACAGGCAGAACAGGAGCGAGAGCTCCAAAGGGATTAGTAAAGATTTATTTTTCTTTTTACGGAACGAGATGAAAGAGGAAGGGGAGGGAGAAAACCAAAATGAAGAGCAATGATTCCTAACAAAAGAAACTCATTATTCTTCATCTTTTCCAATGACCTTGTTTGTTTTATTCTTGCTTAAAAGTGGTTACTTTCTGATGTGAAAGTTTAAAGACATCTGGAGACTCAGCCATGGAAGGAAAAGGGTGGAAATGAATAAAAGTAAAGATTGTGCAAAGAATCTATTCTGGTACATATTTTAGAAGGAATTGAACACCGCCACCTTTTCCATGATAACTCATTGCACACCTTGCTTCCTTGATTACCCAGCAGCCATTGCTTTGCAGATGCTGTGCAGCCCAATCCTTTACTAATTCATTCAAGGTTTGGACTGACCACAAGATTCAACAATGAGCCTTGTGTGGTGATTCATAAAATAGCCTGATTTGGCTTGGCCTGGGTCAGAGACTGCTTGCTTCTGCTTAGGTACCAAATGTAGCTTGAGATTCAGTAATCCAACGCATCATCTGCTTATCATGGGAAATAAATAAATAAGACTCAATATAACACTGTTTCTCTTTGTCAGAATTGGATGGTTGTGTTGTGGTGCAGTCCTGATTACAGACCATGCTGTTAAGGCAGAACCATAGCTAAGATAATTGAATTCCTCAAATTCTCTTTTAAACATTTTAATTTCCAATATTGTCTTAGATATTCTCAGCAGTGCAGTGGAGTCAGAGCTTGCTGGGATGTATCACCAGGAATTTTTGATTAGCAGGGATTCCGCCACCTACTCAGAATTCCCTGTTTCCTCTGATATACTCTCCATATTAACTGGGGTGGGGGGAGCAGGGAAATCGATTTTCTCAGTAGTAATATACAGGGTTGCCGGCTGTGCAATAGGAGTACTGTGAGCATTCGTGGACTTCTTCTTTACTTGGCTCACTTCCTAAGTGAAGTTGAAGCACAAGAGGAAATCAATGAACTACAGAGGGTCCCATTCCCGGGAGCTTTGTTACAACACCAGTTGTGAATGGCCCATGCTATGATGCAAATCATTTTTAGATTGCTTGGTCTTGAATGGGATATCAAGATGAAATAGCCTTGTCTAAGGCCTGCTGCTGCTAGAGATGAAAGTAGCTAGAATTGCTTTCTAGATAGGAATCCACACAGTTGCCTGCATTCTTGGACTTTTCGTGGGGTTTGGGCTACGGGGCCATCATCATGAATGCCTGCAGTTCAGAATGTATCACTAGAGTCCTGGCTATTCAAAAAATGCTCAAATGTTTTCAAATAATATTCTCAATATATTTGATATCTGAATTTTCATCCAATAATGGTTGATTTTAGTTTCAATATCTGATTGCAGATATTTGGCAGTGTTTGATGATCAATATTTCACTGTTATAACTGGCAAGCAGTGGTATTTAATATTTCACAGGATTTGACAGCTGATGTGCCATTGTATTGGATCTGACAGCATCTGATAGAACATGAGATGTATTTAGAACTTCACAGCGATAGCTTAAGACATTTTCTGTCACATGCCTGCCAAAATCAAAGCATGAGAGATGGGCCAACAAATTCAAAATGTTTGCTTTTCTTAAAATTTGAAGTAAAATTTGAGATTCAAAATTTGAACCAAATAGCAAATTCAATGTTTAGCATTCAAAATGTGGATGACTAGGCAAATTGTGATTTTTTTGGGAATGTCTATTTCAGTCCTAGTGTGTGGACTTAAATATTATTCTAGGAAAACTGGCCCTGCCCTGTTCCTGGGTGCACTGATTTCTGTAACAGAAGGAGATTCCCTCTGAGAATAAACTTTTTTCCTCATTTCCCCATGTTCTAACCTCTATTTTCAGATCTTGCTTTACGCAATTCAGTTCTTGTAGCTATAAAGAGACTGCAACATGAATGTTTGCTATCCAATCTAACTCCTCATTTATCATTCCTACAATGATGTGTTTGCTATTATCCTATGGTTACTTGCATGCACACTCTTGAATCTGATGATATCTCCAACTTTCACCCCATGTGGGGATGATGATGTATTTCTTGCATGACACAACCATGCCCTGCACACTAGCCACATGGACATAAATTTCAACTATAACTAAGAATGGTATGGGAGAGTACCAACCATGCCATTTCAAGAAGTATGAAGCAGGGCTAAATGAAGTGCATCTATAACATGCTGAGAGAATCAAGACTGTATTATTCTACTAGCTCTGAATCTTCTCCTGTATCTTCTCAGGCAGCCATTGCTACAGAGACTATAGTTCACCTTTACAGTACATTGGCTAGGTCTGACATTTTGCCTGCCAATGGAAAAAAAATAATAATCCAAGTCCACAAAAGGTGAAATGGCAGGATATTAAAATAGAGGAGACCTCACTAAAAATGAAATAATAATAATAAAAATTAATCCACAACTTCTGTTGGCATCTCATCATCATGATCTACTAGCCCCTTGGTTACTCATAAATACTTATAAAAGTGCTTCAAGAGTCACAATTTGCATAGCTATAACATCCCATAAATAATTCCATGTGCCAGTATTTAATGATCTGACCTAAATTGCAGAAAGACTGTACTCCTTACATATGGAAATGAGAGCCCTCAGAAGAAGGAAATTGGTACCCATGACTGCTGGGCTGCTATTGAAGTAGAGATCTAGATGCAGTATGATATGGATTCAGCCTGATCAAACACTGGGAAAACCACTGGATTACATTAGTTCCAGTCAATGATTATTAAACTGTGGTTAGCTAAAATCTGTCCAGGCACTGCCCATATTTTCCCAACTTTCAGTAATCACTTTAGGAATAAACATTGTTTGTGATCTGCATTCCCTTGTCTGTACATTAGAACAATACATGGATACAAACACAGACAGAGTCTTTGCAGCGGAATATGGTCATTCTGTTGAACATCTATATTTCTCTAAAAATTCTGATACCTTATCAAGATCCAAAGTTCTCATCCTATCCTCTGATACCATCTTTTGGGCCACAAACATATAAACACAGAGACCCAATGCAGGATACACCTCAATAGGGATGGATGTATTCATTTCAGATTCTCTGTGTTAGGGTACTACCCTGTGTCTCCTGACATTGCCTGGGCAGCCATAGGATTATTGGGAATCCCAGTTCTGTGATTCTAAAAGCTTGGACTAGAGGCTCCAAAGGCCAAGCCTCTGCCCACCCCTGCCCTGCCCTGCCCTGCCCTGCCCTCTTGCAGCAGGGTGGAAAGAACCACACTGCTTCCCCCAAGGCTGCATCTGCACAGTGGAGGAAAGACAACAGGGCCATGCAAGGGATGGTCAGGGGTGCAGGTTGGGCCAAGGATTTACACTGATTGCTCCCAGTGCCCTAGTCTCCTTGCCTCTCACTCTCCAGAGCTTAGTCTTGATGGCTAAATATGACTGTCTAGCCAAAAATCGAGGTCTAAGGCACAGCAGAGTCTCTCACCACTGCTCCTCTTTTGGGGCACATGATGCATACAGGCCTAAGTCTGGAGGCATGGCACAAGCAAATGTCTCCTTCTCTCTTTTTGCCTCCAGCAGACTTGAGTGAGATGTTAGAAGCACAGTACATTAGAAATCAAACTAGTGCTCTCTTTGAGATGAAGGAGAAGCACATGTGAAAAGGTGGATCCAGACTGAAACTTCCCCCCTTTTCAAAAAAGATGCTGACTCCACTTTCAGGGCAGCCCCTGCTGCTTGAGGACTAGATGGCAGGAACATGGGACACATCTTAATTGGTCCTTTCCCTATGCATGGAGTTCCCTGACGTAGTCAAGGAACTCCCCCTCCATCTCCTCACCCCCAACTCTAAAATACCTCCCTCCTTTTCCAAGGTGGCCTGCTTTTTGTGCTCTTTAGAGAGATAGTCTTGAAATTGCAAAGTTCCCTGCCTGCCTTTGCCCCTCTTATTCCTCCATAGTGTTGGATGACCCTATCTGAGCAGACCGTAATGTGTGAAAGATGGGACCTTCTCTACACTTCTGTGCATTGAGAACAGTGGGACTTTCCCTCATTTTCTCCAATTTGGTTCTGAGTCATCTCAAACTCTGAGAATTGCCCCAGTCTTGTTCAGTTTATCCCAAATGTTTTTATTTTTTCTAATTTGCACGAAAATTCAAAGAATTTTTGTTCATATTTCTCCTAGCACATGAATTTTGCACACATTTTCTCCTAATATACATATTTTGTAAGCATTTTCCTACTTCATTGTATCTTTAGCAGTAGGTCCTCTGAATTACGCGTCTTTGCATGCATTCTTGACTGGAGAACTCCATTGTGATATTCAGGAAAGAAGGAATTTCAAGGGGTAACTGGCATTCAGTTCATATAATGTTTAAGAGTATGAAATTAAATAACCATACATTAAGCTATGAACTGAACAAATTCCCACCCACCCTCTAAACTCAAGTTAATTTGCATAAATGCTTATTCTAGAGAAGTATATCAGGAATGATTTTCTTTGCAGAAATGTTTAAAGATTCCAACTCTTAATGGCCAAACAGAACTGTGTGACTGACTCAGAAGGAAGTTCAGCATTACATCCCTCCATTATTTGGGATGGGAGAGCTATACCAGGTGTTGAACCAGGTGCTTGGTGCGCTTGCCAGTCATACAGCAGCTACAGCATAAGCAATTGTAAAAATTCATATGGAAAACAGTTTAGTCTTGCCTGGTTGTGAATGTCAAATATGAGTACAAAAAGAGAGCAGGATGGCAGAGTGCTTAGCATATTGGACTAGGATGTGGATGTTCCAAGTCCTTGTTTCTGCTCATTATTGAAGCTCAATGGGTGACTTTGGGTCAGTTGTTGACTCTCAACCTAACATCTCAAAGGGTTGTTATGAGGATAGCATGGACAGGAAGAAGAGGATTATTTAACCTGCTTTGGGTTTCTTGTAGGAAAAATGGTAGGATATAATCTAATAAACAAAAGAAAACACCTGAATTTTGAATCTCTGTACAGCATGGCTTCCATATTGAGAACAATTAATCTTAAGGAGACAGGAGGAGAAAAGGAAGTGAGATGGTATATCCAAGTAAAACTTTATCAGAACCATCAAGTAAACATAAAGAGGAAATTTTAATATTTGAGTGGGAAGAAAGTACCAGCTATAATGTGTGATAAGCAGAATGTGAGGAAGCAACATCACCACTGCATTTCATAGTATAATAGAACATCTGGGCAAAAGGTTTGTAAAACTCCTGTGGGGAAATCAGATTTTGGAGTCACTAAGCTGATAAGCTATAATTAATTTCTGAAGAATTAAATTAAATGTAGGTTCATGCAAGAATAAGTGTCAATATTTCAAAACAAGGTTTCTTCTATTATACAACACAAAAACAGAAAAGGAAAAAAAATGTAATAAGCAAGTCAGTCAACACATCTCTTTTCTGCAGAAGATTGCATCTACTTTAAGATAAGGGAATCAAAATACAGTCATAACATAGAACATGAACTATTTCTTTCTTTTCTCTCTTTCGTATCCAGTTGCTAAAGACCACAAATGGATAGTATTTCTACTGCTCCCTAAACCCATATGTAAGCCATCTTATACATAAGCATCTCAGATCAGGTTTCTGAAGGCCATTCTGGAACCACCGCCTCCCACTGCCCTACCACCCATTTTTAACTAGAAAGTAGCTTGACTAGTTTGGCAGTAAGGAACATAATGCAGCCCATGAGCAGTATCTGATGTGACACATGCACTAGTGTAAATTATACTGTCCTGAAAGGACCTCTATCCTCAGCTGGTTTGATAACTTTTTCTGGAGTATCACATTATTCCAGTCAATGCTACTGGCACTGTGCAAGTTTTTACCCCAAGACAATGGGGAGCAGCACAGCCCTTTGGCTACTAGAAAGCATCTAGATGGCCATAGAATTTTTCAAATTCCAAGGTATGAGGTCAGGAAATTGCTCTGAACTTATCCCTGAGGCTTCATGCAAAGACCTCTCTCCCCTCACTCACAACTGGCACATAAAAACCTCTTGGGTTGATTCTCCAGGGTCTAAAGAACTACCTTGAAGACAAGGTTTAAAAGACATTTTGACAGGCACGGGGAGAGCAACACGATCAAGATCAAGGTATCCTTCTGGCATCTCAACCTCCAGCCCTCTCACCCCAAAGTGTTACACTTAGATGCTCTGCATAGTTATAGGAGCATAGAGTCTCTGGGCTTCTCCCACTCTGAGTTCAGAAAATTACAGTTGTCCTGACAGAATTTCCCATTTTACTATAGTGCTAATTGAATACTGCCCCATATATTTACTTCTATTTTTTACACAAGTCTTGAGATCCTTTCAGAGAATGAAACTGGAGCTGAGACTTAATAGCACAGGACTGGAACTCAGGAGATCTGGATTCTAGTCCCTGCTCAGCCATGGAGCCCACTGGGCTGGTCACAGACTCTCAGTCCAACCTACCTCACAGGGATGCTGTTGTGGGGCTAAGACTATGAGCAGGAGGAGGAGATTGATGTAAGCCACCTTGAGTTTGTCATAAGATGAAAGCAGGATATAATTTTAATAAATTAATAACTTTTGTCCAATGGTGTTCAGTAACTGTTGCCCCTCTCTGTTGTGTTTTGAGGCCCAAGAATCTTGGAAATCAGAATACAGGTTCAAGTGTCGAAGGTGTTGAGTCCCCCTCACCCCAACTTCTTCCTTGCAAATAACAGTAGACGGACTAGACTTGCCCTTGCCAGTCTAGTGTAAAACTGTGAGTGTGTGCAGAGGGGGTGTGTCTGGGCTTACCCCAAGGCACTCCAGAATCCAGGCCTGTATTTGTTCTGTTGATATAACCTCCTTAACCACACCTCCAGGTTTTATGTTTAAATATTTATGTTTCCATTATGTTTAAATATAAAATGTTTATTTTATGTGTTAAAGTTGCTGAAAGTAGCAGCTCAGCAAAAGTGAAATGGTATACATTCACTGACAAACAGATGGACTAATAACATTCCAAGGATTAGATCATGGCTTCTGCAGTAACAGGTACGGAAAGTTGACCTAGTAGTTCCAAACTCTAATAAGGATCATCATGTCATTATATTAGTATCTACAGGCCAGTGGTAGAGATAAGGTTTAGCTTCATAGGTAGGCAGGGGAGACTGGCAACTCCAAAGTCAGCAGGGCTCCTTATCCATTGCAGTTTTACTCTGAGATTTATAGCAGTGGTCCCTGGTGTTCCATGGTGGTGAACCTATTTGTGTTCAGCCTCATGGATGGCTTTTATAAAGCTCAGAATAAATGGGTAAGGAGGCCCTCTGACTTAGAAGTCAGCAGCCTCCCCTGTAGGTGGCACAAGCTGCTATTGATATGCCAGTAAAAGATTAGACAATGTTACCAGAAAGCAGAGTATGTGAAGAGAAGAGAGGTATTCTTTCTTGGGCAAATATCAAGTTTGGAAAGGAATACGCAAAGGTTGGCACCTATACCATTGTCAGTTTCTTCCAATATTTACTGTGAGGGCTTTTCTATGTAACAAGAAAAGCGTGTGACTTCTGTGCAGGGATACAATATACTGCAGCTAGAATCTGTGATTTGGCAGATGGAAATGGGGTCTTGACATAAAATGATACAAAGGGACTGATTCAAATTATGCACCCTTGTACTGGAGTAAATTTACAAATCAGGAATATGCCAGGACAAAGCCAAAGGCTGCATGATGCCCAGACAGCATTAACACAGTTGAATGTTTGATATACAATGTTAATGACACAAAGGGTCATTGTCTCAGATTTCCAACAGAAGATAGCACACACAGGAAAATGTGGTAGAGGGACTTGCATATTGACAACTCTGAGAAAGATTCGAGCCATAACTTCAATTCTGATCCTTTTGGAGTTCTAAATACAGACTTAAATAAAACTTGTATATGATGTGATTTCATTGATATGGAAGTCCAGCAAGATCAAAAGGAATATTTAGACAGTCCTTAGAAATCCCATTCATGCCAACATGGGAGTAAGTACCTCTGCATGCAATTGAGCTTACTCCTGAGCAGGCATACAGGATTGCACTGCTAAATGTAACAATGCATGAAAACAGCACTCTCAGCAGAATATTCATTTCAGAAAACAGCAGTTCTCCCAATCCAGGGTATTTTCTTTAATTTGGCCAGCTCAGATCTTGCTTTAAGTCAATTATGAGTGGAATTATCTCAGATAAGATAATTAGATGGTCTTACCTACAAATACTGAACCGTCTTCTTCCCATTTTCATTGCCACTCTGTGCCCAGTAGCTGATACTAAGCCCCTGAAATTCAGTTTTATGAAGATTATTTATGCAAATTTAACTAAACAGTTTTCAACAAATAATGTGAACTTCTGTAAAAGTAAGAAGGGGTGAACCACACACACACACACACACACACACACACACAATGCCAGCTTTTCTTCCTTTCCTAAGATTTTAATCCACTCAGTGCTTTCTGCCTTCTTCCTTATCTAAACCTCCCAAACCTAAATTAAATATCAGTTGCTCACTGGTTCAGAGCCTAAGCTGATTCTGGCAGCCCACACTAGCATTGCTCTTAGCCAGCCAGTTTACTATACTACACTTAAGTAATGCTAACTGAGGCACCGTCACTGGCACAGACCTTTCCTCTCTTGTCAATCATCCCTCAGAGAACCACTCAATTGCCATTATAAGCCAATGACTACCGATATCACAGTTATATCTCCCAGAAGTGGATGAAAAGTTCTCTGCCTAAAGAGAATATTTCAGCTTTGTGGTACATGGGGCTGGGATCTGTGATATGTTCACCTTGTTTAGGTTTGCTGTTTTTAAATGGATTTATTTAAGCCATGTCACTTGGATCCAAGCATGAATCTGAATGCAATTTCCCCTCAAAGTTTGCAATGAATGCCCCCCCCACACACAAAGGGGGGACAGGGAGGCCCAATAACATGTGCGTATTTGAAAATGCATAAATAGAAAGGTATACCTTTCCAAAATATGTACAACCATGAGTTAGTCAACGAGTGCATGCATCCTAGCAAGGTTTAAAATCAATACAAAATATTAATGCATACATTATGAGGAAATAAATTCAATTTTTGCAAGCTCAAGGAAATGGAACAGAAAAAATGACTTCAAAAAGCCAGCAAACCCAGTGGGAGAGATTGACAGCTTGGTTCATCCCTGCAGGAGGCTGGGCTGCGGTTCTGATCCATGAGCACACTATTGGATGGTGGTGAGCACCCTGCTGCCAATCCGTGCTATGTGAGCCACACAGCACCAGAACAGTCAACTTTGCATCCACCTGATTGTCAAACTGGTTGAAAACGTCAGAGACAGTGAGGGCTGCAATGGTCTGCAGGAAGAGGTAGGACTTGCTGCATTTAGATCCACCTGATGTTTCACTCCTGGAAACTCAATTTCAAAGTATGATTAAGAGGAGAATCCAGCTAAGGTTATGGTTGTGCAAGTGATTGCACAAGTGCTTGTGCAAACCATAACGGGCAAAGCTGGCCAAGTTGTATAGGCACTAGTGCAATAGAACTATATAGCTGATCTACTCTACTGTTGAAGTTTGCAGAATGCAGATACAAATGCTACAGGATGAACAGAGGAAGGTAGACTGGAAGTGATGCCACACAGTGTTAAGCCGACTCAAAACACTAAAGGGAGCGTACTCATTCTCAGAAGCACTCTGGCTAATAATAGCAGGCTCCAAAATTAATGTAGGACTAGGGCTATGCTGAGAGAAGAGATACATTTTGAGTTGATCGAAGCAAAATCAATAATTATTGGTTGATTTTTAATGGATATGGAACAGCCGTCCCCAGCCTGGTGCCCTCCAGAAGTATTGGAGCAGTTCCCACATTCCTAACTAATGGGGTATACTGGAAGACGTGTTGCTTTGTGTGTACAGTATAAAAAAGATAATACGAACAAAATGGTACAGGACTGATATGGGTGATAACACCATAATCCTAAAGGAATTTAATATTAGGAATGTCTTTTGTCCCCCAGGCTAAAATGTTCAGGGTGATCTTGAGATAGGAAGTGAAATCAGGGAGGTATCCCTGTTGTAATAATGAGTGGTTTCAGACATTGTACTACTCACTTTGACTGGATAAATGCATGGTCCAGTCATGACAAGAGGTCATATTTCTTGTTACCTTCTAAATGATTGTGCCCAAGAAGAGCAGGCCTTGGAACTGATCAGAAAGGAGGTGTCCCTGGACTGAATCCCAAAGGCTACCATCCAGGACCTAATGCCAGTGTGGGATAGTGGTTAAGAGCATGGGACTGGGATTCAGACAACCTGGGTTCTAGTCTCCACTCAGCCATGGAGCCAACTGGGTGACTTTGGGCCAGCCACAAATTCTCAGCCCAACCTGCCTCACAGGTTTGTTGTTATGGGAATAAGACTGAGAAAAGGAGGAGGAGAATGATGTTGGCTGCTTTGAGCACATAAGAAAAAATGAGATATACACTTATAAATAAATAATGCAAGATGTGAATGTTGTTGAACTAGTGGGCAACAGCAACTGCAGCACAATCACATTAAATTAAAATTGAAGTAGACATTTGCCAAGGAAATCCAGCAAAGTCACATTGGACTTCAAAAGGAGAAATACCCCTAAAATGAGGGAAGGGTGAAAAGTCTAGAATATAGACTTGTATCTGCCTAGCCCTGCTGTCAGAAAAACAGGACTGCTTTGTCTGCTGCAAGTACTCTGGCCTGAGCTTATCTTACAGAGAAGCAACCCCCATCCAGTACACCTTGACCGATGTTTGGAACTGAACCTTGATGGTAATCATGACTCAACTATCTTCCCACTATCTCAGCTTTCCTCCACATCCTCAAAATTCCAAATGACTCTAAGATATCTTGAGCTGTGCAGGCTGGGAGTTAATGAAGAATATGCTTGACCTTTGCAGACACTATGAGTAAAGATTAGAAGGAAAAGCAGGGGGAAGAAAAGAAAGTTCCTTTGACTGGGGCTGCCGAGCCTGTTACAAATCCACAGGCATGATTAGGTGGCTCAGGGAGGCTGTGGAGAGAGGCAGCTGCACCTCGGCCAATTAGCAGCCAAGTAGGAATGGTAAGTCAGTCTGCTTTTGTGGTTCCTCGTGATGGGCCATCCCTCCTGTTTACAAGCAGCTCCACGCCCCTTTCTCTTTTTGGAGCTGCTGGTTTGGCACCCTGCTGTCCAAGGGTGTTTGCTGTGATGCTGTACTTTCAAAGCTGAAAACGATACATAAATAGATGGCCCTGTTTTTCAAACTGTAATTGTGGTGATTACAAATAAGGGATTTACAGAGATGTGATTGCAGGGTTTGGTAATCTTGTAGTTGTGATGGGAGGAGCTGGGAAGCAGGTGCTTTGGGCCCTTTTGCAAGACCAGGAAGTGTGATCCATGCTAGTAAGGGCAAGAAGGACAGGGCAGGAGAAGAGTTGCTTCATGACTAGATGGGGTGATTCCAGTTCAGGAAAGAGCATGGCTGGTAAAACAAGGATGTTAAAAAGCATCCTGAGTCACTGCAGTCACTTGGAATCTGTGGATTCTGCAGGAATACCTCCAGATTAAAAATCTGGTGTTCCAGAGGGATGCAACTCCATGCCAAACAGACAATAAACCTGCTTCAGAAACCCCGCACCAACACAGGTGCTTAACATGTCTTAAGACACAGTCCTCTTGTGTTTGGATGAATAAAGTCCTACAACTTTGTTGCACTGTTTTAAGTGCCCGGTCACATTTGAAGTGCCTTAAGGTGAAATCTTCTGTATGTACATGTAGACAGAAAAAAATCCTAAAACTCTCAGCATGGCCCATTTTTGATCTAAACACGCATAGGATTGTACTCTTAGCACTTTAGAAAAGCACAAAATAAATGCTAAGTATTACTGTCAGGCAAGTGATGAGCAGTAAACAAACTGAACGGTTGCCCCACTGCATGGCAAGATGGCTGCTCCCCATGCTACTCCTTAATAGTGCTGTTAGGAAATAAAACCTGTGGTTTTGTTCTCTTAATGGAAAGCTTTCCAGTTCACTATGCAAGAATAAATAATCGCATTTCCGCATGGGACATTTTCACCCACATGAATTGTTCCCAGTCTTATCATGTATCTCTTTGCTTTGTGAGGCAACTGGGTGGGTCCATACAATTGCCAGCATCCACCTGTGGGTTCTCAATGGGTTGTGATCCACAGCAGCAAACCCCCTGATCAGGTCCTCTTGCCATGTGGTGACACCTGCCATGGCCTGATATTCACAATGGTGGCTGGCACATGCCAGAACCTGCCATGGTGAGTGCTACTGACCATGTGAATCAGGGAATATTTTCCATCCCACCCCAATCAATCATTTCTTAAGGTTCCTGATAATTGTCTGCACCTCTCCATTCCCTGCACAGCCAGTTTCTTCTGGCTGCCTGGGGTGCATGAAGTTTCAATTACAGAAGGGACACACATGGCAGATCAGACCAGTGACAGCTCTGGCAGGCAAGTTCTTTTGCTTTAGCAGCCTTTGAAATGCATTTCCCATATGACTTTTTTAAAGGAAGTGTTGCATAATTGTCTTAATATGTAGAAGTAACTATAACGTAGCTGGGAAATGACTTACTTCAAAAGTATATTGCTTACGGGGCATGATCTGTTTCCTTCCCAGATCCCCAAGTCCCCACACCTACCTGTTAGCTGTTGGGTGAGAGGATGGAAGGCACTCAGTAAAATGAAAATACATGGCTTAGTGATACTTTCCCTTTAAGCTATTGGCAGCTGAAAGTCAAAGTATGAGCTAAGATCAGGTGTGTGTGAGTTTGGTTAAAGAGGGGAGGAAAGGCTACAACACTGATATTACCTGCAATAGATTTCCTTCCACCCTCCTCCTCACAAAACTACTTTGAAATCCTTTGAGGAAGAGAATGCTACAAAGCTAATATCTAAATGTAAAAAGCCAGGATCATTGCTCTCTGGCCTTGTTTAAATCCCTGTGCTCTGGTAGCAGGCAACTTCTCTGTCTCCTTCCACTTGCTTTACTCTGTATGTGAAATCTCCTGTAGTCAGTCAATTGAGTTCACCAAGGTCAGAGAATCCACTCAGTCCTTTCCCGCTGCATCAACCACAGCTGCACACCAAGCCATACCTCTGATGTGTCTAGATCCATTTTCATTAACTGTAGCGAACAGCTTCTGCTCAAATTAACCAGGCAAAACCAAATAGAGGGTCAAAAGCACCGTGCAGAAACCAAAGTGAAAAGATCTCATAACAGGAATTGTTATTAAGGGAAATCAGTTCTTGGAGGAGAAATGTTATTTTGACAGCCCAGTGAGCATTATTCAAAAGGCTGGGTGTTGAAAGCTCATGGATATTAGAAGCTCACTTGTTTCTATTGTTGACTCAACAAGTATTGTCTTCTGATTTCCCTCCTGCTGCATTAATGCTTTGCATTTCACCACACAATCCCCTTCAGACACTTCGGGAATGCAAGAGTCAGTCTCAGAGGACAAGACAGTTTATTATTTCAAGTGGATCAATACATTGATCAATTTATCAAATGATAAACAGGGGCTGCCTTCTTTGGGGCTATGAATATTAATTGATTTGATAGAATCATGCTTGATAAAACAACAAACTGGGAGCATCAGGGCATCACTGTATTAATTAGCCATGCTGAAGCAGCCTTTAACTGCTCCTGAAGTTTAATCAATATTCTGCATCTGAGTCCCAAAAGGCTTATAAAAACAGACTTTGAAATCCTTTAAATTGTTGCCTCAATGAGGTTTTAGATGTTTCATGTATTCTTGTGCTTTTGGGCTGTCTTTTGCTTTCTGAAATCAATAATGACCCAGATGGCTGTATGGTTTATTTTGTATTTGTATCACACATAGGGAATAAAAAACACCCCGCCCCCCCCACACACATTTTTTTGGTTTATAATAGCATTCATAATTCTATATATTCATGATCTGCTCCGTGCTTCCTGTCTATTTCTGTGTTGAGTACATTATTTCTAGGTGGATGAAGTGTCACTTAAATCATGTTACTCCGTAGGCACATGTGCCATCCAGTCTTTGATTTAATACCTGATGAAATGGAGAGCTGTGCATGAATGGCCTCTTGAAATCCTCCACCCTATGTTTGAGCAAAGAAATTGACATGGGGGTGGGGGGGGGACAAACTCACTGAACTTCTCCAGGGGGAGGAGAACTTCTCTAACAGCTGATCACAGCAAGCCCCCTCCCCCCCGCCTTGGGCAGAGGTTGCTGGCTTGCTTCCTTTTCTGCACCTCCACTCCGAGGGCCCGCTGAGTTGGCAGGCTGACCTCCATTCTGCATCCCCCATCCCGCAGGAGTGTGGGGAGCAGTGTTGTGTCTAACTTGTGTTGCTGAGACTAGTGCTGTGCCAAAATCAGACCTCCGACATCCTAAAAGTATTCTTCATCTGTGGAAGAGACTTCCAGTTTTCTGGCTCATTCTCAGGGCATTTTGAATGTATTCTGGTGGTTGTCTTGAGCATACCCAATCACCAAATCACTAGGGGACTATGTGCTTTTTTGTCTCCATGGCTCTGCATCCATCTTGGTTGCTTACATTTTCTGATCTGAAAAGCCATATGATAGGAGTTGCTGTTTTGTATTTAGATCCCACCATTCTTCCTCTTGCAAGGATCCCAAGGCAATGTACAAGTTTCTCCTCCTCCTCCTCATGTTATCCTCAAAGCAAGGTCGGTTGGACTAGGAGTCACTGACCGGCCCAGTAGGCTTCATGGTCAAGTGGGGACTAGAACCAAGTCCCAGGCCAATACTCGAACCCCAACACTTCACTGACTCTCATTATGCCTCACAATGTCTTCCTGTGGGCTTTAAATTGAAGAGTGAGAAACTGAAGAGGCTCCATGCAATGAAAAGAGAGAACACTCATACTTCTCAGCCCCCATATATGAATCTCAAACCCACCCCATGCTCATTCCTCTGGGGTTTTATTGATTTATTTGGGTTTACCTTTGACAACAATTTCTTTTCTATCGAATTGAATGGGAATGGTTACAAAACATGTCAGAGGAACTTTTGGCACAGTACTAATGAAACACACAAATGTTACAATGTTTTAGTGACTAAGGCAAAGAAAAGGAGGAGTTGCTCAGGAGAACAGCTTGGATGGAACATGAATCAAAGGAATGCAAAACAGTGATGAGCAGCTGGCATCCCCATGGGTCACAATTCCAGCGATAATAGTGTTGCACACATAGTAAAGTGAAAACAAGTGGAAATTTGAGAAAGAAGCATGCGTGGAAGAACTGGGAGAAACAGCACTTAGTGTAATTTAACCACATTTTATCCTGTGGCATGCAGAACATTCTGATACAAGAAACTGCTGTTCATCTCTGGGGACATGCTGAGCTGGGGAAGTTCAGTTAATATGAGCTCAATGGACCTCTTGCCTGCTTCCAGTCCAATGACTGGAAGCAGACCAAGTCAGGTAGTTTTCTTCAGACTTCCATTTCTAAGGCAGGCTGTGGTTTGCACAGTTTTAGTTTAAATGCCAAGAAAATTTGCACAAATTGTGCTACTTACATAAATGGTAGGCTGGAAAGCATAGTTTTAGTGCAATTTGCTTGAACTGAGCTCAAACTTCATATTTGCCAGTTTCAAATTTGTGCAAATAGCACAAATATCACAATCTGCACAATATCCTTTGCTTGCTTGCTTGCTTTTTTAATGTGCCAATTGCAATTGGACTTAGGCACAGAATTCCACAAATTGGTTTGATTCATGTGACCGTGAGTCACTTCCAGCACAGGACTAGCTTAAACTGAAATCTGGGGGTGGGGAGCTGAGTCATGAAAATCCATCAGATTTTCATCCCTATTAGATTCCTCACACATTTATATCTGCAATCATTTACTGTTGTTTTTAGGTGATTTTCTATTTCACTTTTTCAACATCTGGCCTAAATCACAGGGGAGGAAGGAAGCATTTTGCCAAAAGACTTTATTTTATTTGAGCTGTGCAAACTAGAGGCTGGGGGATACTGTGATGAAAGTTTGAATCAAGGTTCAACTAAATTTTGAAGACCGTTTTTGTGTCAAGTTGTATAGTTTGTGGGAATCATGTTCTCATGCATTCAGAAGGAAAGCAATTGAATCATCCCAGTGTAGTCACTTCTGTTCTGCTTCAGACCAAGCCAAAAGTGTGCGCACGTAATCCAGACCACACACTTGACTGGCCAGTCCCTCTTTGCCATTGGAAGTTCTCTGCAAAGAGAGATCCATCGGTTCGTTTGTTCTTTCATGTGATGCACGAGGGTGATTGTACATGTCCTGTAAATTATTGCCCAGCTGAAGACTGAAGGACAAAATTAGGGTTGTGTGGGGAACTGAATTCCTCCTTGGGAGAAAAGTTTATTTTTGAATTTGTTTCTTTTGGCATTCGACAGCCTTGATGATCACCACAATTTTGAAAGAAAAGTCACCCAGCTATGTTGACAACATGGGGAAGTTCTTCTGTTTCTGTATTATGCTCTGAAGCGCAGCAAAGGAGATGATCATGTGTCCCTTCCTGGTGACTATTAGTGACTATTTGACTAGTGACTAATATTAGTGACTATTTGAAAGCAAATAATTCCCTGCAGGGCCAGGATTAAGGGAGATTTAATCTACATATTGCATGCAGAAACCAGCTGTTTGGTACAACTGATGATTCTCTTTTGCTGCCATAACTATTCATCAAATTCTCAATTCTATTTAAAGTTCAGGGTTTTTTTTAACAGCTGTATTCTGGATGGATGGGACTATTCTGTCATTCCTGATTTCTTTTCTGTTGGTTGACAAAAGTGTGTGTTGATGTTCTTTTCTTATGACCACCACTTGGAAAACAGCTTGAAAGATTCCTGAAGTGAGCTGAACACTTTCTGCCTCTTGGCACTGAATTATCATATCCTGTCTGTCAAATCTCTGATGTCTTCCTGACAAATACTATGCTTAAATCAAGCATCGCCAGCTTGCTGCTGTGCAACATTTACTATTCCCTTTTCCATGTACACTGCAGGAGAAATCGACTTTTAATTTGGCATTCATTATTGTTTGTACTGGAAAAGGCCTGTGGCTGAAGACTTTTTCCTTCCTTTTTCCCCTTTTTCTGCTCTGATAGTCTTCTGAGCCATAGATTAGCCGATCCATAGAATAGCAGGGTTGGAAGGGGCCAAGAAGGAATTCAGGTCCAACCCCCTGCTGGTACAAGATGCCAGGTCACATCATCCCCCTCAGGTGACCGTCCAGTTCTGCCTTGCATGTCTCTGGTGTGTGAGAGCCCATGACCTCTCTCAGCAACTGGTTCTACTGTCATATTGCTCTGACCATCAGGAAGTTTTCCTGGTGTCTATCCTGACCCTGCTGTGCTGCAGTTGTTCTGTGTCCTACACCTGGGGATGAGTGAGAAGAGGCCTTTTCCTTCCTCTTTGTGACAGCCTCTGGTGTACTTCTACAATGCTGTCATATCTCCTTGTAGTCTTCACTTCTCGAGATGAAACATACCCAATTATCAGCCTCTCATCATAGGGCTTAGTTTCCAGATGCTGGATCATCTTCATTGCCCACCTCTGAATGCTTTCTAGTTTTTCTGCATCTTTTAAAAACCTGGGCGCCCAGAACTGAACACGGTATTCCAGTTGAGGTCTGACTAGAGCAGAGTAAGGAGATACTAGTACCTCCCTTTTCTGGAAGTGATGCTTCTATTTATGCGTCCCAAAATGATGATAGCCCTGAATATGCACTGGGACACCAGTACTCCACAAGTTAAGATTTTAAATTCATATGTCTTAGCTGCTGTGCAAGACCATGTCTTCGAAAGAAAGCTCTCTCTCTGTCTCTGTCTCTCTCTGTCTCTCTCTCTCTCTCTCTCTCTCTCTCTCTCACACACACACACACACCAGTTAAATATGCCATCAGTAGATTTTATTGCTTATAACCAAAAGTTCTTACAATGCAATATAAGCTTATCAAAGCATTTTAAAATGTTGATAGTTATAAAATAAGCTAGTCAAAATAAAATAGAGTTGCAAATATTTAAGAGCAGCAAATACCAGAAATTCCACAAGGTTTATTATTCTAGAGCAAAAGAAGGGTCTTTGGTAGCCCATGGACAAATCTCAATCCAGTCATCTTAGTCATTTTACCAGGCACCAGTGGTCCTACCAAATTTTAATCAAGTGCTGGCAAAATTATTTGTACACAATTTTTCATCAAAAAACTTTTTATGGGCATTTTCCACCAGGGAAACAAGGTAGTGAGGCAGCTCATAACCTTCTAAGCTTGAAGGATTATTGACATTTTAGAAAGGGTGGGAGGAGTCCAGGCACAAACCTTGCCCCCATCCTCATCTTGTCCTGCAAAGCAGATAGTGCCCAATTTCTGCTAGCTGTGGGTGTTGGTGGGGAAGAAAAGGAGACTAAGATGTTACCAAGATACATCTTTGGTGACACTGCTTTCATCCCCCTACTGCCCCCTCCCCTCCCATCCCCTTTTCACCCCACTAAGGCCCTTCTCTCAGGTCTCTCTCTGTGGCCTCAGAAAAGAGGCCAGATGGGTTCGTTATGTACCGCTTGTGGGGATGCAGGGGCAGAGTTCTCCAAGCAGAGTCCCAGTTCCAACTCCAGGGCTTTTTGCTGACGGCAACCCTATTTTCTGACATCAGTGCTATTTCTGACTGTCTGAGCCAGTTTCCCAATGTTGGAACTGTTTCTTGACATCAAAACTGCAACACTGAACATTGCTCTGTGAAGACAATTGCTCTTCAGGACTCATTGATATTTTGCATAGAATTGTAAATAAAGTTCTTAGGGGAAAGTAGCACCAACTTTTTATTTATTTATATTTTTATTTGATTTTTACACACTTTCAAGAAAACCAAACATCAGTTCAAAAACTGAGTGCAAAACAAGAGCAGAAACACAAACAAGGAGAGAGGTTATGCTTAATTCTAATTATATAGCATATAGTATACATTTGTTTGTTCTATAGGCCAAGTTATGAAGACTATGAATTATGAAGATTAATCCAAGTACTGGATTAATTCAATTAAATATTCTGTGTGTCCTAAAAGCTACATTTGTGTATCAATTCTGGTGAACAATAGATGGTAGCTACCACTATCCTGGCTGCTTACTGACTTGGCTGGCATATGTATTGTTGGGCTACTGTATGAAACAGAAGAGCAAGAGGGATGGAGTGTTCGAGCAAGTCAGCATAACAATTCTTATTTCCATCTCCCGAAGTGCAGGGATTAAGTTGCTCCCTCTCATTTATCCTTCTGTCTGTTTTTTTCCTTAGCAATATTTTCAGCTACTCTCTGCTCTTACTTTCTAGCAAATGATTCTATGTTCTATTGATGCATCTTAATATACTCTTTGGTTCTCATTCCTGGTGCATTGCTTTTCATACTCTCAATTTATTTCTCAGCTCTTTTGCATTCAAATATTGAAGTACATGTATTTTTGTACATGAAGGATGTCACTCCCTTTTATGTAACTGCATTTTTAGATATGAATAATAGCAATATGTTGTGCTCTTTTCACCTGCTATGGAGAGGAATCATTCAGAAGCTTCGAGTGTAATCCTACAACCTCCCAATAAGGTCTAGGAGACATAGGTCTCTTCAGAGATCATACAGTCTCAGTGCTAAGACTCTGAGGACAAGGTCCCTGACCTGCCCCTTCATACCTACTGTGAAAAGAACAGCACTGACTGCCCCCTTAAGATCAAACTGGCTCTTGGTGAGGACAAAAAGAGTATGGGGAGGTCAGGAAGGGGAGGAAACTGGCATCAATGGCTTATGATGATTTCTCTCAGCACCCCAACCTCCTTCCTCCCTTCCCCTGGTGCTAGATCCGGATGGCTGAAATGACTGAAGAAAAGGCCGGGTGCGATGTAAGATGGTGGAGAGACCTGTTGCTTGCACACCTCACTCCTGCCACTGGGTGCTGCCATGAGGACAATAGGATTGTGCCCTCCAGGAATTTACATTTAGTCACTTTATCATCCAACAAGGAAAAGATCAGGGCTCTCCTTCAAATTGTTGTAAAGACAAATGCCACAACACAAACACACTCCACACCCAATGTCATATGCATATATTTTATACTCTGATATCTGAACTTAAGTACAGAATGTATCAAATAATGCAATCATCAGCTGCTATCTCATACCTGAGACCAGGAATGTACAGATTTCGTTAAAACTATCCCATTTATGCTTAATAGATTATCAATAGATCATTTTTTCTGTCAGTTACTCACTCACAGGATCAGATTATTTAGGGCTGCATGAGAATCCCATTCCATTAGCACAAGTTCATATTGGTGCTAATGCACATTAGTGCAAGTGTGCCTTAGTGTCAATATGGATTAGTGTGAATATGCACTTATGCTAATATGCATTAGTGCAACAGTAGATTTGCATAAATCCCCCCAAAGTTAATGATAAGCAACAAATAATGTTTAAGAGTCCACAAATCCATGGACTATACACAGCTCGCGAACACTTGGTCAGGAAAACCTGAATGTGTGTGACTCAGAAGAAAGCTGGCTTGATAGAAATCCAAACTCACTTGAATCCATTGTAAATTCCCGCACCATGCCTACCTGATGGTGGTTATGGATTTCTTGTCTTAGCACAGAAGTTGCACTTAGTTCTACAGATGGAAAATATTATTTGGCATTGCTGAAGTTAACAGTATAATGGTAAGTGGGCTTCCTCTTTAATTGGCTGTGGCAACAACTTTCTTTTCTAGCCACAGATCCTTGTGTAAGACAGGAACATCAGGCAAGTTTGTCTAATAGCTTCAAAGACATTTGAAGTGGCATGTGGTGGGAACTCTCATGATGGCCAGCTTGCATCTATAACAGTTTTCCCTGCATCTTTCCCAGGCATTGCCTTTCTATTCATCCAGCTTGTCAGGTCCAGTGCCATTTATATTGCTAATAAATGAGTACTCATTGCGTGGCCACGAGTACTAGAAGGAAGTCTTTGCTTTCTAGGGGGAGTGCCAGTTGCAAGGGGAAGCTCTGTGCATCTCCTCCGCTAATCCATCTCTTTGTGAAGAAAGGCCCCTTGCAGCAAAGAAGCAATACAAGCGGTGTGTCATCATTACTCTGAAAATTATACAAGAATCCTTCCATCAGTATCGGCACAATTACCTTCCCATTTGCCTGCTCCACCTCATTAAAAGGAAAATGTTACAATTATAGCACAGACAGGAGGAGCAGATTAATGTTCTGTTTCTAATGGATTGATGAATTGACACTTAGTCAAAGAGATCCTTTTTAAATGAAAGGCTTTTTATTTTTTATATATTGAGAGTTGTAAATAAAATAAAGTGTGGGTGAGTCTCTTAGATAAGGGCTCCCTTTGCTCTGCATATGTGTTCCAGCTTATTTCTCAAATAAGATAGGATGAATAAGGAACTCGTTAAAAGGAACTGTTTGTTCTTCTGTCCTAACTGGCAGTGGCTTGCCATGTGTATTCATTTCAGAGGCAACCACTGGCTTTTCTCATACATGCAGCTGAAAAACTTTGCATATGGAGTAGATGTCTTACCACTTCAAAATGGCCTCCTTGGTGTGGAATGTAAAAGAAGATTAATTTGGTTAGATTGTATCTGATACTAATGTTCAAAGTGGAGAACAAATGTATGTATAAAAGAGATCTTAAATAGCTAAAAGCATAACAACTATTAATATACCAGTTCCAGCATGGCAAATAGAATTCATCTGTATATTCATGACTGTTCTGGAGCTCCTTCCAGCACATTCTGTGGTTCCATGTGGGCCTTTTCTTTTCCTATCTTTGATCTGTTTGATGTTCTGTGTATTTTACTGTTGTGCACTACTTGGTCTACTAAGTGGACCAGGACATCTTTTAAATTAATAGTAATGAAAATAATCAATCCTTCCCAAAAGCCAACCCAGGATCTTCCTGACATTCTGGTTGTATTCTACCCTGGACCATCTCCTTTGTTAAACAGAAAGAGACTCATTAGGCCAATATCCCTTATTGGGAATTGGGGTTTTCCCCACTCCCATGATCCTAACCTCTGAAGAGAGAGTGGTCTAATGTGAGGAGAGGGTGAAGAAGACAGGGGCAGGAAGAAACAGGCAGGCTTGGGTCTTATTCTGCTTTTGCATGACCAGTGAATAGAAATGTATCTGATTCTAGACCCTCAGTCTTGGTGACATTGCTATAGGTATGCAAGTATGTTCAGATTCCACAGCATAGGATCTGGGAGATTCTGCAATGGTTAAGGTGAATATCTGGAAATGGGAATGTTCCCTCCTTTTTATATTGCTTTTGCATTTTCAGTATGCTTGCTATTGGGGTAGTAAGCTAAATTGTCTCATAATAGAGGTTTTTTCTATTAATGGGATTATAATTGGGGGTCAGTTTCCTTCTTGTGCTAATGCTGGATCACTTTTTGAAGCTAATGACAGAGAATGAGTCCACGTGATATGTTAGTTATTTTCGGCTCATAGCTACCTCTGTGGGGAGCCATTTCAAGGCTTTTCAGTTCACATGCAGTAGATTTCCTTAAATGGAATCAGAGATAATTACATTTTTATCTTTTGCTGTTAGAACTCATTGAAACAGATTTAAGGTGCAATCCTATGCAAGTTTAGTCAAGGAAAAGGCCTCCATGGCATGCCGGCTGGGGCAAGCTGTGAGTTGCAGGCCTGTTTTCTGTCTATTCTTGCATAGGATTGACCTTTAGAAAGCTTAATTTAAGTCTACATGCACCACACACACACACAAACACAGAGACTTCATTTTGATTTTATCAGAGGACATCATTTGCAGGCACTTAGGCCACAGACCTGCAGCCACTTACTTTATTGGAGTGGCTCAGAAGTATGCATCTTGAAAATCAGAGCATTAGGCCACATGAAAGCCACTGTGGCACATGTGGACTGGGATTCAGGAGCTCCAGGTTCCAAACTCCACTCAGCTGTGAAGTTCGCTGCATGACTATGGACCAGTCATGGACACTTGGCCTGACCTACTTCAGAGGGTTGCTGTTGTGAGGGGAGAAGAACTTTGGAAGCTGCTCTGGGTTCCTTGCAAGAAGCAGAGATGTAACATAATGCAATAATAATTTTGAAAGATCTACAAGTAGTCATATTTCCTCTTAGAGCTGATGGAGGAATGCCACTGTGGATTCCCATGATTCAAAACTGCCTTGTGAATGTCATGCTAATCAGTTGCCGTGGTCATACAATGGCATTTGTTATATCGGTATTATAACATCTGACAGCAACTCCTGAATGCTTCAAAGTGCCATGAAAACGTCACTCAAGGGAAGAATTTAGGGACTCATGGGGAATATTTAATTTGTACAATTATTTTTATAGTCCTGACCTTCATGTCTTCAGATGTTCTCTCCTTTTCTTTTTCTCTTTTTGTTGCAGGGCAACGCTGAAAGGAAAGAAGCACTCCACTGGGTGAAAGGTTACCGCTGCTTTCTAAATATGTGCTGCAAACACGGTTAGAATCCTTTAATGCCGGGTATAATTGCTCAGCATTAATTCTCTGGGTGAAACACTGAAGTGACCTATTCAGGCACTGAGAGATCTAATTCCTGTGGTGCTGGAATGAGCATGGCTTATAGGATACTGCTATTAATTATGGCATGCTTACATGGAGGCTTTAACTGTGGGCAATGGAGTATTCAAAGCATCCACTGGTGCTTAGGAAGCTATATCTGTAAAAGCTTACTGGCTACATTTTATGTATCTGTAAAAACTTATTGGATAGATTTTATGTGTCTGTAAAAGCTTACTGGTTGGAGTCTTATTTTGCAAACCAATGACTCCCCAGCATATTTTACTGGTATAGGAACAAGAATAGTCAGGAACAGGAAGATGCCAAGCAAGAAAGGAAATCTAGCTGGCTGGAGTGAGGAGGTACCAGTTCACTGGCAGCAAACCAAAATCCAGGAGGGAGCCAGACTCAGGGAATGGATGGATATCTACTCTCTCAATGGATTTGTCACACATTCCTATAGGAACTAATCCAGATTGGGGCGAAAGAGTGAGAGGTCAATGAGAAGATCCTGAATTATGCCTTTGGGCATGCCGTCCGAATATATAGTGATTATTCTTGTATTTAGATGATGTCTTTGCCTCTAGCTTCTCTGCTGGACTCTGCCTAGTCTTGTGCTCTGTTGCCTGGATTCTGGTGCCCAGCCTTGGTGCCAGCTGCTCACGCCCCAGACCTGACAAATCCCCTTCCTTAAAACAAATCCTTCTTTAGCTCCCCCATATGTATTGCACAGTGTACAGAGCATGTGCCCATAGCTACATGGTGACTGGCCCCAGCCCCTGAAATATGAGAGAACAGTGTTCAAGCTTTGCAGCTCTTCCTCATTCAACAAGTTGTAGCAGCACTTCTGGCAGAGGGGACATGAGTCTAGTATGCACTGTGAAGTCTGGAAGCCTTTAGTAGCCACAGAGCTTGACAACCCAAGTACTTTTCCTCATGGAGATGACTATGGGGGAGCCCAGCCTCACTTCCTGGTGCATACTTTTCATTCCGGGTCATTCCAGGGAGGAGGAGGAGATGCTGAGAGGGGCAGGGCTCCTGAGTACAGGTCATAGGCAGGGACAGAATATGAGAGCAGGATATTAACCATAGCATAGCTCAGAAGGTGTTTTGTAAAGTCTCATTGCAGAGTGATAGCATACGTTTGGCCAAGAAGTCAAACTAGGAGAAGATAATGAAGCCATGAAAAATCACACAAAGAGGAACAGAGAAGGAATGAAAATAGGCATTTGCTGACCTGGAAGTTAGCAAATAGCCACACGGAGGACAAACAGAGAATGATGTGATCTAAAGTAAGAAATGACATCAAGGAAGGAGATGATAGTTACTTTAGGACAAAAAAATTGCACTGGGGGGAGGCATGAGTAGATGGAAATAGGTTGACATATCATAGGCACAGAAGCAGATCAGAATTCACAGAACACTATTGCTAAACCTGATACACTGGATGGGATATTCAAGAAGGTGTCAGAATCCCGGAATCTCAATTTGAGAAGAGGAAATAAAACTCGGGGTCGTAGGAAAGATCAATCGTTATGAACCTCCGCGTCTTTATTGTCTATCCCAGGTTCCTGCGGTTGACTCACGATAATGCAATTACCGGGCTAGCAGAGATGAACTCGCTGCAAAGCTTCAATACCATTACAGGGCATTTATAGGTACACAGGTACAGGGCAATTGATGACAGAATGCAGAGATTACAATAAGATTCTGAGGTCATCACATACAGAACAGATAAAGAAATGTCAGTCAATCACACTGTAACAATTAGAAATATTTTAATCTCATTGTTACAGT